>NC_044977.1:27487347-27827568 GCF_008728515.1 Papio anubis
TTCTCTTAGTCTCCTGATGAGGTGAGTAATTGAATTCAACATGTCTAGAAAAGGTAGAAGTAGCATTTATCAGTGAAAATTCGGCAAGAAGAAAATATTCCAAACTTCAGAAAGATTGAGCCCCATAAATTCATCTTCTAAAGAAAAAGTAAATGATAGAGATGAATAGAAAAACGCTCTATTAAAACTGATAGCGCCTAGGAGGAACTTCCTTAAGCTAGGCCCTTTTTAGTGGCCTAGGTAGGCCATTATTAAATACATGCTTCTACAAAGACCTGTTATTCAGCAAGTATTCTAGGGAAAATCTCCTCTAGCACAAAGCACCCAGTGTCTCTGGGAGCTAGCAACTTCATAGAATCACCTGTGGGATCTGTGGTCACCTTTAAGGATATAGTCATAAGCAGGATTACCTACTAAATGGAAATGAGAAATAGCTTTGTTTTTAACTGAGAAAGAATTCAGAATCACAAAGGATCTAAAAGCTTAGACCATAGCTGTCTACTCTTAACAGTGACAGAACTTCTCCAGGTAAAGATGCTTTGTAAATGTCTTTAAGAATGTATGTCCTTCTCAGCTCTTATCGAGGCTAGAAATTGAAAATGAAGTTTTTATTTAAAAAATGAGAAAAGACAGTGCTGTTCATTTTTATCAATGCCCAGCCACTATTTAGCCAAATTTACAGAAGATTATGTAGTCAATGTTAATGTAGTACATATGTTATATACTGCAATACAGCATAAGCCATTAACTGTACAACTCAGATTTGTGATCTTGATTATCAGTCTTTGCATGTACATTAGAGCATACTCTGAAAGCCAGGGTCAGTGTTTTATATAAAACTCTTAGGTTCCTAAGCTGCTGTCATATGGCCTTGCACATATATGTTGGATTCTAAACAAAATTTAAAAATTTGTTGACTGACTTGATGCTGTCTTTCCACAGAGATCCCAAATATATTCCTCAAAAAAAAAATTGTTTGGTAAATGCAAAATAACTCTAAATCTCTTTTATATTTGACTAGTTGTTAAGTTGGTACTTAAATAGAAATTGAAATACATTTCTCACTTTAAGGTTATAGAGTTAAATTTAAAGCCTGGAATTATCTAAGACAATATTCTTACTATTAAACAGCCATACCTACTTTTGTTATTATTTTTGAGGTCATTTACTGAAAATGGTTCTCAAAATGATCATCCCAGATGTGACGTGTTTTGTTATTTGGTACACGAGAGCAATGATACTCTCAAAAACTAAGAAAAATTCCTGAATGTGTATGAATGAGGAGCAAAGATTCTGGTATCACAACTAATATTCTCTATGTGGATTGTCTTTAATATAGATTTCTTCAAACACTTCGCAGTTGGGTGGTGCTGAGCCTGTAAAACGCTGTGGAAAGTCTGCACTCTTTCAACTGGCAGAGGCAAGTTCCTAAGAATATATAGAGATAAGATCTGCAGAGGTGGAAATCGCAAAATATTCTAACAGTGTTTCCTAAACTGCACCATCTCTCCTGTGACCATAAAACGAGTTACATCTAATTTTCAACAATGAGAGGGTTAACCTTTAATTTAGGAAAACTGAATTTTGCCACTAAGAGTCATTAAGCATTTGGAAAGGTTACCCGGCGATATTGCAAAATTTTTTTCACAGGTAATATTTTAAAATAAGGTTACTTCGATTGGCTATGTAAGTCCAGCCTGAACACAAAAGAATAGCTCTGGTTATTTTCCCCTTTTCTGATTCCCATAAACCATCTATAAATCTCCAGAATGCGCTGCTTTTACATCAGATGGTTGATGTTTGAATTTTTGTTTTCCTGGTGAAGAATTCATATGACATGTTCTAAAATCTGATTTTGTAAGATGAATCAGTTGTACATTTGATGTGACATGTGTGTAAAATGCTACTCTTACATTGACAAAGTAGAAAACGTGCTTTCATAAAGCTGGTGAGGAACAGAGCCCTTATTGGTGGGGGATGGATTGGGGAGGAAGACGCTGGAAGCACCTGTTGCTAGGGTGGGCAAGGCAGTGGCTTTCTCTGCCAGCCTGTGACTTCCCTAACTCAAGGAAACATACAGAAGAAATGTTTTCAGCACCTGGACATTCTAGTAGCAGTTTTCTCTGTTGGTAAGATAAATTAGGAGGTTGAAAGTGGATGACCAAAAATCTCATACTAAACTTTTTTTTCTTTTCTCTCATTTTTCTGGTTTCCTTTCAATGAGCTCCCTTTGAGTTCTTTTGTAAATTTTTTGTAGTTTATTTAACTTAATGGAATAACCAATCATATTCTAAAATTTCTAAATTTTATGGTAATTTGTATCATAAAAACTTATGCATTTAAAATATATAATATCTTTAAATTCGGTTTTTAAAGATTACCAGGTCCAAATTAGAAATATAAAAATACAAAGTCCTTAAAAAGTAAAATTAATAAACAATGGAACAAACTAACCCATTGTTGTCTGACAGTACATTGACATGCTTCCTGTGTAGGACAAGTTCAGACCACAATAGAGTGCTACAAGTGACTGGGAAACTCTAAGGAAAACTAATGAAGACAGTAGGGAATAGTTCTAAAAAGAACTGCATGAGTCAGTGCAAAGTACTACTACAGATACAGCTGAAACAGTGAAGATCTGACAAGAGAGTTCCTTTGGAGTTAGAGTTGTAAACAAATCCTAGTAAACAGACAGACTGTGAGGTCATGCATTTGTCTAGTAACTCTAAGACTGTATAGATTGTCAAGATAATTTATTTGAACGAAGTGATTATTTTTCTTGAATAATATGGGTGTATGACCCTCTGCTTGTGCTGGTTATATAATTGCGTGTGTATGTATGTGGGCATACATATATACAAAAATACGTATGATTTCTTAAATATTAAACAATACTAAAATGTAAAACCAACTTTCAATATGTGATATTTGTCTTTAAACAGTTTTTTTTTTTGTTAAAAATGTGTGAACCTTTGGGGTACTTTGCTGCATGGGGGGCTGGTAAAGAGTGGATTCGTCTTCTCGTTTTCTTTCTTTGGCATAGTAGTCATAAAAAAAGGATTCCTTATTAAATCAGAACTCATTAAAAAGAACACTTTTCTAATTTGTAGGGATGCATCCCAAATATGAAACAGATGCTATGGTTTAACAGATGTTTGAATGTTGGTATCATAATTTAACGGGGTAAAATGACTGAAATAAGCCTATTCCAATTATAGCAAATCAGCTTACACTAAGACTGAGTTTCTTATGACATTTGAGCAAAAATATATACTTTTAATAAAACAGAATCCCTAAAAAATAAGAAAACTTTCTTGCATTGTTATTTGCACTGAATCACTGTGATGTCTTAATACTAATACAGTGTATTTTAGAATAACATTCTAAAGCCTTCCAGTTTCTAATTAAACTTAAATATATGCACAGTGGTTAAGCAGCATCTCCAGATAATCACCAGTAGATTTATGCTTTCTTAATTTTTTTATTCCATGTGTATTTGATGTCCATTTTTCATTCACAAAATATAACATTTAATTATTTCTGATGCATTTTAAGATAAATAAATATAAGAAGATATTGAAGATTTTTCCTATTGCCTAGAATTGGTAATGGTGTCTGCAATTTGAAGACACAACCTTAAATTCAGACATTCTAAAGGGAAAGCCACCAAGAAACTACTTCCAGTTTGGGCCACACCCATCTCAGGATTTCTAAAGAGATAGCCTAATACAACTATTATCTTATTTAACACTCCAGGAGTTCCTCCTCTTATCCCCACTCCAATCTCAAGTCATCCTTTGGTAGAGGGTTATCATAGGCTCTCCACACATCTGGAATATTTTGCCTTTTCTCTGTGTCCCAGGGAGGAAAGGAGAGAAGTAATTCTCATTCTTTATCTATGTCCCATGTCAAGGGAAGTGAAGGGAGCTCCAAGAGAAGCACTGTTAAAGATTGAGGGAGGTACATGCAAAAGATGTCTTCTTCTTCTTTGGCAAGAAACAAGAAATATTTTAAACATCAATTTATTGCTGGATCCTTTACCTATCTGACCAGGCAAAAAAGAAAACTGAAGGAAGTTGGCAGCATGGAGAGACTCAGAATGGCCTGCTGTACTCTTAGTTGGGCATTATAAAGATGTATGAGTTTCCCAAGGGTCAAGTGGATAAATAGAAAATAGATCCATGTGATCAGGCAAAAGACTGTTGGACAGTAACAGAGAGGGGTTGCATAAGGTAGGCCTGGGACAGTCTCTCACATCAGGGGAGAATATGGTAGAGATGCCTTTGCTCGGGACCCTCTGAGGTGTGCCTGCAAGCAGGAGTGATACTCAACTGGTTTGCCTTCTTTATACTAAAGCACCAAGATACTTCCTACTGTCAGGAAAAAGCCTGTAACCCAACCACCTGAGTACCCTTCAGCACCTGGAGGGCACATCCCCTCTGATTAGGTGGCACCCCTGCCTGTTAAATGTTTTGAATATCACTCCTGCCTATGACATCCCCTGAGAACGCCATTGAGTCTTGTGTAGAGTTAGCAGGAACAAAGAAAAAAAGAAAAACATAACCATGGGCAGATAGTTGTACCTCCCCCATTCTGTCTTCTAGTCTCTAAATGAGAGGTTTTAGGCCTTGTGAAAGAAGGGCCAGGAACGAGCCCCAAACTGACTACTCACCTTTCTCCAACTCCATTCCTGTGGGTTGGAGTAAGCGGAGTGAATGAACAGTCCTTCCAAACATGGGGGTCGTTACTTCCAAGAAATGTCTTCTCCTTAGTGAGAAGTAAGAAATATTTGGGGCATATATTTACTGCTGTGCCCTATACCTGAGTAAGTAGGCAAACAAACAAACAAACAAAAAATTGGAGGAAATTGGCAGCAGGCACAGAGATACTTGGATTGGCCTGTACTCCCAGCTTTGGCATTGTAAAGACTCGCTCCCTGTTTTCCCCCTCCCCGTTCTCCTGGAGCCAGGAGATTTCCTGGGGAAGGTCCTAATTCAGGTGTGTGATTGGCATTTTAAACTAGGTAGACTTTTAATAGCTGAAAGTGCCCTGAAAATTCTGGGATTTGTTCCAAATATTTTTAAGGGTTTTGTCTGAGGTCAGGGAATTGACAAAAATACAATGCTTTATGTTGGGACCTCCACGAAGTTCATACTGTTCAGTTTATCCGTCATTTAAGTTGTGCAGGTACTATAAGGTATTGTGTTTCCTTTCGTTTTGAAATTAATTAGGTCAGGTCATATAAAGAACAGCAAAGCATCCCCACTGGAGATGATTGTGTATTGTAGTGGCTGTAGTAGGAGGACACTGAAGAGGGTCAGAGATAGCTGAACCTGTGTACATTCCAGCAAAGAAAAATTCTACCCTTGAAGATCTCTAGTACCAAAATTGTCTAATATAAGAAGTAGAACAGCTTGTTCATTTATTCTCACAATGGTTGTTGAGGATGTATTCTGTGCCAATAACAGAGATGACTGAAGTTATCTGGATGTGTATATACACATATTTTTGGTGCAATGAGAACTAAAACCTGTAAACCTTCTAAGATCAGTGATATAGGAACACGGTACCTCCAAGTGCGTTTTAGTGTTTTGGAGTGTGATTAGAGGCTGGAACATAAGCCTAAAAGATTGCTGTTCTGCTTCTCACTTTTCTGAAACCATTTTGAATGTTCTTTAAAATGCATTATACATTTTTATAGCAGCTCTTTCTACAGATAAATTATGTTATCTAACCTAAGATGATAATGACTGACATTTATAATCTGCTGTGTGTTAGGCACTGAGTACTTTATATGTACTAATGTAATTCTCACAGCTGTCCTCTGAGGTAGCTACTATCATTCTTCTTTTACACATTAGGAAACCAAAAGGTATAGAAGTTATATAACTTGTTTAAGGTCACATGGACAGTAAGTGTTAGAGCCTAGATAGGAACCCAGGCAGTCTGTCTCCATAGCCTGCACTCTTAAACACTAGGCTGTTCTCACGCCTTGTTTTAGATGAATAGAAAAGACTGTGCAAGTTGCTTGTTATAGGAGTGTGCACATTATTAAAGTCTCTATGGAAGACAGCTTACTCCTACACATGTATGTGTGGCTGAATAAGATGACAGATCGTCCAAGACTGCTGTCAAATAAATAGAGCTCATATTTTCTTTTTAAAAACTGTGCTTTTGAAACTGCCAGGATGCATCTTACAACCTTAAATAAGTGTTTGTTTGGGAATGTACTTTGGAAGATACTGTGGGAATTGTAGGAAATTATGGTATACAACTCCTGTCCTCAAGGAGCTTATGCTCTAGTTGTAGAGATATAACAATTTAAGGAATAAGAAATAGTGCAAGTGATTTTAAAAGGAATCATTCAATGAAATGATGAAACTCCACTTGAGTGATGAGTGACACACAAAAATGAATGTGTGAAACTAGGGAAGGGAGAAAATATTAGCAGGCATGTTTTGGAGACCAAGCACAGGGGAAAGAAAAACAAAGATGGTTTTCAATGAAGGGCTTACTTAGGCACCACTAGAAGCTGAAACTAGCAGTCTCTGGGTGGCATCCAACCTGCAGAGATCCTTTGTTTGGCCTATATTTTGTTGACCTATATTATATTTTACAGTTCAATTCATGGCTAATATTTGAAGATTAAAACTTCAAATAAATACAGATTTCTGACTTCTGAAAATTTAGAGGACCTAGAGACATCAAGCTGGCCTCCCTCCATGAGAACAATTGGTCAGAGTTGATTAGTGGTTGCCCTCTTAGATGCTTGTTCTCCAAATGACTGTCCTGTCCTTTCCCTGTTGAGCCCTGAGTCTGAGGCCAACAGTCATTGCCATTATCCACTAAAATTTGCTCACTTCCCTCCTTTATACCTGACCACCGTATGTAGCGGGGATTGTGACTTACACATAATTAAATGGACAGCTGGGGGAGATAAAGCAAAGGGATTAAGGCAAGCACAGGAGAAAGGTGGATGGTAACAAGTCTATCAGATTGGCAGGAATAGAGGACTGTGTTTATGGAAGATGAAGGTAAAGTGTAGCTGTGAGTCAAAATTGGGAGAATGTTTAGTGCAGAGCAAATAAATATGTACTTGAAAATAATGAGGAGCCGTTGAAGATTTGGGATGGGGTTACACAGTGATAAAAGCAGCACTTAGAGAGATCTTCTTGGCAGCTATGTATGGAATGGAGTGGAAAGCCCCTGTGGACATCAGGTATGAGAAGATAAGAACCGGAATTGAGAGAGCTGACAGTGGGAACGGGAGGCAGAAAGAGATTCCAGGGGTATTCAAGTGAATTGTTTGAGTGAGTCAATGTGAGAGGCAAAGAAAAAGAGGAGTCAAAGATGACTCCAACACCGAACCTGAGTGTTTGACCTTGACCTTGTAGCCCTGCTTCAGGAAGGTTGGTTGGTTGCAAACAAAGAGTAAGCCCTGCTAGTAGAAAAGAAGAGCTGAAAGATGCTGAGGGTAGGGGGAAGAGAAATTCAATAATAGAAAAGTGGAAAGGGAGAAGATTGCTAGCCAAGTAAATAGGAAGCAGAAACCTGCATTCCTGAGAGCACAGACGACAGAGACAGTCACCATAGATCCCTCCACTGTTCCCAATTATTGGTGGTATTTGATCAATGTATGACTCCATTTAAGACTTCTGTTGTCTTCATATTATTGATGTGCATTATCCATCCTATTATAACCCCCTTAAAACCTAGAACATCCCACCTCAGCTCCTCCTACACTATCATCATATAAATGAATTCTAATACTTAAAATACATTTAAGGGGACCTTTGTGGTAGATTTCTTTCCTTATCATTTTATGCAAAGTTGTGAGTTGTTTTTAGAAAACTCCTGTTCTAAATCTTTTCGCCTCATCCCCAATTGCACTAGATTATTTTTGGAGGAACAGAAAGTATAGGAATGTACTTAATGACTGCCCTTAACCTCTTTGCGGCAGACTTTAGTAGATGGGCTTGTGGAGCAAAGGCCACCTCCACCCCATTCAGAGTCTTCAGAAACAGTACCATTTCTGAGGAAATAGTGAGTTAAGAAAAATATTTCAGTCACCATGTTACCTAGTCCAGTTGTTTCAGCAAACTACAAAACTGTTAAATACACCCAGATTTTAGTGTTGACAGAAGCTTAGACCACTGTTCTGTGACCAGTTATCTCTTATGATAAACGGAATTGAATTTTTTAGCAGCAATGCTATTCTCAGAAACCATCAACCAGTGTGTATTTCTCTGGCACAAGCATTCGGGTTTTATTTAATTATGGGAGAAATGCTCATCCTGAAAAACACTGCTAAAATGCCATTCTAAGGTTATGTCTACACTGTTTTGGCAGATAATAAGCCAGTACAAAATGATTGTAAATATACCTTGGCTGCAAAACATTTGTTTTGTACTAAAAAGCAGAGATTTGGAAATGGAAACTTCTTGATTGGTGTCAGTAGGTCTGTTTTCACACTGCCTTGTTTTTAATCTAGCCAACTCCTTTATAATAGACAATGAAAGACAACGTATAATTAAGAGCAAAATTATATGGTGCATTTTGGAACTACTTACCATTTCTTAGGACAGGTTGAGCATCTCTAATTTGAAAATTAAAAATCCAAAATGGTGTAGAATCCAAAACTTTGAGTTCTGACATGACCTCACAAGCAGAAAATTTCACACCTGACACCGTTGCTTTTTGATAGTTCAGTGTACACAAACTTTGTTCCATATACAGTTATTTCAAATAGTGTATGAAATTACCTTCAGACTATTTATATACAGTGTATATGAAACATAAATGAATTTTGTGTTCAGACTTGGGTCCTATCCCTAAGATGTCTCATTATGTATGTGCAAATATTTCACAATTCTAAACAGTCCAAAATCTGAGACACTTCTAATGCCAAAGTTTTCGCATAGGGGATACACAACCTCCGCCAGTTCAATGGTTTCTGCTTCTGTGGTATTACTTTCTATCTAGTAGACATAATTTATTTTTCCACTGATCATTTTATTAAATCTTTTAAAGCAGAACACATTTAAAAATGAATATCTTAACATCAGTGGAAAAGAATACATTTTAAAATACATCTGATTCAGAAAGATTAAAGCTTGATGCAGCCAAGGTTTATTTTATCTTTAAAGCGAGTCCCCAATAACAAACTGAGCCTAAGGTATGGTTTTACCTGAACTAAAAGTGTGACAGTCCCCCTGAACCCAGGAACATAAAATATAATCCCTTTACTACACATTTTATCTCACCCCTTCAGTATTTCTATTGAATTGTTTTCTTTGTAATCATTTTGAAGAAGAAAACTTTTTATTCATGGTCTAACATGCACATCCTTAGGAATCCTAGGTATTAACATATTGATTTTTGTTTTTCTCTTGGGAGTGAGTTCCATTTCTTCCAGCACATCACTGTCAGACCCTTCTGACTACACAGAACAGTGAGAAACCTCAGTATGGTTTTTATTGACAGAGATAAAATATTGGTGATTAATTTCACTGGTATTCTTGGGAGGTATAACTAAGGACAGTATGATTGCTGGGCTGGACCAAGCGGTAGCATGGTCATAATTAGCATTGTTTTTGTTGTTGTTGTTGTTGCTATTTTTTGAGACGGAGTCTCCCTCTGTTGCCCGGGCTGGAGTGCAGTGGCACGATCTCAGCTCACTGCAACCTCTGCCTCCCGGATTCAAGCAATTCTCCTGCCTCAGCCTCCTGAGTAGCTAGGATTACAGGTGCACGCCACCACACCCATCCAATTTTGTATTTTCAGTAGACACAGGGTTTCACCATGTTGGTCAGGCTGGTCTCGAACTCCTAACCTCAGGTGATCCACCCGCCTCAGCCTCCCAAAGTGCTGGGATTATAGGCATGAGCCACCGCACCCAGCCACCATTGTTTTTTATAGACTTGTAAAGTAACTCTTTCATTGTATGAATCAGAATACATTTTAGATTCATAGATTACCTCAGAACTAATGAACCATCCTATTAAACACAATTATCTGTTGAATGCCTTCTTTTTGAAAGGTACTAGGGTATTCTTGAAGGAGAATACAAAGGTGAACAGAATACATTTTATGCCCACTGAGTTACAGTTATAAAAAAATAAAGTAGTACCTGAGGGAATAGACGATAGTTATCAAATATTTATGCCCATCATTTGATTTACAACATTAACATTTTAACTTCTTTGAATGCAGTCACGGGAATTCCATCTCTGGAAAGTGTCCAGATGATTTTTCATTCTTTTTAAAAAGGTTATTGTCCAATTTAAAATAATATTAGAAGAATACATTGTCATTTACTGAGGCATGTACTGTTTCAATACCTGATTAATAACTCACCCTCTATTAAGGGCAACTTGAGTAAATTAATAATAGCCATTAATTCTGTTTCCCAAAATGCAGCCTTATTCACTTGAGTTCACATTGATTTATGTTCTTTTATGTCTTCTGTGTGCTTGTATGTGTGCCCATCCATGCATACATTTGTCAGTCCCACTACAGTGTTGATGAGTGCATCCAAAAGTAGATGTAAGTGGATCTACTTGTACCCCAGAGTAGAACTGAGCTTTCTTACATGTTTCTTAGAGTTGCTTCTTGAAAAACAACTGATTTGAGGTCTTCCTGAATCTAATTTTGTTGTGTATTTTCTCCCAATGATAGAATCATTCAACCCTAGAATGAACACTTAGAGCAAGGCAGTCTACCAAAGACATGTCATGTTATTAATGATACTAATATGAGTATTACTGTTAAGCTAGTATTTATTCCGTATGGCATAAGGCCCCAGAGGGATGGTTATTACAATACATTATTTTAGCTCTGTACTAGGCACTATTTTAAGTACTGTTACATGTGCAGCTCATTGAACCTCACAGTTTTCCCAAGGCAATAATTTTAGCATGCATATTTTATAGATTGAGAAACTGAGGCACAGAAAAATTTAGGGAAAATAGCTAATCAGTAGCAGAGCCTGTCTATAGTCCTAGACAGTCTGGCCCTGGCTCCAGCATCCCTGCTTTTTGGGGGGGTTTGGGGGTGTGTGTGTGTGTGTGGGTGTGTGCATGTTTTCTTTTTTTCTTGAGATAGGGTCTTACTGTGTTACTCACACTGGTCTGAAACTCCTGACCTGAAGCGATCCTCTTGCCTCAGCCTCCCAAAGCGTTGGGATCATAGGTGTGAGCTAACCTCACCTGGCCCATCCCTGCCTTTTGAAACTGCCTTCCAGTACATCACTGTCAGACTTTTTTGACTACACAAGACAGTGACCACCGATGGCTACCGACTGCCTTTCCTCAGCTCCTGTGTCCCCTGCTTCCACCTGAGTTCCTCCAGTAGGAGGCACTGGCTGGAGACTGGGGAATGGGAGGACGGGAGAGGCCAGGGATTTGCTTACATCCAAGAGTGATGCATCTTATAAATGTTACTACATTCGTATCTGTTCCCAGGTTTTGTTTATATCTTGTAGAAATGCCTAATATGCAGTGGAACAAATATCAAAAATAAAAATTATGGAATTTATTTGTAATTATTTTCATATTAATAGACAAGAAACTAAAGTGCTTAGAAGAAGATGCTTAAAAGGAGAATGCTTTAGAAGGAAAATGCTTTAAAAAGTCAAATATATACTTTTCACGTAAGGAAAAGTGAGTTTAAAAACATTCAGAGACTGAACATGCAAATAAGCACTAAAATGGAAAAAGGACCAAGGTCAATGAGAATGTCTGTCTGTCTCTCCACACACATATACACATCCAATCTCAGTAAAAGAATGAGGAAGATTTTTTCAAATTGTGATTATGCATAAACTCTAATGAATTCATTTGTAAAAGAATATAAATCTTGCTTGACAACCAAGGAGAAATACAAAAATACAAAAGTATGGTATTGACTAGTAAGAAAAAAGTTACTCTAAAATCCAGTATGAGGTAGGGCTTGGCAAAAACAAACAAATCTTAAGACAATTTTCAGCTGTTGAGAGCTACATAAAGAAATTGGCTTTGTCTGGATTAGAGAAAGTAAAGCCAACAAGAAACAAGAGAAGGTAAACTATATAATTATTGCTTTTGTCACCATTTGGTGGGGGGCAAGGAAAATTATGATCAAACCAAAAAGTATAGGTAAAAAAAGAAGATAAGTATATATTAAATCAAAGTTAGAAAAAGCTAGAATATGTTTCCTCAAGGATCTAGAACCAGAAATACCATTTGACCCAGCAATCCCATTACTAGGTATATACCCAAAGGATTATAAATCATTCTGCTATAAAGACACATGCACACGTATGTTTATTGCAGCACTGTTCACAATAGCAAAGACTTGAAACCAACTCAATTGCCCATCAATGATAGACTGGATAAAGAAAATGTGGCACATATACACCATGGAATACTAGGCAGCCGTAAAAAAGAATGAGTTCATGTCCTTTGCAGGGACATGGATGAAGCTAGAAACCATCATTCTCAGCAAACTAACACAGGAATAGAAAACCAAACACTGTATGTTCTCACTCATTAGTGGGAATTGAACAATGAGAACACATGGACACAGGGAGGGGAGCATCACACACTGGGACCTGTCACAGGGTAGGGGGCTAGGGGAGGGATAGGATAGCATTAGGAGAAATACCTAATGTAGATGACGGATTGATGTTGCAGCAAACCAGCATGGCACGTGTATACCTATGTAACAAACCTGTACATTCTGCATATGTATCCCAGAACTTAAAGTGTAGTAATAATATATATAATATATTGTTTATTTTATATATTATTTTTATTTATATATTTGTTTTATATATTATATAAAATATATTATATATAAATAATACACACACACACACACACACACACACACACACACACACATCCCAGAGTCAACAGGGAACTGGTAAAGAGGCATCAGGGTAAGGCAAAGGCAGCTTCTCTTCCATGGATGTGAAGATACATATATGTATCCAATTTTTAAAAAGGAGAAAAAGCTAGAATACAGTACACATGGTCTTAGTATATTAATTCAGATTTCTGACAACGGAAAAAACAGATTGTAGGATACCACAAGACCTTGCAAATTGGGTTTCAATCTCACTTTTGGTAATCTTTGACAAGTTGTGTGAAATAGGAGAGCTCAATAGGAACAAAAAGGAGAAAAGTTCACTGTAATTTTTAAAAATAATAAGCCTGATTTCTAAAATACAGACTATTAATTCCTAGAAACCTTTGAAAATTATTTTAATTGGAAATTCATTCTAATCATGTTTGAATCCACAGAAAAGAAGATGAAAACAGAGAATTATCAAAGTTTCTCTGAAAAGGGTCATTGTCAAATATGCCAGAGTCTCTTTGCCCTGCCCACTGCCTTTTGCCCCACGTGACTGCTGACTGCCTTTTCTTGGCTCTAGGCCCCCTGCTTCCACGCAGGTTCTGCTAATGGGAGACCCTGGCAGGAGATTGGGAGATGGGAGGCAGTGAGAGGCCAGGGTCAACAGGGAACTGGTGAAGAGGCATCAGGGTAAGGCAAAGGCAGCTTTTCTTCCATGTTCCAGCGCTCTCCAGATAGGTGCGCCATGCTTCCATCTTCCACTGGGCTTCAGTGTCACTCTTTCCCCATTGTTTCTTCTGTGGCTTCCTGCTGTCCCTAACCCCTGTGTTGCCTCACCACCTCCTGTTTGGGTGTCTCAGTTCTTCGTGGCCTGTGTAACTAACCTAATCCCTGCCTTAAATTCCCACTGCTAGTTACGCTTTAGGTTGCTTCCGTTTGCCTAATTAGACCCTGACTGGTACAAAAGCCAGCCTCATTTTCTATTTGGTATAGTTACGGTTGGTCATAAAATTGAGTAAGAGAATGCTGTTGGCATGCCGTATCCAGATTTTAGCAAGACTTTTGACAGATAGTGTTACAATGTTTTGTGAACAAAATGGGAGGATTTCAACTGGATGAGAAAAAAGTATTCTTAGATTGCTGAAGTTTATTAATGTTCAGATCATCTTCATGAAAGGGCTCTAGAAGTTTGGCAGAAGGCCCTGTCCTTAGCCATGTTTTACTCAACATTATTACCAAAGATTTGGACAAAGACATGAAAAGCAGCTTTATTTAATGTGTGTATAGTACAAAGATGGAAGATAATTCACATTTTGAAGAGATAAACGTAATAAGAAAAAGGGGAAAGTCTTGCATCTAAGTGCAAAACATAAATTATAAAAATACAGAATAAAAGAGACCAAGTTTACCAGCCTAATATGTGGGTATGGAAATCCAGGATTTTACATGACCATAAACCCAACACAAGCCAGATGGGTGACCTATTTAAAAAAAAATTAATCTCTGGGTCCCATTAAAAGGGCATTCCTATAAACTGACAAGTAGTTACGCCTTCTAATCTAGTATAGGCTAGGAACATAATCTTAGACAGATATTGTTAAGTTGAAATAGCCAGCCAAACGCAGTGGCACATGCCTGTGCTTCCAGCACTTTAGGAGGCTGAGGCAGGAGGATCGCTTGAGGCCAGGAGTTGAAGAGCATCCTAGGCAACAGAGCAAGACCCCTATTCTCTACGGGGGTGGGGGGGAAGGCCGGACATGGACCTGTAGTCCTAACTACTCAGGAGGCTGAAATGTGAGGATCACTTGAACCCTGGAGGTCGAGGCTACCATGAGCTATGATCATGCCACTGCACTCCAGTCTACCTAATAGAGCAAGACGCTGTCATTCATAGATAGATAGATAGATAGATAGATAGATAGATACATACATACATACATACATACATACATACATACGTACATACATACATACATGCATACATACATAGCTAGCTCTCTGATAGATAGAAAAAATTTTGAAGTATCCATTTTCCCCAACCTTTGTAAAGCTTTGTATCATTTACAAGTTGTGTTTGCATATACATTTCTTCACTTTTGCCTCACAACAGCCCAATGTAGGATATACTGTTACCCCATTTCTCAGCCTCTGTTTCCTCGTAGGGCTTCAAGTCTAACTTATATAGCTTACTGTTGTGGCTTTAAGCAAACTGGGATGCTTGGTCATGAGCCCAGCCTCTTTCAATAAAACCTATCTCATTTCAGGACACCTACTGCATCTAGGTAAGAGGGACCCAACTTTTGAAGTTTGGAAGCATTTACATGTGATGAGCTGTTAAGGGAAATGGGAAGAGACTTCCGGGAACATAAAGTCTGTCTTCAAGTATCATATCTGTGCTATGAGCAAGAGGGAATTCATGTGCTTCAGGGAACAGAACTGAGGCTGATTGATTTTTGCTCAATATTTTTAAAATTCCAGCAGAACTGTTGTCTGATAGAGTGATATGCTCACTGTCTTTGTGCAAAAGTTGGTTAACTAATTCTCAGGAATACTATAGTAAAATGAATTCCTGCAGTGGGTAGGTTAAAGTAGAAAACCTAGAGTGACACCCAACTCTGAGAGTCTGATTGGGTTTTCGGTTAATGAGTAGATTTGCGATTTGTAGTTTTAATTCAGAGTTATTTGATTTACATTTATAGTTTTACTTCCAGCAATATAATTGTTTTTCCTATAATTTAGGATTAACATACTCTGTTTGTGAAAAAATTCTTAAGAGCCTGAAATGAGGAAGTAAAGCATGACCAGTGTTCAGTGTAATTACCTACACAAGAAATATTGTGCTATTTCCCAGAATACATCCCCAGAGTGAATGTGTGTATTTGTTCCATTTCATTCCTAGCTGTAGAATCCTATCGGGGTGATGAGAGAATCATTTTGAAATATATTGAAGCCTAGAATAGAGTTTGCAAAGTATTATTAAGTTTGCTAAGATGAACCTGTGCAAATGCAAACTGTCAGCATACCACTAAAAACTAGTGCCTGTATGATGAAGGTTCCTGAAGTGACCTATTAAAAGCCACCAGAGTGACAGTGCTGGAAAAAAACATAAAATGTACCTTGAGAATGCTTTTCTAGCCTTCTCTCCAGAACTAGTATAATTTCTCTCCCCCAACATGGGATAGGTATTCATGAAGGGCTGTAGTAATTGAGAAAGGAAAATAAAAATTATTTCAAAACTGATATAAAAGCAGTACATTCTCCCATAAGAGTAAAACATGCAGGGAATATTAAAGGTTTCAGTGATTCAGAATTAAGATAACATTTTGCTTTGAGCTTATTTCTGGTTATGTTTGATAAAGAGAAGTTCATAGTCTTCATAGCCACTTGCTGAGGTCTAAAGGTTAGCTTACCTGAGTTCCTGAAAAAGACAGCTCTGTTGTGAATCCTTAATATTTCATGTCTTCCCTGTGAATGATCTGAAGGGCTGTGTGCTCTTGTCATGTTCATTTTTTTAATTGCAGTGTCTGCCTCTCCCCACCCTTTCTTTAATTTCTTCCCAGACTTACTAATCATAACATAATTCTCACAGGAAGATTGGTGATGCATTGAAAATACTAAGAGAAAAATGAGGTAAAAGAGCATCTGGTATTTAATTCAATGTATTATCCATCTAAAAATGAATTTTACAGATGGTAATGATCTCTGACAACTTGCCATTTAATAAAATGATGGTTTTTAAAAACAAATCAGTTTCCTACCCATGTGCTTGATTTTGCATTGACTCAGCAACTCCCAATACTCTTTCCCTTCTAAGTTGCTAATACAAAGTTGATAAAATAAGTTATGACTGAGACTTCCTTTGCTGCCCTTGACCAAATCAGCATCATCAATCTCTTTATAAGTTCCTCAAAGGCAGACAGACATGACCTTACTGATTTTCATATCATTAGTGTCCTCCATGGGGGCTGGCATTTTGGGAGCCTTGCAGTTAAGTGTGTATAAATGAAAACCCAGACACTGAAAACAGGTTTTGCAATAAGCTTAAATTTCCCCTTTTGAAAAATAGCTCTATATTAAAGTTTCAAAGTATCTGGGAGCCAGAGAGGAAAATGACAACTTTCCCCTTGAATGTTCTGTACATGAAATTTGGGGAGTTTTGATGATGAATATAAAAACTTAACCAAATTGGGGCCAGATGTGTTTTGGTATTCAGAATCTTTCAGATTTTAGAAAAATTATACAGTAGATACATATTACACTAAGTAACTTCTCCAGTGCATATTCGAATGCATCACTATTCCAATACCAAAAGTGTATGAATGGTCACAGTAAGTGAAATAAACTGTTTAAGACTAAAGTTTCAGGTTGGTTCAGGTCAGAATTTGCAGCCAATTGAGTTCACATCAGATCAAATTTGCCAGCAAATGAGTTAAGAAAACAAAAACAAAAGTTTGTTCTCAGAGCTTTTGTGACTTCAGAGTTGTCTATCAGCATTTGTGGACCTATAATATTTTGTTCATTATTCAAAACCTTCTATAATTGTTTAGCAATTCATCATATCATTTCTAATTTCAAGTGGACAGGTAGAAATTATTTCTGTTTTCCTCATTTCCCTTGGAAAAAAAGAAAAGGCAAACATCTGAACAGAGTTTGGGGATTATTAAATACAGGTTGAGCATTCTTAATCTGAAAATCCAAACTCCAGAATACTGCCAAATCCAAAACTTTTTGTGCACCAGCAAGAGGCTCAAAGAAAATGCTCATTGGAGCATTTTGGATTTCTGCTTTTCAGTTTAAGAATTTTCAACCGGTAAGTATATAATGCAAACATTCCAAAATCAAAAAAATATCCAACATTTGAGACACTTTTGTTTTCAAGCATTTCGGATAAGGGATATTCAACCTTTACTACAATTAAGTACATCGTCTCACTTAGACCACACAGAATCCTCTGAGATAGGCTCTAGGATCATTTTCCTTTTACAAAAGCGACAGAGGAATGAGGGGGCAAGTGATTCATTCTGGGTCACAAAGTTAATAAGTAGCAAAACTAAGAATCAGACTTGGGTCTTTCAACTCCGAATCCCTTCCTCCTTCTACCAGGTCTTGTTTTCATAGGAAAAGCTTCTGTTGAAGCTGGGAAATGACAATTCAGAGATATGTTTGACGAGAGTTAAATGACTGTATAACAGTGCCCACAGCCTTCTATTAATTTGATTCATTTCAGTTAGTTTGGCAGAAGTGGGCTGATTGTTGTAAAGTTTAAAATGTGTTTTGATTATTTTTAAAATGGATATAAATGAAAACTTTAATTTTGAAGGTGGAATAATAAGGATATTTTTGGATGCTCTCCCATTTTGTTTTAATTGTTTAGATGTGCCTGGCATCAGAAGGGATGAAAATGGAAGAATCAAAGCTAATAAAAGCAAAAGAATCCGATAGTGGAAGAATTAAAGAATTAGAGAAGGGAAAGGAAGAAAAAGAAATTAAAAGGGAGAAAACAGATGAAACCAGGTTACAGAAGGAAGCAGAATTTGAAAAATCAGCTAAGGAAAATGTAAGAGATTCTAAGGAATTGAGAAATTTTGAGGCATTGCAAATAGATGACATAATGGCTATAAAAATGGAAGATCCCAAAGAAATTAGAAAGGAAGAGTTAGAAGAAGATCAAAAATGTAGTCATTTTCCTGATTTTTCTTATTCTGCCAGTAGCAAGATAATAATTAGTGATGTTCCCAGTAGAAAGGATCACATGTGCCATCCTCATGGAATTATGATCATTGAGGATCCTGCAGCGTTAAACAAGCCAGAAAAGCTAAAAAAGAAAAAGAAGAAAAGCAAAATGGATCGACATGGAAATGATAAATCCACACCCAAGAAGACTTGCAAAAAGAGGCAGTCTTCTGAGTCTGACATTGAGAGCGTCATATATACCATTGAAGCCGTCGCAAAGGGAGACTGGGGAATAGAGAAACTTGGAGATACCCCTCGCAAGAAGGTCCGCACATCCTCAAGTGGCAAGGGAAGCATTTTGGATGCCAAGCCACCAAAGAAAAAAGTAAAATCAAGAGAGAAGAAAATGTCAAAGGAGAAATCCTCAGATACCACCAAAGAGTCAAGACCTCCAGATTTCATTAGTATTTCTGCTAGCAAGAACATTTCTGGTGAGGCGCCAGAGGGTATAAAAGCAGAACCATTGACGCCCATGGAAGATGCCCTACCACCCAACCTATCAGGACAGGCCAAGCCTGAGGACAGTGACTGTCACAGAAAAATAGAAACTTGCGGTTCCAGGAAATCCGAGAGGTCTTGCAAAGGTGCTCTTTATAAAACCCTGGTGTCTGAGGGCATGCTCACCTCTCTGCGAGCTAATGTTGACAGAGGTAAGTAACTCCTACAAACCTGAAAAGAATTTAAAAACCAAGCAGAATTTCACCTTTAGACCTATTGAAAACAACTGCCATAAAGAACAACATGGTATCAAAATAATTCCTTATATTTGTATATTTCTTTACGGTTTATAGATCATAATTATTTGTTATTTTACATGTTTTCTAGCACCATTAACGGAAATGTATTCATTTTTTAGGTAGTTCTCAGGATGTATTTAAAGTAATTTTAATCTCTTCTTCCCCCCGCTGGTATTGGCTGGCTCTTTGTTTTGAAAGATGACTATTAAATATTCAGAGCTTTGGGTTTGGTTTTTAAAACTGATGGAATTTCCTGAATCAAGCACGTATGTTTGTCAGAATCTTCACCTGTAGGCTCCAGAAGCAAATGTCTTATGTAGTTCTCTTCATTAGGTAATCAAAGCTGTAACTGAAGTGGGCCAGGCACAGTAGCTTATACCTGTAGTCCTAGCACTTTGGGAGGCTAAGGCTGGTGGATCACTTGAACCAAAGAGCTCTTTAAAACATTATAATATCCAGAAAATAGTTAATGTGTTGACCTTTATTCCATTGAGTGTTTTATATAAATCCTCTATTTTAAAATATAGCATCTGGCTGGAGGACTACCTTTTGCCAAGCTATATTCCAACAAAAAGTGTGAATCCTAGGTTTAACAAGCCCCAAATGAAGATACTTGGGCCTATTTCATCCACAGGGATGTCAATTCAGTGAGTTTTAGGGAAATTAGAATGGATAGTGCCCACCAGCAAAGGACTCCCATACCTTGGCTGGTTCTCGAATGGAAAAGCTAGCAGCAGTTAGTCTGTCTCTTTGAGTCATGTGATACCTGTTGAATTACGTGACAATTAATCCCAGAAGCTCTAAGTCACTTTTCTGCATGTTCCATTATTAAAGGTGGTCCAGCATGAATCACTCTGAGAACTCTGAAATAGCTACAGTTAGCATCATGCAAATGATGTGCAAGCAGTCGAGAGGTTGCTTGTGAAACAACTAAGATCATCTCCCCTCACCCACCCATATACCAGACACATCCTTTGTCTTGAATTTTCTTAGGAAAACGAAGCTCAGGAAAAGGAAACTCCTCTGATCATGAAGGGTGTTGGAATGAAGAAAGCTGGACATTTAGTCAGAGTGGGACCAGTGGGAGCAAGAAGTTCAAGAAGACAAAGCCAAAGGAAGACTGTCTCCTTGGGTAAGTGCCTGTGAGCACAATCACCTGTACTACACAAGCCTCAAGTGTGGGTAGGATTTTCAAGGTAACAAATCACTGATTACTCATGCTTGTTCTTTGACTACTCACTCAGCACTGCCTGCAGTCTTAGTAGGCACCCTAGTGAACACAAATCAAGTGCATCACATCATTCCTGTTGTTAACATGGTCATGTGAATGACAATATCATTCACATTTTGAGAACAGTGAAAATATATAGACTTTAGACTTGGACCTGGGTTTGAATCGACATCCCTTCACCAGGATGCATTTTTCCATGTGAAACTTAGAATGGAGAGTATTAGCATGTTTACATTTTACCCATTTTACGTACTGTATGTATTTATTGTTTATAAAATATCATGACAGCTGAAAAATGTAAGGTAAATGAAATTATGCTTCTATCTCCAACCTTATTTTGTTCAAGCTGTCTTCTGTTGCTCTAAGCTAAAAATATGAGGTCATATATTCTGCTGTAGAGAACATTCAATACATTAATTGTGTATTGAAATGCAGTATTAAGCAATGGCATGCATCAAGATAAAATCACTAAGAATTATTTTATATTTAGTGTTATGCCAAAGACTGTTAATAACCATCTTAATATAAAGCATTTTGTTAGTTAGGAGATCCAATACTTTATATTGGTGAGGAAAGTATCTGCATATTCAGTTAGACTATTTTGAAAATTCTTGAGATTTGTTGTTGGCTCAATTTGAAAAGAATACTTTGAATAGAAATAAGTACATTGTTAATAAGTACATTGTTAATAAGTACAATGAAATAAGTACATTTACCATATTTTTTTCAAAAGTGTGTTTAAAGCTATGCAAATTGTATGCATTGGGTGTATTGTATTTGGTTTATTCATAATATTTGCATATCTGTTTGTGGAATAGTATATTTTTCCTTAGATGTTACAGTGCTTTAAGTCTGACTAAAGACTCTAGGTCATCACAAAGTAGCGAGGTAGAAATTATTTCCCATAGTGCTGGCTCTTTAAGATTATTTTTATTGAAATGATATATTTATAATTTTATGTATTTCATTTCTAATATTTTAAAAAATCCAAAGTACTTAAAATTAGTTTTGCTTATAATTTTATGTATTTAATTTCTAATATTTTTAAAAATCCAAAGTACTTCAAACTAGCTTTGCTTACATTTCACTTAAGTAATGACATGAAAATCCTCATATTTCAGTGTCAAATTATAGTTTAAATGCTGAATATCTTTTTAAAATGACCTGCAAGCATCTAGACCAGTGCTCTCTGTAGTCTAGAATTACTGCCACTGCCTTGTGGGTCTGCACACCGAGAGAGGAGCAGGTGTTATGTAGGCAGTGTGAGGTCCTAGGGGAATAAAGCAAGCATTGAGGCTCCCCAACAGAAGCATTTCTCTGATGCTTCTAGTAGAAACTGCTGAAGTTGTAAGAGAGATTTTCATCAATTTTCTTTGAGGAACAAGATAAGTGAAACAATCTTGAAAATCTGTTCCTGAAAAGAGATTGGTATGTGGATTGTATGTGTTTGTTTTTTAATCATTTCTGAGGAAGGCACATGTGTATAACTGGGAGATGTTTTTTTTATAGCTTTAAATTAACAGTAAACTTCAATGCCTTTTCCTCCTTTCTCCCTCTAAATATTGGCCTGTCAGGATTTGAATATTTGGGTTTGCCTTATTCAGAACATGCCAGAATAATACTTAAGCAGGGAGAAATGCCATTTCCTGTCAGTCTGCTCTGAGATTTGTAGATGAGCATTTTAAACCTTTTTTTATCTCAGAAAATGTGCTACCTGTTAACTGTAGCCAAGAAAAATTTTCTCAGTATTGACAGATCTAATTTTATAGACATCTCTAAGAAAAACATAAATGATTATTATTGTTCTCTTTTTAAGAAAAGTCTCAAGAGACCTTATGAGTTACATCTCACATTTTCTGTTTTCTTCTGGGTATTCAGAGTATCTGAAAAATTCACAACTTATAGACAGCTTTCTGATAGTATTTGATTAGTATCCAATTGTATCTGATTTTCCATCAGAATAAACATTTTTTAACTGAATGAGAAATGGTGATGTTATTAAGAGAAAAACATCACCTCCACCTGTCACCCTTCATTGCTTTGATAGAACTTAGTACAGTAGTTTCCCCTTAGCCATATTTTTGCTTTCTGTGATTTTGGGTCTGAAAATACTAAATAGAAAAATCCAGAAATAAACAATTCGTAAGTTTTAAATTATGCACCACAATGAGTAGCATGATGAAATCTCATGCCATCCCACTTCATTCCACCCAGTGCATAAATCATACCTTTGTCTATCATATGCCGCTGTACAATATGCATGTATAGGGAAAAAAAATGTAGCATATGTAAGTTTCAGTACTGTCGGTGGTTTCAGGCATCTACTGGGGGACTTGGAGCATATCCCCCCTCCAGTAAGGGGGTGCTTCCGTAATTGCCATTTCCTGTTGACCATTCAATTGGTCATCTAACCCTCTTATCTCTGCTTCTCAACTCTTGTATATTCCTCCAAAACAGTTGTAGTTAAAAACATTTTTAGGACACCCCTTAGCTAGCAGCCTAACACATTTGCTTCTTATAAGCTGGTACTATTGCTCTCCTCTTCCCAATACACCTTCCATTTTCCATCTACCAGACACAACAGGTCTCCTACAGCCTTTTCCATCTGTCTAGGTTGCATGTTAGTTTAATAAGTCTCACTAAATGGAAGTCAGAAGCCAGCCTAGGATCCAGCAGGCATGTTGCCATTGCTGTGGGGCCCTAGAGACAGTCAGCACCAGCCCAAAGATTGCCCAACTTTGCTGGTGGCATTTCTGAAGTCATTGGTGATTTAAGTTAAAGCATGTTGCCTCTGTGCCGTTGCATTCATTGAAAACTGGCTTTACTTTGCTCATTGAGTGTTTTATCTTCATTCTAGTCAACTCTCCAGAATGTTTTCCTAATATTAATGCTTTTTGTTTTGTATGTTTTAATCAAACAGTAGTCAGTAAATTTTTTAAAAGAAACTAATCTTACAAAACTACCAATATATTACCAATAAGCTTGCCATAAATACATGTATATGAGTCTGTAAAATGAGAAACTATATGAATAGAGTATGCTTTGTAAAGAACTCTATGAAAAACTCCCATGCTGGTGGAGAGAATGCCAAATTCCCCACTTCAGAAATATTCCAATATAAATGATGTTTCTACTTTTCTAAGGTAATAACATAACCTGTCACATGAGTTTACTGAGAAAACTGTGTTGGCAAATCTCAAGCATTTCAGAAAAGGTATTTTTTCCTTGTACAGAATTTACTTACATGCCCTAATTCCCAGAGACCCTGTTTTCAAATAGAATATCTTAAAATCTATTTCATGTCATTTTCTGTGTCATATTTGGTCATGTGCTGATTGATTCCCCTCTCCCCTTTTAATAGCTCCGCAAAGCTGGATGAAGAATTTGAAAAAAAA
This sequence comes from Papio anubis, assembly GCF_008728515.1. NCBI lineage: Eukaryota > Metazoa > Chordata > Mammalia > Primates > Cercopithecidae > Papio > Papio anubis. The sequence continues at coordinate 27,511,278 of NC_044977.1, forward strand.
TTCAACAGCCTCCCTCAGTATAGTCCTGTTACATTTGACCGGAAATGTGTACCTGTCCCAAGAAAAAAGAAGAAGACTGGAAATGTGTCCTCAGAACCGACTAAAACCAGCAAAGGTTAGATGTGACCTGTACCTTCCTGCCATGTGGTCAGAATCTCAACTGACCCTTCAGCTAAGCTTTTAGCTCCCTTTAGACATGTAATTGGATTTGGAATTGAGGCAGTAGGGAGTTAGAATCTCAGGTTGCTTTCCAAGGTTATCTTTGTCCCTTTTTTCTTCCTTATTTTCTGTAGCTCCATTGGCATCTCCGTCTGTATATTTGCCCGTAATGATGTAGCTAAGCTTTTGCAAAAATGTTATACATGGTCTTCAACCTCCTGCTCTCCAGAATTCTAATTTGGAATGTTAACCTTTTCTTGAACAGAAACTGCTGGTTGAATCCAGTTCTTCTGTTCCCTGTGTCTGCAACAGGTTGAACTCTGGGACTGTAAGTCATTCTTTTCACCTGATAAGCAGATGCTAACTACTCTTTACTGGCATTATAGACCAAAGGAAAATAAAACTACCTGAAATCCTCCAGCAACATGTGTGTGTGTGTGTGTGTGTAATTGGTTTTGTTAAATTTAAAGAATGCTTTGTTTAGTATATTCATTTTCAAGTAATCAGCTTCTCTGCTGCCTATATCAGGGAAGCTTTTTTAAAATTATCAACATGACTTGGATGGATCTCAGCATTCATCAGTGACAATGCTGTAATCCTAAAGGGGACTGTAAGAGGGTGGGGGCATTTTCAGTGGTCTCATCACCTGAGACCACTGTTGACATTTGTGGGACAGGTACTGGAGTACTAAACATCTTGCCCTTCAAGCACACTGAATGACTGTATTACTCAAAATGGCAACATTGCTTGCATTGAGAAACTTGTCTTCTGATTTTTCTTAAAGTCTAAAGATTGGTAGGGAAAATGTACCTCTATGTTTCCATACAGATGTGAAAGACTTCATTCAGTTGGCTCTCCTATAAGGACATGGAATAGAGAGATGAAGAACTTGGGTGGCTGAGCTATAGTTGCTTTCAAGATCAAACTCAAGCAGGATTTGCTGGAAGAGTTCTTTTAATTATCCTGCAAAAGTTGCTGCCTATTGCCTGCTTCATCAAATTGGATAATTTAATCAAATCAAAATAATTCCATTCTTTTGTATTTTAAATAGACTGATTAATCCATCAGATATAAATATTAACGAAGAGATATAATTTCATGCATTTTAGGGAATATTTAAGGTATATAGATGAGGGAAAATTACGGTTTATTCTCTGGAGAAACCTGAACCTTTCTCCTTCAAAGCCTAAAAACGCTTTGCACACTGGAATTGACACAACCAAACAGGGTCAATTTGAGATCTGTATCTCAAGACAGAACTGAAAGGTTGAAGAAAATTTCCGCTTCATGATTAAAGCCAGGGAGGTATATAAAAGTCATTTTAGAATTAGCTCAGTTTTCCTCTGTGGTTAATAAAAACAAGTCTAGTGAATAAAGAACTAAAAAAGAAATGTTGTTGCATCGTCAAGTTTGCTCATCTGAGAAAATAAAATAGGGTTGTATCAAGATCTTCCAAGGTAGAAATAAAGTAGACTTGTAGACAGGTAGGGAGCTGAGCACCATAATGGATTGCCAAATGAAATGACAGTCTCTGTGCCCTGGAGATATTTAGGAATAGGAAAAGTAGTCCATGAGCCGAAAGATGCCAAGTGTCTTGAGCTCCCATAATTCTTAGATTTAAAGTTGCTGATAAATACCTGACAAGCCAATAAAATGGAACTTAATTGATAGATGGGCACGATGTTATTCCTTCTTCCACTCCCAAAACATTCACGTTAGAGCTCTGAAGTTGGCTGAATTATCTCTCAGGGAATGTAACAATAGATTTATTTTTGTAAAGCTATAAAACCCTGAAGTTAGGATCTATTTTCATGAGACCTTCTCTTGGGTCTTAGTTGTCTGTTACGATTTTTCTCTCCCAGCTGAGATTAACAGTATTTCTTTTGATGTGAAATAGCTTTTTGGAGCTTTGGATTATACTTCATACAATATCATCTTAACTCTTCCATTATACCTCTCAAGCCACAAAGTCACTGGTTTTTACACAGTATATCAGTAATTACATTTGTGGGGAGTCTTCCAAGATGAGATTTTGTTCCACCTTCTGATTTGTGAAGCAAAATGCAATTAAAATAAGCAGAAATTAAATAATACATTATCTATTCAGCAAACTAAAGAAATAGTATTTGTGACTGATTGTAATTTGGCATTAGCAGCACCAATGTACTAGACTACAAGTTATTATTAATGAAATTATCATACCAGCTGTGCTGTAATTGCCTGATCTTTAGGGGATAGAGGAAATTTTTTTCTTAGACTCTAGACCCTTTCCACCTCTGCATAATGAATCATTCAGAGCAAACATTGTGTATGAGATCATTAGTAAAAGAGTATATGTCCATCAGAAACCTAATTTTTCCTCTAATAATTTGCCATTTGTCTATATTTTATTTTTTCCTTTGTCATCATTCAATATTCATTATATTTTCCTTCATGACTTATACTAGGTGCCTTTTTAGGTACTTCAGCTTACATAAAATGTATAGAATTTTTCTAAAATGTGATTTCTAGTAGAATTTTGTATGTATGTATTTATGTAGTTGTATATCTCAAAGTCATAGTACCTGCTTGGGTTTATTCCTCTGTTTACCCAGTAGTCTCATATTCGTATCTGCATTTCTAAGGAGTCTCTTTCTATCTTTCCCATGGTTATCCTACTATCTCTGCCCTGCCTCTTATGTCTATGTCATAGGTCTTGTCAAAAACTTTACAATGAAAAGGGATGAAAATAACTTTAAAAACCACTTGGGCTATGTTATAGTAGAACAGAGCCTGATGACAGAAATAGGATTTCCCTTTCCTTCTAAAAATGAATTATCCAGTAAATTCTAATCTAACTAACTCACAATGCAATTTAGCTGAATCAGCCCAAACTTGATGTTTTCTGAGTTATCTCTCTGTTATTTTAAAACATTTTAAAGGAAAGCTTTAAAATATATGTCTAAATTTAATTGTAACTTCCTAAGAGATTTGTTTTACACGTTTACTTGTACTGATAATGTATGAAGCATTGTTTACGAAAGTATTAGAAGTCAGAGTTCTCTGTAGAATAGTAATTTTTCAGTGAAAGTAGGATCATGGAGAAAAAGAATTGTGTTGAAATTATGCCTCATCTTGACTTACTAGACTCACTTCTTCACTGTATTCCTTCTATCTTTACATAGTTCCTTGGCCTATTATCAAGCGTACTATTGATCCTTCTTATGTTTTTTTCATCTTATGTTTTTTTCAATCCACACTTACATTTTAAGACTAAAATTTAAAAATGTTAAGGCATTGAGTATTTTAAAAAATCACAGTGGGAATAACAGAAGCAGGTTTACAAGATTGAAAAGACAGAATCCCCTGTTTGGGGTGGAGCCAAGCCAACCGTAATTTCAGTTTTAGAGAACTGAGGTGTGATGATAGATCTCCTGTTAGGAAATTTTAGCTTCTAGGTTGGGTAGAGATCTGTATCTTTCTCCATAACTGTTTGGAAGTCTCTGCTGCCACCAGATTTCTTCAGGAATATGGTGGCAGCACCTTTGCAGGTATAAAAGGTATATCTGATACAATTTTGAGTTCCTTAACAATGTATGCATGTCCAGCCCAATGAAATGGCTCCTCCCTTTCAATGAATCTTAACTTGATTGTGACTGATTGACTCAGAGAACTTACTCAAGTCAGTAAAGACACATGCCCTGCAGGTGGGAGCACATTGCTATAAATTATTGCATAGGAATATATTTTTTCATTGGTTACTCATTACTTACAAGTCCAATACAGAAATGGCAGCCATTTATAAAGCCATTTGTATATAAAGAGCAAGGGTTTGTTTTAGAACAAAACCCTTGCTCTTTATATATATACCTGTATATAGTTCAAAAACATGAAACTATAGAACCTGGGCAAAAGCCACCACCACCAGAGTTAAGCCTGACATTTGTTTCTAACAACAGATGTAAAGGGCAGGTTCACTTAATTCACCTTACTCACTGACCTTGAAAAAGTATCGTGCTAGGCTCATGCTGAAGTGGCTCGTGTGTCACTGCAACTTCTCACCCCAAAACATTCATTTTTCAGCAAACCTTGAACATTAATGTTCTGGAAAGGTTATCATCATGTCCTTCTGGCACCCCTCTTAACTTCTCGGCTTGTCGTTTGGCCCTTTTGTTTTCTGCCCAGCTGTGAAGTTGAGGTGCAAAGGAGATTGATACCTTCAGAATACAGGTCATCTGCCCAAAAACTTAAGTGGAGACCTAAGCCAGTTTGCATACCAGCAGTGAGTGATTTTTTTTTTCATAAGGAAGCTGAAGCTGATGCAGATATTCCCTCAAGAAATTTGGTAGGGAAAGAGATGGGATGGAAGCTTGAGGTATCATAGTAGAGTGAAGAACAGTTGTGAATATGTGTTTTCTGAATGATTCCTTCTAAATCCCTTCTGCATTTTACTTTCTACCATTCTTCCTCCTCCGTGGATACTTCTACATTAATGTAATAATTGACTAAGGAAAAAATATAATAGCAAATGTCCTTATATTTGGTATTTATTACAGATTTTGACTTTATTTTCTTTAGACAAAATACCCAACATATACACTATGCTGATTGGCAGAAATCAAATTTTTCACTTCTTGACTTTAAAATGGCTGCTTTTCAGTGACTACAATTAGATCTTATCTATTTCTTTTCAAGTTTGTCACTTTCTTTTTTTATCTGAAGTTGTCATTTACTTAGAGTAGTTTTATGTGTATAATTTGGGGGTTGGCCAGAAGAAAGGAATTTTAAAAATTTAAGTTTACAGAAGCTCTTCTACGTACAAAACTACTATGATTGTTCTTTTTTCATGTTAAAATTGACAAGCTCTATCTGTAGCTTAGTCTTTAAATTACTTTTTAGATTTCTCTGAGTATGATTGGGTCCAAAAATATATATTTCTTTTCTTCTTTCCTAACGCACTGCATACGTCAAATCATTTTGCTTCTGTGAACTACTTCTTTATATCATTCTTCCTATGAGCCAATACCCTTTTATTAAGTTATTTTCCTGCAGGCAAATCACTAGGATCTTTATAATCCCGAGTAGTAATTTTTCTCCTTTCTCCTACTTTTGTTTTCCATGACTGCCTATGTATCATTCAGGTCTACTAGCCTACAGTTTCCTGGGTTGTATAAAATACATGAGGCAGTGATTGCAAACAGATTTTAGAGACATCTGTAATATTAGTGTAGTATGTACATGTGATATATTTTCTTTGTAGTTGTTCAATTTATTTTCTTTTCTCTTGTTGCTCACTTTTTCCCAAAGAAGCAAACAAGGAGGCATTTCTAGTTTCGTTTCAAACCACCAGTAGCCAATTTAGAAGCATTCACTATTGGTTATTTAGAAGGATTGCTTAGTGTAGTCATCAAAAAACACTTGCACAGATTTATGGTATCAGTAATAACAGCAACAGCTGTAATTTCTTGAGCTCTTACTTTGTGATAAGCAGTGCATTAAGAGCTTTATTTATTCATTAAATAAATATTTATTGAGAACCTGTCATGTGCTAAGCACCACTGTAGGCATTTAGATTATATCTGTGAATGAAAACAACCCTACTGCCATCAAGATTACATTATAATGGGGGAACCAGACAATAAATAAGCCTAAACAATAAGCAAAATATATAATTTGTTTGAAGGTGAGACGTACAGTGGAAAAAGAATTGGTTGATAGAGCAACTAGGCAAAAGATCAACAAGAAAAGGCTTGAACCAACACTACAAACCAACTAGAAGTAACAAACATATAGAACTTTCCACTCAGTAATGGCAGAATGTATATTCTTCACAAGTGTACATGGAACAATCTCCACAGTAGACCATATGCTAATCCATAAAACAAACCAATAAATATAAAAGGATTGAAATAATACAGAGGGTGTTCTCTGACAATAGTACAATGAAATTTAAAAATCAGTAGTAGAAAAAAATTGGAGAAACTCACAAATATATAGAAATTAAATGCACTCCTAGATAACTGTCACATCAAAAAAGAAATCAAAGAGAAATCAGAAAGTACTTTGAAATTAATAAAAATGAAGACATTGTGTAAGAGAATATGAGATGCATCTAAAGCAAAACTTAGAAGGAAAATTATAGCTCTAAATACCTGTATTAAGAAAGAAATATCAAATAAGTAGCCTAGCCTTCTACTGTAAGACACTCAAAAAAGAAGAGCAAACCAAACTCAAAGGAAGCAGAAGAAAGGAAATAACAAAGATTAGAGAAGTTGTTGATGAAATGAAATTAATTAAATAGTATTAAAATAGAGAAAAAAATCAATGAAACCAAAAAGTAGTCCTTTGAAAATAACAAAATTGAGAAATTTTAGCTAGATTTACCAAGAAAAAAAAAAAAGAAGATTCAAATTATTAGAATCAGAGATGAAATAGAAGATATTACTACTGACTACAGAAATGAAAAGGATTATAAAACAATACTATGAACAACTAAAGCCAATAAATGGGATAACATGTATGAAATGAACAATTACAGAAAGACACAAACTACTGAAACTGGCTTAAGAAATGGATAATCCTGAGATGTATAACTAGTAAAGACATTGTACTAGTAATTTTTAAAGTACCTGGAAAAAAAAAAAAAAAAAAGCCCAGGCCTAGATGGCATCACCACTGTATTCTACCAAACATTTAAAGAAGAATTTACACCAATTTTTCACGAATGAATCCAGAAATTACAAGAAAAGTAAACACTTCCCAATTCATTCTGTGAGGCCTGTATTACCTTAATGTCAAAGACATTCAAGACATTCTCAAGACAAAGACATCACAAGAAATGAAAACTGCAGATCAATATCTCTTACAAATATGAACACAGAAATCCACAACAAAACACTAGCAAACCAAATTCAGCAACATATAAGAATTATACATCATGACTAAATGGGATTTTTCCTCAGGACTACAAGTTTGCTTTAATATTCAAAAGCCAATTAGTGTAACATACCCTACTAATAGAATATAAAACAAAAACCATTTGATCATCTCAATAGATCTAGGAAAAGCATTTGATAAAAGTCAGTGCCTTTTTATGATTTAAAAAAATCAAACTAGGATTAAAAGGGAACTTCCTCAACCTGATAAAAGGTATCTACAAAAAATGCACAGCTAACCTGATACTTAATGGTAAAATATTGGGTACTTTCCCACTAGGCAAAGGAACAGTACAAGAACGTCCACTCTCACCACTTCTATTCAACATTGTACTAGAGGTTCTAGCCAGGGCAATTAGGTAAGAAATAGAAACAAAAGGTATCTAGATTAGAAAGGAAGAGGTAAAATTATCTTTATTCTCAGATAACATGACTTTCTATATAGACAATCCTAAGGAATCCACCAAAAACACTATTACAGCTAATAAATGAGTTTAGTAGAGCTGCAGATTATAAGATCATTAGATAAAACTTAATTGTATTTTGATACACTTGAACAATGAACAATCTAAAAATGAGATTATGAACACAATTCCATTTACAGTAGCATCAAAAAGAATAAAGTACTTAGAAATAAATTTAACAGACAAAAGTACAGTATAATGAAACCTACGAAACATTGTTGAAACAAATATGATAGAAATTAATAGAAAAACATCCCATGTTCATGGATTGGAGGACTTCTTATTGTTAAGATGGAAACACTCTCCCAAATTCATATACAGATTCAACCCAACCCCTCTTAGAATCCCAGCTGACTTCTTTGTAGAAATTGACAAATGAGCCTAAAATTAACGTGGAATTGCAAGATATTCAGAAGAACCAAAACAACCTTAAAAGAGAAAAAAGTAGTGGTTGATTTCAAAACTAATTACAAAACAATGATAGTCAAGAGAGTGTTGTACTGGAATAAAGATAGACATATATAAATCAGTGGGATGGAATTGGTAGACAACCTGTCATAAACCCATACATTTTTGGTCAACTAATTTTCAACAAGGGTGCCAAGAATACCCAATGAGAACAATCAGTAGAGTCTTTCCAAAAATGATGCTAGATCAACTGGGTATCTACATTCAAATAAAGTTGGACACTTACCTCATATGATATACAAAATTTAACTTAAAATAGATCAAAGACTTAAATGTTAAAGCTAAAACAATAAAACTTTCAAAGCAAATGGGCAAATCTTTATAACCTCAGATTTGGCAGTGAATCCTTAAATATGATACCAAAAGCCCAAGCAACAAAAGACAAAATAGATAAATTGGACTGTATCAAAATTTAAATCTTCTGTGCTTCAAAGAACGCTGCCAAGAAAGTGAAAAGACATCCCACAGAATGGGAGAAAATATTTGCAAATCACATATCTGATAAGAAACTTTTATCTAAACTATATAAGGAATGTTTACAACTCGGCAGTAAAAAAGACAGCTCATAAAAACAGGCAAGTGATCTGAATAGATAATTCTCCGAAGAAGATATATAGCAAGTATATGGCCGATAAGTACATGAAAATACAGTTAACATCATCAGTCATCAGGGAAATGCATATCAAAACCACAATGGGAAAGATACCATTTCACATCCTTAGGATGGCCATAATAAAAACAACAGATAATAACAAATGTTGACAAAGATGTAGAGAAATTGAAATCCTTATACACTGCTAGTGGGAATGCGAAATTGTGCAGCTGCTTTCTTAGACAGTCTAGTAGGTCCTCAAAAGGCTAAACAAAGAGTTACCACATGACCCAGCAAGTCCATGTCTAAGTATATGCCCTATAGAAATGAACACCTGTGTCCCACACAAAAGCTTATACTTGAATGTTTTTAACAGTGTTATTTATAATAGTCAAAAGGTGAAAATAATCCCAATATCCACCAACTGTTTTTGTTGTTGTTGTTGTTTTTCTGAGACAGAGTCTCGCTGTCACCAGGCTGGAGTGCAGTGGTATGATCTCGGATCACTGCAGGCTCTGCCTCCTGGATTCAAGTGATTCTCCTGCCACAGCCTCCTGAGTAGGTGGGACTACAGATGCATGCCACCACACCCAGCTAATTTTTGTATTTTTAGTAGAGACGGGGCTTCACCATGTTGGCCAGGATGGTCTTGATCTCTTGACCTCATGATCTACCTGCTTTGGCCTCCCAAAGTGCTGGGATTATAGGCGTGAGGCACTGTGCCTGGCCCACCAACTGTTGAATGAATAAACAGTCCATTAAATGGAATATTATTCAGCCCTGATACGTGCTATAGCATGGAAGAGCCTTGAACACATTATGCCAAGTCAAAAATCACATTATATGATTCTATTTATATGAAATTTCCAGAATAGGCAAATCTATAGAGACAGAAAGGAGATTAGAGATTGCTTAGGGAGAGGGGGAATACAGGTATGGGAGGAGTAATATTAAAAAGGTTTGAAATTTATTTTTGAGGTGATGAAATGTTCAGAAATTGGTGCCAGTTGCAAATGTCTGAATATAAACACAAGTTGCGTACTTTAAATGGATGAATTGTATGGTATGTTAATTCTATTTCAACAAAGCTGTTTTTAAAGATCAGTTAAAAGAATAGGTTTGTGAGGGAATGGGAGATCAAGCGATGGGCATAGGATTGGCTTGCAGTTTTATATAGAGTGGTCTGAAGGTAGTTAAGTAAAGCCTTGAAGGAGGTGAGGAAGTTAGCCGTGCGGACATCTTGGAGAAGAACATTTTCTAGGCAGGGTAATGGCTAGTTCAGAGATCCTAAAGTCAGGAACACTGAGACTACATGTGCAGGCGACTGCCAGGAGGCCCATGCAGCTAGAGAGACTCAAAAGGAGAGGAGTGGCAGGATGTGAGGTTATGGAGGTAATGGAGCTCTGGATCTCTAAAGTCCTTGTAAGATAGTGTAAGATTGCTGACTTTTCATATACAGTCAATGTAAGAGGTCTGGCTGGGGTGATGCATTTTTGAGTCTTCAACCTATAGCTGGTATTTATTTTATTTATTTTACTTTATTTTATTTTAAAGCCCTGAGATTAGAGGTAATCACCAGATGAGTGAGAATAGAGAAGAGGACAAGGACCAAGCCCAGAACTTTCCAAAATTAAGAGGTCAGGGAAAAGAATAAGCAAAGGAGACAGAGGGAAAGATCAGTGATGGAGAAGAGAAAAGAAGAGAAGGTGGTATCCTAGAAGCCCAATGAAGGAGGCATTCAAGGCAGAGAGTGTGGCTGCAGTGGTCAGGAGCTACAGGAACAGCCGGTGCAGTAAGGACCCACAATTGGCCTTCACAGCATAGGGGTGGGTACTGGATGACCTCTTGAAGAGCAGTTGTTCCATGAGTGGCAAGGCAGAAACCTAGTTGTAGTGAGTTTAAGACAGAATGAGGTTGGTCACAATGGCTCGCACCTGTAATACCAGCATTTTGGGAGGCCAAGGTGGGTGGATTGCTTGAGCCCAGCCTGGACAACATGGCAAAACCCCGACTTTACAAAAAAAAAAAATACAAAAAATTAGCCAAGCCTGGTGATCCCCACCTGTAGTCCTAGTTACTCGGGAGGCTGAGGTGAGAGGATTGCTTGAGCCCAGGAGGTGGAGATTGCAGTGAGCCAAGATCATGCCACTGTACTCCAGCCTGGTAACAGAATGAGACCCTGTCTCAAAGAAAGAGAGAGAGACAGAGAAAGAAAAAGAAAGAAAGAAAGGAAACAGAGAAACTGGAGACAGCATGGGCAACCCTTCTGTGGAATTTTTGCTACAGGAGGAATGAAGAACTAAGGCAGTAAGTGATGTGAGGGAAGTTTGGTTACAAGCCACCTTTTTCTTTTCTACGTTAAAAGAAATTATGTTTGTATACTGATGGAATGGCCCATTAGAGAGGGAGAAATGATGGTGTTGAGCTGGACAAGGATGGTGGGGCTATGCCACGGGTGGAGGAACTGACCAGATAGGAGTGTAAGATGCTTCACCTGTGGCCAGAAGGCAGAGCATGTAGTTGCAGCTGTTGGTAGGTGGAGAGATGCCACAGGGGCTTTGGGGAGGTCAGCGCTGTTGCTGGTATTTCTGATTGTTCACTGAAGAAAATCTCAATTCTGTTTCTTTATCTGAAAAAACTAAGAATCTGAAACATCTCCCCCTTCCACCCAGAATAAAGTTTTTTGGCAAATATTTTCAATTTTTAAGTCACTTTTTTCTTCCTAGGTTATCCTCAGAAAAGGCCAGAAAGCTGTCTAATGCTGTCAGGTCAACTGCTGTCCTGAAAGTGCTATCCTTGTAGTGAAAAGCAGTTTCGTTGGAGACATAAAACACATATGCCATCCTTTCCTTCATGGTATTTAGGAGTCTAAAGTAAAATCTTTTCTGTATTACATACTCTAGCCATTTTGCTGTTATTGGTTGTAGTTTGTTTCTACTCACTGTATCTGCAGTTTCTGCTTAGGGAGTCCCAGCCCTAATGGAGGCTTTGCCCAATACATTTCTAAGGAAAATCTCACTGGGTTTAAATAAGCCCAAAGAAGGGGGTTGAGCACCATTTAAATAAGTGAAAGATGCAAGATGACATTTCTTGAGACTCAATTTGCTTATTCTATAGGAGGGAGGAGGGTGGAATTGTTGAGAAATACACAATTTTTTTATGAAACATTGTGAATTTAAAATATATTTATATTAATATTGTCTGTAGGTCCTTTCCAGTCTCAGAAAAAGAACTTATTCCACAAAATTGTCAGCAAATATAAGCACAAAAAGGAGAAGCCCAATGTTCCGGAAAAAGGTATTGGTGCCCTCCATCCTCCATGAAGGGTTCTTGGTCACCTCCATTGTGATTCATCTTTGAGTAATGCTTCCATGCACTGCGTTTGCCTTGTCCTCCCCTGTGCTTGCTTCAGTGCCATCAGCTCTTGATGCGGGTGTTTTCATTCTTTCTGGACTCTGCAGCTAATTGCAAATCTCCCTTTACTTGGATTCCTATTCAAATCCATATTTGTCTCTATTTTCAGAGCCCCATATGAATCCTAAAATTGCTTCTTCTCATCTGTATTTGGTGCGTTTTGCAATTCAGTCTTCTTGACCACTTATCCATTTATTTTCTTTGACTATTCTTGGTTTTCACATGTTTGGCAGCCCTTCATACCATGACCACATTTTCCTACTTCATGAAATCTTAAGAGTTTCTTATTCATGTAAAAGTGCCACTGTTTCTGTACTTCCTCTGACACTTAAGGATTCTTGTGGACCCTTTTCTCCACTCTTAAGTTGTAACCTGACTCTTTTTCCCCCCCTTCTCATTTGCCAGGCTCTTCTTCCAACCTCCTTCAGTCACATGCCTGTTATTTGAAAGGGCAGTAGAGACTGATTGCACTCTGTCCCCTGTTTACTCGGAACGTCTGTCTCATTGGTATGATCTTGATGAGCCTTTAAACCTCTTCAGGGCTCATCTTAAGATCTCTTTCTTCCCACAGTGCAGGACTCCTTTTCTTATTTCACATAAAAGATAAATCTTCCCATCTGGCTCAGTGCAGCCAAGTATTCTGTAGGTCAGGTTTTCTTTAGCATCTCCCTGCATGTTAGTGTCGTGAGTGCCATAAACCAACTCATCCGGTGCCCATTTGCATCCTACTTGCATGGCCAGATGTGAAGCATTCGGTGTTTCTTGAATGAGGCTTTAAACGCAGCTGTCTCCTGTGTGTAGACATGTGTGCCTGTATGTTCCTGTGTGTAACCTTTTACTTAATTTGGGCTTTCTTTTCACTTCCACTTCAGCTTCGTAGTTTTGTTTTGTATATTGATATTATTTTTTCTTCTGCTTCCAGGAAAGAAACACTATTCATTAGGTGAAAACATCAGCTTTTTTCGTTCTCTTTTACTGATCTTCAGATTACTTTGATTAAAGTTACAGAAATAATCCAACACTATACTTCGTAAAAGACAAAAACTTTATTTTTAATCCATTTTCTGTACAGCCTCATTATTTTAGTTGGCAAATACAATTTTAAGAATTAAGTAATTGAAATAAAATTCAGCTTCATTTGTGTGATGTTTCAAAAGTTAGTTTGTATATCATCTTGTTTTTGTAGTGTGGCTGTCTGCTAATAGTAGAGTTTCACTTTTCTCTCCTTTTCTGTCATTGTTTTTAGGAAGTGGGGATAAATGGTCAAACAAGCAACTCTTCTTGGATGCCATTCACCCTACAGAAGGTAAGACAAACAATGTTATTTAATTTCAGACAGTCGGAGCTGGAAATGACATAAGTTGTATATGTTTTGAAAAGGTATAATTTATATAGGTTCAACCAACAACATTAGACTTATGTGTTCATAATTAGGTTATTTTTAATTTTCACATCAAAAGTGCTGTCTAGGGGACTCCTGCCAAGGGTCAGACAATGTGTCATGTGGTGTTTAATCTGTTAAAGGGCAATTTGTAAGCTTTGAATCGCATTAATCAGAGATTAGAGTTTTTCATAGCTAAATATATTCAGCATTGCAGTTCATGTTGCAGGCAGGTGCCTATGCCCAGTGCGAGTTGGAATAACAACCTGGTTGGCTGGGCATGGGCAGGCCTGCAGGAGTAACTTCTGACCTGGATGTTTTCCTAGCCCACTAAAAATGAAACACCCCAGCAAGGCACAGTGGCTCACGCCTGTAATCCTAGTACCTCGAGAGGCCAAGGCGAGCAGATCATGAGGTCAGGAGTTCGAGACTAGCCTAACCAACATGGTGAAACCCCGTCTCTACTAAAAATACAAAAATTAGTTGGCTGTGGTGGCGCGTGCCTATAGTCCCAGCTACTCAGGAGGCTGAGGCAGGAGAATCGCTTGAACCCAGGAGGCGGAAGTTTCAGTGAGCCAAGATCGTACCACTGTACTGCAGCCTGGGCAACAACAACAACAACAAAAGAACAGAACACCCCGAGGCTTATGGGTAGCCCAAGAAAAATCCAATATTAACTAGTCATGTTATAGGTCCTAGGTACAGATTTGATTTTGAAATTTCTCATGGCCATATTTATTTGTGACTTTATATAATTACTGTTAAACATTGAGCCCTTAGGTAAAGCCTAATTTCTTCAGTGGTTAAGAGGCCACCTCTCCCTTCTTCCTATTGATTCTTTGCTTTTCATTGCAGGTATTTTAAAAGAGCTGACGTTTTTGTAGTGCTTAATTAGGAGTCACTTCATTTGAAAACTAGAAGGGATTTTAGAGATCATTTGTTTCGACTCCTTTGATTCACTTATATCCAGAAATGGAAACTTCATGACCTAGTCCACATCTTTTGACTCTCAAATATGCTATCATTCCTTTACTGAAAATGAGAAAAAAATAAAATGCACAATTGACTTAAGTCACTTATCAGAAATATTCATGTTTTTAAGAGAGCTAGCAAAACTGGTCAAGTTTGAGTTCATGTTAAACATAAGTATTTTTGGTTTATTAGGCATCGTTTACATGAGCCACATCAGCTTCCGTGTCATTTTACTTTTCCAGAAAACGCCAGCACTACATCTGTTATCTCACTTGCTAATTCACATTCACAACCTCTATGGAATATTCTGCTTCAGTGCTGGCAAAACAAAATATGAATTGTGCTGTTCACAGCATTAAATCCTAACATCCTTAAATTGATACATTAGCTCTTGTATATTTTAAAAATATATTCCATATAGTTTTTATAAATGTAAGGCGCTGATGAACTAGCAGAAGAGTTTGAAGGACGTTTAGGACCACTTTACTCTTTACTTAAAATGATACTGTTCTAAGTACTTTGTTCTGTTGTTTAAATACTGAAAACCCTACAGAGGTACCAGAGCAAGTGCAGTGTGGTAGAAAGAGCACTTACCTGGGCATTAGGAAATCTGGGTTCTAGTCTCAGACCTGCTACTGATCAGCATTTTTCAGTAGGACATATTGTTTAACCTCACTAGGATTACTCTCCGCATTGGTATTAAGTACATATATAATTTGTGTGTTTAGAGATTGGGTGAATGATGAGATGTAGTAGTACACAGACTGTAAATTCTATTTCCCCTCTAACACTTGATAATGATTTTATTGCTCTGGTATCTTGAGTAAGTATTGTGATACTAGAAGTACTATATTCTGTAGCCCTAATTTTCTGCTTTTGGGGGCATAAAAGTAAATCACTTTTGAGTCTTATCGGCAGTCCCAGGCTTTAGTAGAAATACAGTTATTATTGGTGATATTTAATTATATTTATTATTAATGTATATGAAACAACTTTTGGAGCATATGCACTGAAAAATGCATGTCCATTATTTAGTGTAGAGTACAAACTCATTTTATTTGGCCAGGAAAAACAGGAATCAATTTGAGCATCAGAAATTACTAGTAATTTAAAGTAACCATTTTTGTTTTTTTATTTTCTTACTATCTCCAACATTTACTTGTTTGTGTAGTGACTGTGTGCTTTGTGACTTTTCTAGGCCTTTACTCCTTTCTCTCATCTATGACTATATCATTGCTTATTGAAACTTCACCTTGGAGAGGGTATAAATACGTGATGGAAAACATAACAATAGTATAGAATAATTTTAACATGTGTAAGGTTAAAATCCTGCTCAAATGTTAGGCAGGAATTGTTTGTAGCTGATGTCTTTAATAGAAATATTGAGTCAACTGACGCCATGTAACTGTTTAGCTATTCTGACTTCTGCTAAAGTAGATGACTTCAAGTTCACTATGTTTTCTTTATATCACCCTGTGTACAGGCACCTTGCAATCTTTTTTATTTCAAAATATCAGAAATATTTAGATGCTTAGTAATATGTTTAAATGCTAAGTTTATAATGTGTCTTAAGCTCTGGGCTTTTACAATTCAAAATTGTTAAACCACTTTCTGAAATTTCGGTATATATGTATAAAAAAAAATTGTCCACAGCCTGGAATTAAAGGTGGGGTTTTCAAATAAACCAAGAACACCTACCTGCTACCTCTGCCACTGTGTTTATCTTTCCACCTAGTTATGGTGTCGTGTGTTCATGTTTTAAGCTGGAAGTTTCTAATTGCCGTAATAATGATGATGATAACTAACACTTACTCCTACTTTATAGTTTAAGGAGGCTTTCATATATATATTTTTTAATTTCATCTTAACAGCATTCCCAGTGAGTTAAGGAGGGTTTATCAGCCGCGAATTCATGGTAAGGAATTATGACCCGAGCAACACAAGCAGACAGGGAAGAAACCATGTCTCCATTTAAGTACATAGGCTACTACATTTTCCGTTCTTCATATATGTAGACTTTTAACCCTCATTTGGGTCAGGTATTGAAAATATAAATGGTATTTCACAAGGGCAAAAAAAACCTAGGACTAAGAATCTCTGTTAAAATTTGCTTCTTTGCAATGTATAAATCTCATTACAGGCAAGAAAATTCTGGTTTATAGTTAAATTTTCACACACGATCCACAGTGCCCAGTGTAACTTGATCTCTTTTCTTAAGTTTGAAATAGTTGCTATATAACTTCAGCAAAGTCTCCCAGGATGTTGGATAAGGCTCATTCCTTTCTTTTTCCTGTGTTCTATTCAGCATCTGACTACCGTTTCAGCTCATGGGAGACCTACCAAAGGCAATTAGATTCCAGATCTGGCTATAATAATTTCAGTGCAAGTTTGAAACCCCAGTTGGAATGTGAATTCATGACTCTGGAGCACTCTAGTGGCCTCGTGGGGTACAATACAAGAGCAATGCTGCTTTCCCAGAAAACCTACTCCACATTTTGGGATCAGAGTTTGGAAAACAAGATGATCTCTTATTGCTACATTCCTGATGTGGCTCCAGGAGTGAGCTTGCATTATCACTCTCAGATGATACGTACCAAGTGTGTTATGGTTATTGTTTTGGGTATAAAAACTAGCCCTGTGGACTTGTTCTAAAGTGCTCGGGTAGTTTTGTGTGCTCAATTAAAAGCCGGAAAAGAAATGACTAATTTGTTTTGGAGCCACAAAGCCTTTCTTTTCTTACATTTCCATTAGGTTGGGGGTTGTCGGGGGAAACTGGCTTGCTATCTTTGTACTCAGCTTTTGTGCTTGTTTCCCTCTCGGAACTGTTTTCATCTCATGTCCCTCACCACCAAGCTTTGGTTTGCTTTGCCAGTGTCGTTGGACTCAGATCTACTGTTTCGTTCCAGAAAACTGCTTCTTGGACACAGTCCCATCTGCCTTCCCTAATTCTTCTGTCTTAGGGGAAGGGTCTCCCTGAGGACTGATCCTGAAGGCTGTCGTCAGTCTAAACCACCAAACAAGACAGTATGTGCTGGGATTAACCCTTGGGAACTTATGAGAACTTCTGACATAGTCTCTCTTTTTTTTTTTTTTCGCCTCTTCCGCTTGGTCTGCAGTCTGATTCACTCCTTTACTTTCCTCCAATATACTGACCCTTGGGACTTGAGTATTGCTGGCCTGCTTTGGGCCCCCAGACTCTTTGCCTGCTGGTTTCCGAGCTTTCCCTAGTCGCAGTCTGGTTTTAGGCAGAAAATGTACCTCCATTTGCAATCAACCGTTTTGCAGCTGTGCCTTACGCTTCTTACTGTGTTTTTACCAATTCATCTGGAACAAACTAGAAAAGGAACAACCATTAAGTAGAAATGAAACCATTTGAAGGCTCACCAAACAAACAAGAACAGTGCTAGTCACGGGAGTACCGTTTCCCAGCCTGTGACTCTGGAGCTGACTGGTGGCTTCTTGTTGTTGCCTCTGGCCAGATCTCTGATTGTAACCTATGTAGCAAAATTATTTTAGGGCTAGATGGCTCCTTTAAAGCTAATATAGTCCAACCTCCATCTCTGAATGAAGAAACAGAGGCTCATGGTCAGTCGGACTGCAGTTAGTAAATTTAAAAGTCAGGAGTAGAATTCTGTTCTCTCTGTGACTGTTACTTCCATTACCCCATGGTCTCTGTGTGAAAAGCAAGTCATCTTTCCCAGCCGACTTGGCCTTTTTCTGGTATCCATGCCTTTTCGTTTACCTCCTTGGTTCTTTCCGCAGTCAGTTCTGATGTAAGATATGATGCACCTTTCCATCTTTGGAACCCCACTATATACCCTTATTTCTACATGTTCTGTACTTTCCTGGGAAGGGGAAGTAGAAAAGGGAAGAGGTTAATGTTCTTTCTGGAATGTCCATCCACAATGTAGTGATTCTATTGGAGAGGTGAACAAGACTCCTTCTGTAATCAGAAGGGACAGCTGATGGATCTGGATAAGAAATTAGAA
This sequence comes from Papio anubis, assembly GCF_008728515.1. Lineage (NCBI taxonomy): Eukaryota > Metazoa > Chordata > Mammalia > Primates > Cercopithecidae > Papio > Papio anubis. The sequence continues at coordinate 27,529,631 of NC_044977.1, forward strand.
ATCTTGAAGCTTCTGAATGTGCAATAGATGTTTTTTAATGCTCATTGTAAATTCAGATTTTGGGCTTCTTTATACTTAAAGGAGGCTTTGAATTTTAAGGCTAAAATAGAATCGTGCAACTTCTTTGGAGTGTTTCTAAGCAAATTATTTTTTATTTTGCTGGAAACTTTTATTGAAGTTTAAACTAAAAAAAAAAAATCTTAAAATATGTACCACCACTGGCCTATGTTAAGCTAAATATCAAAGTATAAATATTCTAAGACTAAGTATCATAACTGAATAAATTAATCCACCATCGAGGTAGATCTGTTTGACCTAGGAATAGATCTGCAATCTAAAAGGAGTATTTTTTCTGACTTTTGATTACTTACTTGAAAAGGTGTTTGGGAGCATTGCCAAGTAGTTTTTTAAAACAACTGTTATCTTAAGCCTGTCTCCACACAGCCATCTGTTATGCAATATTGAGGTAAGGCCAAACCACAAATGATGGTGTGATTTCTGCTTTACATACTTTCTTTTGATGTAATTGAAATTATTTCCCACTTGTTTAGGAATGTGAAGTCTGGAATCAGCCCTTCTTTTGAAACATATTTTAAAGACAAGGTGCCATGATTTCCAGGACAAAAAAAAAAATCTTATTAATTCATAGCCTTCTTTCTTGAGGATGTACCTAAATCCATTAAACACCTAGATTAAACATTTTAAATGAGGGCTGTACAAGTGTTTATACCAACAAGTTCATTTTTTCACACCCTGAGTCATTCTTGCTCTAGTTTTTTTCCTCTTATTTTAGTTTATCTTCCAAATATATATATACACACATATATATGTGTGTGTGTATATATATATATATGGCTTTATTGCCAATATCTACCTTCAGATATGCCTCCTCTGGATTTAGTTTGCTTAGGGCTTGTCATGTCTGACATTAGTTCTGACCCACATTCTCCTTTTCTTTGTCAAAAATGACTTCTATGTCTATCCTAAGAAATTGGATAGTTAAAAATTATGAAAGTGCTTCTTTTCCCTGCTTAAAAGCCCTTGGGTCACTAGAATTCCTTTAAAGTCCCAATCATAAAACTCAACTATATTATACCCCTAAACACTTACTAAACTCACAGCTACACATCTTTTCTTACTTTTAAGTTAAGGTCAGGAGGGGGCGAACTGCAAAGAACATGAATATATAAGAAAAGACACAAGCATTCCCAATCTATGTAAACCAGGAGAAGTCTGTGGTACAGGTGTCTTCCTTGCTCTTGACAGAGTAACTCAGAATATAGGAGTGTGCTGTCAAATGATTTACTGGGGATACAATTAGGATACCTAAAACTAGCCCCTCCACAAGCCAAGATGACATGTGGGACTTCATTTAATTATCTCACTAAGTGTATTCCTTGTTTTAGAATTCAGTGAATGAAAGAGAGTTTCTTTCCTTGGCATGCTGGCTTCAACAATATTTGTCCTGTCCTTACTGCACAGTCAATCTACATGAAACAAAGGCCTCAGTTTCTTTTCTGATCAATTCAGCCTGGTGCTTGGAAGCAAATGTCCCAACCAAAAATATAAATTTAAGAAGTACATATTTAATTTTACTGTCCTCTGAAGAAAGAAATTTCTTTTACCAGCCTCTCCAGGCCAGCTGGCCAAAAGGATCTCTCAGATAGGGACCCTGATCACAGCTAGGACTTGGGGTCTGTGAGGACATAATTTACTCAGATTTACCTAAATTATCGTCCCCACCAATGTGCAACATCCAAAGACTTAGAAAATGTAAAAAAGAGTGGGTATCTTAATTCACTGCATTTAATTTATCAAACAAATATCAATTGGTAGTAAACAAGTTACGGGCAATGTTTTATTTCGTTTTTTCCATCAGTACTTTGAAAACTCTGAGTGTAAATTCTCCATTCAGATGGGTCAGAAATTTAGACATGTTTCCTTCTAAGAGCAATGTTGGTGCCTTCTGTTTTTGTGCATAACTATGCATGGTATTTCCTATTTCAGCCATATTTTCAGAAGACAGAAACACCACGGAGCCTGTTCATAAGGTTAAAAATATCCCATCCATTTTCAACACTCCAGAGCCAACAACAATGCAAGAACCTTTGGTGGGCAGCCAAAAGAGAAAAGCAAGGAAAACCAAGATTACACACCTTGTCAGGACAGCAGATGGCCGGGTATCACCAGCAGGAGGTACTTTGGGTAAGAAGAGAGAGCTTTAGACCAGAGGCATCCAATTTTTTGGTTTCCCTGGGCCACATTGGAAGAAGAATTGTCTTGGGCCACAAATAAAATACACTAACAATAGCCAATGAGCTAAACAAACAAACAAACAAACAAAACAAAAAAGAACAGGTCAGGCGCGATGGCTCACGCCTGTAATCCCAACACTTTGGGAGGTCGAGGCGGGTGGATCACGAGGTCAGGAGATCGAGACCATCCTGGCTAACACAGTGAAATCCCATCTCTACTAAAAATACAAAAAATTAGCTGGGCATGGTGACGTGCACCTGTAGTCCCAGCTACTCGGGAGGCTGAGGCAGGATAATGGTGTGAACCTGTGGTTGGAGGTTACAGTGAGCCGAGTTCGCACCACTGCACTCCAGCCTGGGCGACAGAGTGAGACTCTGTCTCAAAACAACAACAACAAAAAAAAAAAAATGCAAAAAAATCTCAGAATGTTTTAAGAAAGTTTACAAATTTGTGTTGGGCTGCATTCAAAGCTGTCCCAGGCCACATGCAGCCTTCAGGCCATGGGTTGGACAAGCTTGCTTTAGACAGAGATAACTAGAGCAAGCAGGTGACCACCATGTCAGCAAATGACTGTAAGCAACTGTGGTTCCTGCTGAAAAATGAGTCTATTCTGCACCTTTCTACAGACCTCCAAACATGTTTTATTCCATGTTTAAAATCATAGCTAGTTTTCCAAGAGCATATCTGAATTCCTAGAAAAGAAAGATAGTTTTTAGGACTGTCATCTTCCCTTTATCTTTCTCAATGTGCACAAAGCAGTCTTAATTCCAGGAGATCCTGGACTTTTAAAGATACTAAATGAATCAGTATTTCACCATGATCTGCTATTCGGGTCACTACAAGCCAGATTACCAGGCATTCAAACCAGTAGATTAAGTTTAAGATGCATCCAACATCCACTTCCTATATAACTGGTTCAGACCATGCAGGGAGCCTGAGAATGCTTCTGGATTTCTGATTTAATTCAACCAACTGGTGAATTTCTCCATTGTCAATCATGGCCTGTGGTCTGTTTGCTGTTCCTGGTAGCATCTTTGGCAGTAGAATGACATGACCTGAGGAGCCCAAGGTAAGGGGTGTGGCCAGTGAATGATACTGAGACGCCCCCCAGCCCCAAAATCTTGGAGTGCTATACCAGCTAGGTACTAGTGGCCTTGGCTGTTGCCTTTCTGCCTCTCAGTACTTCCACAGTTTTATTTTATGTGATTTGGGTTAATCTAGGTGTTAATAGAGGTGAACTGTTTGCCTAGTTAGAGGACAGTTCATGAATTCTGTGCACCTTTTTGTGTGTTTTGAATATATAGATTGTTAGAAACAGAGTAGATTAAAGGCCCTGATTTTGCCCTGTCATATAAGAGAAAAAAATCAAAGAGGTGGAAGTTTTTGTTTGAGTACATTCAATACAATAGAAGTAGAATGAGGACTAAAACCTAGATGTCCTGATGTTTAGCCCAGCAGGCCCCTCCCTCCTTTTCTGTCCAATCTGAGTTCTGTTTTGTGACTTTCATTTTGTAGATTGTTATATCCTCATTTGTTTAACTTGGAGGAGGAGTGAAAAAAGATGAGAAACACTCCTGTTTACATAGAAAAGTATCATACCACTTTTGTGTCCTAATAGATAATATTTAAAGCTTTTATCGGTCATTTTCTATATTTACAATTTTTTTAAACTATGATAAAAATTTCCCTTCTCTATAATGGCTACATAATAAAGAGAGTATACTCATTTGTAGCAGGCATCCTTGCACAGCATTTCATCCACTTCTTTGTAAATACCAGAGGGTTTTGTCTTCTCTCCGGTAGATCTTTAAGCAAAATAACAACTTGGGCTCTCATTAGAACTGGTTAATGTGATGTATAGGCCATCCTAAGTGTTGGTATCACAGCATACCCAATGTCCAGGTTGCCATAGTAGGGCATGCTACAGCTTCGTGAGAAATGTTTAGTCAGTTGGGTTTTTAAGGGCTCTTTTACAGCATCTACAGGCCCCTCTACAGAAGTCCCTTGGGTTTTATTTTAGCCGAGGCTCATTTTTCCTTCTCACTCCAAGGCTGACCCATTCTTTGACCTCCGATAAAACACAGCTTCTCTTCAGCTCAGCCTCAGGGCACAGTGCCGTCCATAGTTGCAATTGAGCTTAATAAAAGAGCTTTGTTACCGAGGAGAAGAGATTCTGTAAAAGCCTTAATATTCGATGGATAGCAAAAGTGAACAGTAGAGAACGTTAGCTCTTTTCACGTTGACCGGCATGGCGTTTTCTGTGTCTCTTCTCTGGAGAGAACAGAGTGATCCTCTCATGATGAATTTCTGTTTTGTTACAGATGACAAACCAAAGGAACAACTGCAGAGGAGTCTCCCTAAAGCAACTGAGACAGACTGCAATGACGAATCCTCACACAACACCGAGGTCGAGGAGACGCGGAGCAGTACTCCAGAAATGCCTGCTGTGTCTGCGTTCTTTAGCCTCGCTGCACTGGCTGAAGTGGCAGCCATGGAAAACGTGCACAGGTTAGTCATGGAACATGGAAGGAGAAAGCAACATGGAAACCAGATCAACCTCTTTGATGTGGTTTGTGACGTTTTTTACAGGGCATTGGAGTTCAAACTTGGTTCAAGAGCACTATTGGTTATATGAGGTATTACAAAAGTATATATGCTAATTAGCAGTGTGGGAAAATACCAGGGAATAGAGTCTGCCAAGTATTTTATTTTGAATATATTATCCTGTGGCTAAACTTCATTTCCATAAAAAGCCTGGGAGCAGGGAAGCAGTATTATCTGACCAGTGAGCTTTGGAGTCTCATTGCAGACTGAGGTTTGAGTCCTAGCTCCATCACCTGCAAACCAAAAGATCTTGACCAAGATTATTAACCTCTCTGCGCTGGGTTTTTTCCTCTAAAAAAGCAGGGGCAGGTGGCACACATTTCATAGAGATGCTATGTGGGGTAACTCTAGCATCCCAGTGCTGGTGTGTGGAACGCCCCTTATTGGTGATGGTGTTGGTGCCATCACCAGCCATCAGAAGACAGTGCAGTTCAGGGGAAAGAGCATCTTGGGATCTGACTCATGGCAGCCAGAGGCCTGGATTTTGCTTCAACTCTTCTGTGATTTCCTACAAAGTAACTTTTTTCTCTGGACTTTAGTTTCTCACTTTACATTGAGCATAATGATATCCCCAAAGAATTACGAAGTTGTAAGCATCAGACGAGATCATAGATGTGAAAACCTTTTGAACTCAGCGAAGCCCCACAGAAAGTATATTAAGTTCTAAGTGTATAATTGGGTATTCTGCTACTTAATGGATCCTTTGGGAAGGCAAAAAAGCCTATTGTAAATTCAGGTATTTTATATTCCTATTCAAAGTGGATTACCCATGGATGAGCTGCTTTCTTAGACTTTCAGTCTTCAGTACAAAAAAGCTCGCAACCCAGTGCAGCTGGTGTAGCCAGCTATAGGCCCCACGCTCCTTTTTCACATCCAGATAAACCTGGAGTCCCTGACGTGAGCTTAGTTTGCTTCTTGCTATTTATCTGTCATATTACAGTTTGAGTACTTCCTCGCATATAGCCTCTAGATATTTCCAAGAAGTCAAATTCCTTTTTATGTGTACACTGCAAGTTCCTAATAGCAAGTGAATGCTGACAGACATTGTTAAAATTCACTAAGGTCTCTGAGGGAGACAATGCACAGATACTACTCCACTCGTGGAGTTGTACAGTCAAGAATAGAGGACAGGCCGGGCTTGGCGGCTCACGCCTATAAATTCCAGCACTTTGGGAGGCCGAGGCGGGCGGATCACCTGAGGTCAGGAGCTCAAGACCAGCCTGACCAACATGGAGAAACCCCGTCTCTACTAAAAATATAAAACAATTAGCCAGGCGTGGTGCATGCCTGTAATCCCAGCTACTCGGGAGGCTGAGGCAGAATTGCTTGAACCTGGGAGGCAGAGGTTGTGGTGAGCCGAGATCACGCCATTGCACTCCAGCCTGGGCAAAAAGAACAAAACACCTGTCTCAAAAAAAAAAAAAAAAAAAAAAGTAGAGGACAAACACATACACATTCAGTGAGAACTTAAAATATCTGCCTGAATGTTATTAAGTGTCTCTGTGAATTGTGGAAATAAGAGGGAATCCTTAAGAATGGAGTGGGGGATAATAATTCAGGGGTTGGAAAGGCTACCACATAAGCATCTTGGCTGCTGCCTGCATTCTAAGCATGGTCACACCGTTGCTCTGTTAACCAGCCCTCCATGTTTCCCAATTTGCATTAGCAGAAAGCCACAGCAAACCCTTCCAATCTCATTGTCCCCGCCCTCCACACTCTCTACCCTGCAGTTATGTGGAATCACTTACCCCTTTCCAGATACGCCAAGCTCTTGCCTTGTACATCCTCTGATCAGGTCAACTGCTCTCCTCCTCCCCACCCTAGTCCCCGGTCCTCTTCTCTCAGTCCTCCTGATGCCCTAGGCTGTGTGCTTCTTGTTGCTCCTGCGTGCTATACTCACGCCTCTCTCAGACCACATTGGGATGTATTGATTTGTCGATGCTTCTGTCTACTTTCAGTATGTTTTGAAAGCAAAACAGTGGTTTTATTCTCTGTGTTACCAGCTTGCTGAGTTCCTGTTACAACAATTGATAAGTGAACAAATGAGTGGGTGAATGAATAAATGAGATAGTCTCTGAAGTATAACTGCCTAAGTTAGATAGCAGGTATAGAAAAATAATGTGAGTAAAGGTTCTTTCTTTTTTTTTTAACCTTCCATTAGAAAGAATGGTAATGATTACTAGAATTTTACCATCAACCTAATAAATGGTTAGCGTTCTTAATAGCTAGAAGGACAGATCACCCTGGAGAGTCTTAGCTGTAACTTGAGCCCTTACCTGTTAAAGCAGATCTACCCCCAGGCTTCTACCTGTAGGCTTACTGTAATTGAACCTGGGTTGCATACCAATGAATTAAGCATTACTTCAGCATCAACTGGGTTCATAGTTTAAAGGGTGGCCCATGGAGTTAGGGGTGGAAATATATTACCTGCACTCATGCCATGAAAAAATCTAACATTAGGTTCAGAAACCTAACTTAGACAGTTTTACAAAATGCACAAAATAGAGAATTGTAGCAAACCTTTGTGAAGAGACCAGTTTATTTACTAGAAGTTAAATTAGCCCTCCCAAGTGGGCCTTTTTATTCCCATTTTAATGACTGTTAATTAACTTGCCAAGAGCACACAGCCAATTTGTGCCCAAGTCAAGATTTGAACTCCATATCTCACATACTGCCAAAGGAAAGCTTCAGTCATGTCAGAGAAAATCATGAAGAATCTCACCTGACCCTTCCTCTGGGAGCTAGAATCATCAGTTGCAGCACGTCATGCTCTCCCACTGTGATTCTGACTTCTTTCCTTTTTCCATTGATTTAGCTGGACTTTCACCCCAATTTCTCTCTCTTTCTTGCCATCTTTTTTTACATTGCACTTTTCGTCTTTTACTTTTGTTTCTTTTCCTTTTTTAATACTTATTAAAATTCTTTTGGATCTTTTAATATCTTAAAAGTAAAAAGTAGCATTTTAATTTCATCTTTCTTGAACAAAGAGCTGAACATATTGAACAGGTGGTATCTATAACATCCACATGTGAATAGCTTAATCCAGAGGTTTGATTCTAAAATGTTTTGCTTTTCTAAAATCCTAAATATCTTGGGCTATTAAGTGATCATTTCATTCTGAAACCCCCAAATGTTGTCATTTGTCTACATTATTTTTCTTTTTTGTGCATCAAGAGAAACTTGAGTGTAGTTATAGAGCAGGCATAAGCTAAATCTTGAAATAGCTCCTTTTGTTCTGTGTACTCTGAAGAAGATACGATATTGAAAGGTCAACCCAATGAAAACATTGCTGATACATCACATATTTTCAGTGCAGTGTTAGGCACTACAGACCATTGTAGGTTGCAGAGCAGCGAGTGTGCATTTTCTAGGATTGGTAGGCCTGTTGGAAAATGTCAAGGAAGTGCCCAGTCCTCTCTTTTTAGAATGAGAAGCTCTGTAGAAATTACCAAGAATTTTGGATAGTTTTCTCATAACCATGAAGTAAATTTTATTTTTACTACTAATTATACAAAAGCTGAATGAAAAATCAGCTATGTTTGGCCTAGGTTCTATCCAAATGATGGAAATTTCCATGAATTTTCTAGTCCTGTCTGGAGTTCTCCCTCCATGTGTGTTGATTTTGGCCCAACTAGGGTAGATTTTGTTAAAATCTAAAATCCAGCATCAGTACTTGTTTTCTTCCTCTAAACACTCTCTGTCCATGTGCATGTGAGTTCAGAGAGTTTTATTGTTTATTGTTTCTTCATTAATTTTTTTTTTTTGAGTCACAGTCCATCTCTGCTTCTCTTCCAGACTCATTGCTTTTATTATCACTATATTACCTGAAGGTTACAAATTACTATAGGAGAACTTTCCCTTCAGGCAAGTCAAGAAAAGGAATGTGTCATTTTTAATATCAATGGATCAACAGGGAAGTTATTGTCCCAGAACCCCAGTCCTTGATTGAAATTTTCCCACTTCTTAAAGAGTTGCCCCAAATCTGTTTTTAAATTTCATCTCTTCCAAATGGAAGTGGTTAGTTGTTTGAGGTCAGAGGATATGCTGTTGAGTTGTATGAGGGGAATTCAGATATGAAATCTTGGGAAGGGAGACAGAATGGGAAGGAGGAAGGGGAAAAAAAATAAGGAAAGGGACAGAAAAGAAAAAACTCTAAAGCAAAAACAGTTTTCATCAAATGACGTAAGTAACAGCAGTAACTGTTAAACAAGATATTGGAACATATCTGTTATTCATCGTCCTCTCCTGTCTCTAATAACATATGCTGAATAAGTGACTGTTTTCTTCCTTTTATTTTACAGAGGTCAGAGGTCAACTCCGCTCACCCATGATGGACAGCCAAAAGAAATGCCACAGGCTCCTGTACTTATTTCCTGCGCTGACCAGTGAAGCGCCCTTTCATTGTAAAACATTGTGCTTTACCTACTATCCTAGCCTTGTCTTTACCGAGGGATGCTAGTGAGTCCAAGTGGTGGAAAATATAGACTGCAAACAAGTGCTTGTTGCCCCACACGGCCCAGATTCACTTGAAGCAGAAGTTAGCATCCTGGGCCACTTTGTTCTCTCACAACCCAGAATATTTGAGGGTAAGGTTATCTGTCTGATATTGAGCAGAAACAGAATGGTCCTGGAGCTTTGCTTTCTATTGAAGGCTTTTGACGGTAATAGGTGGTAACTTGGTAAAAGGCTGCCTTTACTGTAGCTCATCCAGCATCTCTTTTACCAACCAGAGAGTGTGAAACTAGTTTCATATATTACCTAGTTATTCTTTCAAAACAAAACAAAACAAAAAAACAAAAACTGACGCACTGCACTAGTTATTATTAGATATTCTTAGTCTTTTTTGTACATGGAGATTTAAGTTCTAAGATGGTTTATATAATAGGTTATACCTACATTTATATTGTAGAATAAATATTAAAAAGCCTGTTCCAGAGACTCCCAAGCAGCCTGGGCAGGCAGATGTACCATTGTTAGTGGTGTATGCTCGGCCTCGTGGTCCATATATTCTGCACTTTTATATTTGCCACCAGAATGGTAGTTTGCTGGCAAAAAAAAAAAAAAAGAGAGAGAGAGAGAAAATTACAACTCTTACAATCTGAATTTTTTTCTTAGCCTTGAGTGACCAAGAAGAATTTGCTTGAGGCAAATTGTGGCAAATATTTTCCCAGACAGGGGAAGAGTCCTGCAGATTACAGATTACTGATGTTTTCATGCCTTGAGGATTCTTTTATTTTTACACAGGGGTCTAGGTGACCAATGGATTGTTCATACAAACAAAAAAAAAAAGACAAAAATATTATTCAGAAGTGACCTTAGTATTACTTCACTATTCTAAACACATTGAAGACACTTACTTCATGTGGACTTGGAACTACAGACCTTTTACATCCATCACAGATTGACTGGACGGGTTGCAATTGCTATGCACAGCCTAATTGGCACTGCAGGTTTTTAGAGCCATTTTGAGTTTGTGTTGTTTAGGAGGTATTGAGTCAATGATGAGGGAGGTATGCCTGACCAGAGTGGGACTCTCAGTCATAGATCCACCTGCAAGTCTCTGTTTCCTTTTTGTGTTTTGTTGCTTTTGAACATAAAACCAACGATACATACGCCAGCGCCAAGTGGATTAACTGGCTTAGAACATTCAACATATTGACTTAACCACCTGACGTTCACAGTGTCTTGTTTCCTAGCAACAGATGCAAAGTGATAAATCAAAATTAGTCTGAGGCTACAGATTTTACAGGGTATTTGTTCTATAGCACAAAGTATTTCCCCACTCTTGCGTCACAGCACAAACTACCAAATTTTAATTATTGGATTCCAGCAATAATTTTTAATGGTTTTCAAACTGGCGGAATTTTGACAGTGCTAGTTCGAGTTTGAAGCTTTTGAATTAGATCTCTAAATGGTGACAGTTTACATGGTTTTATCTAGCTTTCTTATTTATACTTGACTGAATTGTAATGATTTTTTTTCTAATTGTAATTTGACTTAATAGCCATACAAAAAATGACTCTATTCATACTAGGCTTAGCTTCTCATGGTTGTAGATATTACTTCAGTTCCGGTGCTGGAAAATATGTACAACATACTAACAGGATTGAAAAAAATATAGAGGTTTTTCGTCTTTTTTTTTTTCCAAAGCAGGTAAAGAGGGTAGCAAAGCATCGGAATGATTACTCAAAAATGCATATTCCTGGTGGGGATGGAGGAAGAAGGAATTAGTTAAAGGTTAATCAGAAGTTACAGCTTAACCGCATTCATATAGGAATAAATCAAGTGAGCAGTTCCAGACTTTAGCATAATATTTTTACTATGATGCTGTTTTATTAATATTTTCTAAATTTCAAAACAAAAAGTGAATGTTGGAAATTGCTGGGTCCCGATGTTGGTGGCTGTTGGAGTTTTGGACCACTCGCTAGCAGTGATTTGAAGATTATAATTAGCTAAAATCCAAAACAAAAAACCAACAACAAAAATTGTATGGTGCAGAACATGCACCTTGACAATGGTACTTGTTATTCTATAGAACACGTTAGAATAGATCTATTTTTGCCAGAGCACCCTCCTTCAGTCCTCCAATTACATTTCACTAGAGTTCCTTAAGAGACTGCTGTATATTCATGGGACCTTTTTTAAAAAAAAAAAGCAAAACAAAAGATTACTTTTTTCTATGTGATTAATATCTTACTTGATCTGCTTTTCCTAAACCTCAGTGGCTTTTCCCTTAGGCAGGGTTGGGGGTGGGAGGGCAACTTACTGGAGATGACTGTTTTCAGATACTTTAAAACAAACCTTTTTGTAGAAATGCTTAATTTTTAAGCGGTTAGGCACCGAGAGTAGCAGAAATCCTGCAAAGCTTTATAGTTCCTTAGACTCACCTTGTCGATTCTCTGAGTAAAGTCTTGATTTCAGTAATTGTGCTTCTTGTGCCCTGAATCTGCTGGAGAGGAGTGTTGTTATTTTCTGGTAACAACATTTGTTAGCACAAATATTTCAGACCAATATGTAGTGCTCTCCTCCCCACCCCTCGTTATCATTTTCATTTCATTTCTCTCATTCTTTTTATTTTGGAAAATCATATTGCTATAGTGTGTACTTTAATCTGCCAGCAGATACCATCTACACTAACATTTGTCCCACAGCATCCTCAAGAGAAGAAGTTGTTGCACCTTATATATATCTCAAGCAAACCAAAATATGATGCTCTTCTGCTTTGTTTTATTCTAAATTGTTGTATCATATCTTTCTGAAACCATTCTGAATTTAGTTGAAATTATCAATATTTATGCTTTTAACCTTAATTTCTGGATTCAAGCCTGTATATAAATCTTTTGAAAAAAAAAAAATTGTCCTAGCCCTTCTCTGCGATGCTGGAAGTAGAAGATTTCGTCTCAGATGGAGACGCAGTACTGTTCCAGTTTTCTTTAGCCTTTTATTTATTTAGTTATTCTGGGTATTTCCTATGTAATTTTGAAGTGTGTAGAGTATATTATAGTAACTGAAGCTGCAGCTCTAAGAAGCTGAGTGAAAGAAAAAATACTGTAAGACATCCTTAAAGTTTTTATTTGTTTGGGTACTGTATATGAGATCAGGAAAAAGAGAAATGTCCCACAGCCACATTGGAAATACAGGTTCTTGTCCCCAAATTAGGTTAGTTCCCAGATTTTAGATCAAAACTGTTAATTCATTAAAACCCCTTTTAAAAGATAAATTCTACTGTTGTAATTCCGATAGTCATTTTCCCCACAAATATCAGAAATGTATTTATTTAATTCTGTCAGACGAGCTTTCTCCCGATGCCGTGTCCCAAAGCGTGTTAAAATAATTCCAACGTTAGCAGTGTGATTATACTTCCTGCCACTAAAATTGCTGGAGAAACAAAATAATGATGGAACACTATGAACAAAAAGGAGCATCTGAACTGGTCTGGTTATTTAGAATCCAATGTGTTCAAATCCTTTTGTTTTCTTATTAAGTCAGATGCTACTGTAAGTCAGATAAAATTTTGTTTGCACTCTGCAGTCTTTGGCTCAGTGTATGGAAATGTTTGCACCTATGTAAAGTCTCAAGCTAATTACACATTGCTACAGAACAGGAGTAAGCTGAAAACTGAATGCCATGTTTTGTTTATAAGGCGGGGAGGGGAGGGGAAATACCAAAAAGCTCTGTTCCAAGTTTGGCATTTGACATTAATGTGAAGCAGTGGGACCATGCTGCCTGCTAAAACTACTGTATGAATTGTAAGTGTTCTGAAGACGAGCAGCTGGAGGCTGGAGGATGGCATTCCACACAGCAAAGGAGAAGCACCACCACTTCATCTGGGAAAAGGAAGGAAATTGCGGGAGGCCTGGATCCATCATTTGTAAAGGGGATGTCGCGGGGTGTGATGCTGTTGAGGAGATTCACCTTCGATTGCACTGCTCCACAGAGCCCTCATGTAAGGCCAATCCTAATGGGCTACCTCGGCTTTAAAAGTTCATTTCAGTAAGTCCTGTTTCAAAAGTTTGTCCTTTTTTGCTTCTACCTTCAGTGCCACTATTTTCCACTGCAGTGTTTTGACTTCACAAACCGCCTCCTCCAGAGAGAACAATGTATTGCTGAAAATGGGCAGTAGAAGCAAATGCTATTGTTACATTTGACCTATAAAGTATTCAGAGTGACTGCTAGGTAGAAATTAAAACTTAGCTTTCCCAAATAGCTCCTTATTTTGCACCTTATAAAAAGTATACTAATTGTTAATTAGATGTTGCTTTTGTTTATACAAGCATTCCCAAAGAACTAGATTTGGATTTTGTTCTGAGTTTTGGATTTTTAAAAATTATCTGATTTAGATTGACTAACAGCATACTTACAATTTGAAAAGAAGCTGTTGTTCAGTTCATCTTACCAGATGTGTCTGGCGAAGTATTCAGGGTTTGATGGACTGCTTTGCTTTCGTTTGGAAGTGATAGCTAAGTTTATTATACTCTATATTAAACAACTTGGTTCATTTCACTGAGGACCTTATCTTCCTTATATTTCAGAACAAAGAAACAACAAGCATGAATAAAAAGACAAATGTATTTGACTTCCTCATAATCCCCATCTGTATGTGCTACCCTTTCCTTCAAATATATAAATGTGCATCTTTTTTAAAAAACAAAAAACAGAGGTTCCTCTTCTGGCCAAATTTGATCTATGGTGGTATGATTTATACTGTTAAACTGAGAGAGGAAACCTTGTGGTTGAAAATTCTGTGGCCGCTGTTTTCTTTTTGCAGTCAGCGGTCAAAACTGATCATGCCCTTAAATTGATTTTTATGCACAGAACTGGTTATTGTGAACATTACTACTCCCTCCAAAGATTTCCTGATAACTTGGGCCAGAGCTGGTTACTGAGTAACAAGGATCTAATTCAATGCCTCAAAACTCTTCCACCCACAATGCAAATCTTACCTCACAAGCGCTAACCTAAATCATAGAGACATGCATGTTCATGCATTAACACTGATTTTGCTCTGTGGCCCCCCAGATGGGTGGGCTCACGTCCCCTGACTCCTCACATGAGTGCCTCAGCTCTAAGAGCCGTGGAACGGGGGGTAGGGAAGGTTTGCCATCTGGAGCTCAGCAACTGGCTCAGCAATGTTTTTTCCATTTCATTAGCACTAAACAAGTCTCTTGTTCTCAGGAATTTGTCAGAAAAAGAATAAAATCACCTGAGACTCCACATACCAGATTATAAACTCTTCTCATAGGTTTGAATTGCTTACTCACATGTCATAAATTAACCACAGCTTCATTTGACCACCAGGTCTAAAGTCTGTTGACAGTTTCAGCATGACTGAATCGCTCATATGTTTTTTTTTGTTGTTTTTTGTTTTTTTTTGCTTTCAGAAATTGGCTTGGTTCTCTTTAGAGTTGGTATAAACATGCCATGTAATAAATGATTTCCACTTAATGGTACAACAGAATTATTGCTTTCTTAGATGTATGTGTAGTAAAAGTCAATATACACATTTATATAATTTCTTTCTTCAAAATCTTATACCTAATTTGATATTTCTAAAAATTGCACATGTAAGTCATGTGTATAACATGCTAAAGTACTTTAACTGTGATCTTAAAACTGAATAAAAATATTTAATAAAACTTTGAAATATTTTAAAGATATTATTCAAATATATTTCTTTATGTTCACACTACTGGCCATAGAGTATGTGCCTTTAATGTACCATTTTCACTAAAAACAGTAGGAAAAATATTAATAAAAGTAAGATATTTCAACTATTTTAGAACATCGAATGATGTGTCCCCCTAAACTGTGTTTGCCTGTGATTTGCCATTGCCTGGACAGCCTGGGTGGTTTTTCCAAAAGTGCAGGGTGGTGACCAGCCCAGTAGAAGAGGATATGCTTCAATACGCCACTTGGGATGGACGCTTCTGGGGTGCCCTCCTGGGACAAGTGATCAGAACACACCATCTTTCCCTCAACTAGGACAAAACTGTGGAAGCGATTTCATTAAGAGTGTTACCTAAATATAAACTCACACCTCAGATTTGCTGAATACAATGTTTCTAAGTTTTTTTTTTAATCCTTTGGAAACAATACGCATGCATGCACACAGTATAATTATCAACAAATAGGCTTTGCATTCAGACAGTTCTTCTACCCATTACCATTGGGTTTTTTTTAACCTCCCTCATTCAGATGTATTGATAGTGATGATACCTCCTCATACCATTGCTGTGGGGAAGGAAAGACAGTATATATGAAAATACTGTCATAGGGCCTGTAGCATAAATGCCCATTAAATGGTAATTATTGATTGTATTATTTTAATTCCAACTCTAAGCATTTTTTAAGTACATTCAAAAGATATGATGAGTATAACTATTCAAGATAAACTTTGATGCTGTAGAGATAAGCTGTTTCAGGAGATTTGATGGTATGGAAAACTCAAAATAGGTAAAAATTTGCACCCATTAACTCATTACTTATATGTAGCACTATGTAAGATTTTTCTATAAAATTAGCCTGTCTATTGAATTATACGAGATACTCTAGCACACCTCCTTTCCATTGCTGAGAATAAGGGGTGTGTGTGTGTGTGAGAGAGAGAGAGAGAGAGACAGGGAACATGGGGACCATACCAAAGAGTAAAATTCTCTTGGGAAAAAAAGTGACAGGATATACATAAGTGTAGTTTTATGGTCCTATGTGTATTACACAATTGCACCCATCCTTTTGAATAGAACAGAAAACCTATTGCAAGGAAAAACAAAGTGGTTCTAATCAACAGCTAAAATTAATAATACTCCATTTCATACATATTTTTAAAGGATTTATACTAAAGATAAAATTATGGATCATAGTTTATAACCTTTTTACCTTTTTGAAATTAGAGGAATTTTCAAATACAGTATATGCAAAAGTAGAGAGGTATTTTGAACTCCATATGCACATAATCTAGCTTCAACAAATAACATTTTCCCACCTTCCTTTATCTGTGTCTGTTTTTTCCTCCACCTCTGTTTTTTCCCTTTTACCTACCCCAGAAGATAGGCATATCCCAGAAATATTTCATCCGAGAAAATTATCAGAGAAGCCTTTAAAAGTGAATTTTTTGGTACGCACAGATTTTAATTTTTTAAATATTTTCTCCTCATGATTCCAAAAATGTTGTCTAAAGCATAAAGGAACCCATGAACCCAGATTACAGAAGTGCTGAAGTGAAAGTCATCTGGAATTAGAAGACACTGTTCAGATTTGCTCTCTCTGTATTTACCCTTTTTTTGATCCACGGTGTCCCGAGAGACTTTCACCTTACTTCATCAAAGAGAGCCCTTCTCTATGGTGACTTTTTTTTAGGGGTTGTGGGGAGGGTTGTTTATGATTCTTTTTTCCCCAGATGACCTAATGACTCAAAAGGCCCAAAGGCTAAAACTTAGATTTGTGTCAACTGTATGTCCTTACACTTTTCCTTCCCACACTATTCCCACTGCATTTTTTTTCTCCCCTAGACTTGCAAGAGAAAAATCTGTTGGAGGGGTAGAGAGAATATTTTAGATGAGCCCAGGAAGGCAAGTTGCCAAAGGTTTTAAAAATCTGAAATGCTAGGTCAGTTGGCCCAAAATTAAAGCATGAAATGAAATCTCTTTCTGGAAGAGATAAAATGATAGTTTGGCTCACCCCACTTGGAGATTCCTTACCCTTTGGAATTTTACAAAAGGTCATTTTGTTGCAGGGTTGTATGTAGGAGAGTCAGAAGAGAAGAATGTGAGGATTGAAAGTCTCTTAAGGATGATAGAGGATGAAAGGGGAAAAGGGGAAGTTTATATAAAATAGGTTGTGGATATCTTATGTTTAGAAGTTAGAATGGTTTTAAAGCCAGCATGAAAATATGTCCAAGAAATACGGTCAAGTACAATGATTTTTTCCTGATCTTTTCTACTGTTGGGCATCATTATCTATGGTGCTTATAAAAGGCCAATTAAACTTCAGATAAAATTTATATCCTCCAGAAATCAACATATGAGGCCCTGAAAAAATATGTACAAGCAATATAAATATAATAGATACAAAAACAGGTAATGATTTGCCATATACTTTGAAGCATTTATTCAAATATATTTAATAGAAAAGCTAAATTTGTAGAATAAAAAAGTTTCTCCCAGGTCAAGATAGATAATCCTTGAGATAAATACTGGAAAAATTTAGACATTGTTTTATAAAATTTAATATTTTCAATTTTCCCATACCATATATCTTGGCTTGGGTATTTGGTAGCGTGTTAAAAAAAAATTTAAAAGCAATATTCTGCACATGAATCCTTGAATACCTTAAACCTTTTAATACATAGGATATGAAGTATTTAACACGTAAATGCTAGCCTCACCTGCATTAAAACCTGTATTGTATGTCAATCAAAATCAAAACTGTATTGTTAGAATAAAATTGCTTACAAACAGTTCTTCATTCCATTACTCTGTTTCAAAGCCCGTGAAAAGTTATTTCATCTCCCATGCTTTGACTTCAGAAGAGTTTTCTGTTACCCACAGCTCATATCGTGCACCCATAACAATAATCCATTCAGCAAATCTGCATTGGATGTCTATTCTGTGCAAGTACCAAGAAGACAGTCTAGCAGGGGTTAGAGACAGTCTGTTGAAATGCAGTGCAGATGAAGTTGGGGATCGAAGTCTGTCAGGGGAAAATGACATAAGAGCTCATGAGAAACTCGATAATCTGCATTTTGAAGACATTAAGAAAAAAAATGGACATGTTACTGTTCTTTAAAATTTTATTTTTAAAGCTTTTTCTCACAGAAAAGATCTTAGCGCAAGGAAAAAAGGAACTGCTGAGACAAGGCCACAGAGCTCCAAGACTGACAAGTATGTGATCAGAGTCTTTGGGGGAGATCCATCATGCTATGTACATTTCCTTTCTGAGTGGCTTAGGATAGGGAGCATCTCACCCTGGCTGGTTCCAGGACTGATGTCACTGTGGGACTGGATAGTGCACCAGCCTTGACATAGCCTAAGAATATTTGGAAACTAAGGTCAGGAAGTACAGCTCAAACATTTGGCCCAGGAAGGAGGTGGTTCTGTCGCCAGATAGTGTGATTCCCCAACTCTTCCTTCTCCCTTTGCCATACCCTTCTTTCCTCACCTTAGTTCTAGCTCTCACATACTGCTGAAATCTAATTTTTTTCAATCGTTGATTTTTTTTCTACAGTGATGGCACCCCGCGCCCACCAGAGCTATTTTAGATTTCCCTTTCTTTTTTACTTTTTTCTTCACTGAGAATAGCGGTAAGGTTTTTATGGCTGAGGGAATGACTCAAGAAATCCTTTGCTCTAGGAGGATTCCTGGAACAAAAAGGAGCTGCTATAAAGGGTTCTCATTTTTGATGTGTGCTGCCCCCACTTCGTTTTGGGTCTAAATTGGGCACGTGAGCCCTTGCTAATCCTTATCCTTAAAAAAGGACTTTACTACAGAAGGCACCCATTCTTACAGGACTCTCCGGGATTACTTTTCCTTTGGGAGTAGGGAAAGTTTCGTTTCTACTTTTTAAACGTTCACCTTCGTGTGACCAAATCAAAATCCCCTTTTCTGGGATTGGTAGTTAAAGGAATTCTTTCTTCTAACTCTGAAAACATCTTTTAAAAAAAGCAAAACCATCTCTCTTAGGTATGCAGGCTGCACTGTAATTTATGTATGTATGCAGCAAAGTTTTAGAAATTTAGAGTTTAATTTAAAGTTCATCAGGCACCTGTCTGCGGCCCCTGAAGATTCAATCAATAAAATCTGTGTTACCAAAGGTTTAATTTGAACTCCCTCTCCCCACTTCTCAAAGATCTGACTTTAAGCGAGTTGGTGACATATGGAGCAACATTTCCTAAGCACCTAATGTATACAGAGGACTGGCTGAGCAACAGGCAGGCTGCTTGTCTTCAGACACCTCCACATGCCCACCTGATACAGCACCTAAAATTCTAACCACAGTGCATAGGGGTTGACCCTAATAAGTATGCTACATTCCTCCTTGGGACACTGAAATTGGAATCAGACCAAGATATTTTCTTTTACATATGGACATTTATCCATGTGAATTACTTTTTTGGCTTCCTCTTTCACTCCCCTGCCCACACATCCAATATTCCGTATGTCTTCTTTTATTTTTATTTTTTATTTTTATTTTCTTTTTTTTTTTTTTTTTTTTATTTTCTTTTTTTTTTTTTTTTTTGAGACAGAGTCTTGCTCTGTCGCCAGGCTGGAGTGCAGTGGCATGATTTCAGTTCACTGCAACCTCCACCTCCTGAGTTCACGAGATTCTCCAGCCTCAGCCTCCCCAGTAGCTGGGACTACAGGCGCGCGCCACCACACCCAGCTAGTTTTTGTATTTTTAGTAGAAACGGGATTTCACCATGTTGGCCAGGATAGTTTCCATCTCTTGACCTCGTGATCCGCCCCGCCTCAGCCTCCCAAAAGTGCTGGGATTACAGGCGTGAGCCACTGCGCCCAGCCCATATGTCTCCTTTCAAAACAAACGGTTTTCTGGTCCGGGTGTGCACTTTTCCTTTTCCGAGTTGCCTTTGTGTGACATTCTAGCCTGCCACCGCCACCACCTGCTCCTCAGCCAAAGTTCTATTTTAGATAGAATCCGTCTCAGCTTTTGAGCCTACTTCAGAGAGCAGCAACATCAGTAATTAGTGGTGGCAAGATGAAGCAAGTCATAAATTAACTGATGAATAATATTTTTCGGGGAATAGCAGGGCTTCACCCACATTCAAAGGGAAGGCAGAACCAACCAAGTGGCAAAATTCCACAGCAGATGGGA
The DNA here is from genome assembly GCF_008728515.1 of Papio anubis. Lineage (NCBI taxonomy): Eukaryota > Metazoa > Chordata > Mammalia > Primates > Cercopithecidae > Papio > Papio anubis. The sequence goes on from NC_044977.1 coordinate 27,549,818, forward strand.
CGCTGAGAGATACTCCAGTCACTCAGCAGAGAGCAGTTTTTCCCCCACAGTCCACCTTGCCCCGCTGAGGAGCACTAGCCAGTGTCATAATTCTCCAGGTTTTGGAACAGAGCCAGAGTTTCCAAGATTCAACTGCTGCAGATGAACAGCGCCACTCACACTTCCCAGTGCCTCATTTTTTGTCCTAGTCAATTTTATTTTGAGTTTAAAACTTTTTCACTTGAATGTTAACCTCATATTAGCTTTTCTTAATTGTACCTTCTAAACTTACAATGTACATACACACTTCCGGGTTTGAGCATCAGACACAAAGGCGATCCATTGTCATGTAAACAATGACCTTGTGTTGCCAGCACACAAAGGCTAAGAAACGGGCACTTGTCCCACCCCTTTGCCTCTGCTTTTTTTTTTTAAATACAGCTTTTTGTTGTTGTTGTTGTTTAGCACTTGTGTTGCACTAATTACTCCAGATGTTTATGCAGAATTATACGTGCTTCAGAGTCACTCAACAGACTGATCTACCTTTTCCATTTTTGAGAAAATCTGGGTTTTAGGCTGGGTGTGGTGGCTCAAAACTGTAATTCCAGTGCTTTGGGAGGCTGAGGCTAGAACATCACTGGAGGCTAGGGATCCAAGACCAGCCTGGACAATAAAGCGACACGTCATCTCTACAAAAATTTTTAAAAAATTAGCCAGGTGTGGTTGTATGTGCCTGTAGTTCTGGCTACTTGGGAAGTTGAGGCAGGAGGATTGCTTAAGCCCTGGAGTTTGAGGCTGCAGTGAGCCACGATCCTGCCACTGCACTCCAGCCTGGGTGACAAAGCAAGATCCTATCTCTAAAAAAGAAAAAAAACCTCAAAATAAAGGATATGGGTTTATCCCCTCCGTTGCTCATAAGCTGCTGGTTTTACTGAGCAATTGCTTCTATAAGGTTGGATAAACCTAACTGTTCACTTCTACAGAACCTCCTTTTCTTTATCCATGCCAGATATGTGTGACTCAGTTTGAAGACAGTGTCTCCTCTCAACCTCCTTGCACTTCTTATACCAGAGCTGGAGACCTGTTTCTTAGGTATCATCAGAGGCTGAATGTCTGGCTTCCCAGATCAATAGGTGCACTGTGGGCCTGCAACAAGGCCTCCAGGAAACCAGAGAGAAAGGAACTGCTAGGCAGCTTCACTTCATTTGTACATTCCACTTGGCTAAGATTATCAGTCAGAGAATATTCTCCTGAGATGGCTGAGACCAGATCTATTTCAAATGACTTCGAAAGGACAATGCTCTCATCGCATACTTGAGAAAAATTGCCGGCTGCACAGAGGAAGGGAAGCGACATTCTGAAATGTGATAGTGAAGCATAACAGTAAAATGGAAAGCAATTTAAATGTATTACTGGACAAAAACCATTAGCCCAATGAACATAAATAACCTGACTGAAGAAGGTCACTGTTCCCAGATAACTTCTTGAGTTTGGTGGAAATTTCTCTCTTACTAGAAAACCATTGAGTGTCATTAGAGTGGTTTGCAACTGAAACATGTTATCAAGGAGTCAGATTTTTCCACTTGTGTAAACAACTCTATCGGAATTACTGTGTGACATTTTTGCAGGCAGGGAAGCCAATAACGACTGGTATCACCAGAACCAGGCAATTTTGCTTTGAAAGAAGGGCTGTCAATTCCTGATTGTTCCTCTCAGATTATCCTTAGCAGATGCTGCCAAATACTTATTGACGTCACCCACACCATTAACCATTCCGTGAAAGTCTTTGTATTGTTAACTCTGTTTTTATTTAATTCAGCAAAAACTAGAAGACAAATCTCTAGACTCTGGAAAGATGCAAAACTCAGAGACCCCAATGCTGCTTTAGGTTGGTGGATCCAAGTAGGTGGAGGTTGTGCATGGAAGATATCATTAGGATTATCCATAGTGCATCGTCATCATAATTTCTTGCTACATTAGTAATACTCACACTGAAGAAGCTTATTCAGCGTCTCAATGGTCCATTAATTTCAGGGGTTGTAATCCTCCTGCTGAGACTCTGAAGGTGGTGATCAGCAGCCCCTAGTAAATGTGTTCACAACGGGGCCAAAATACAGTATGTCAGTTTGAGAGGTGAAGCCAGCTGGACTTCCTGGGTCGAGTGGGGACTTGGAGAACTTTTCTGTCTTACAAGGGGATTGTAAAATGCACCAATCAGCGTTCTGTAGCTAGCAAGAGGCTTATAAAATGCACCAGTTGGCACTCTGTAAAAACACCAATCAGTGCACTGTAGCTAGCAAGAGGTTTGTAAAATGCACCAATCAGTGCTCTGTAAAATGGACCAATCAGCACTCTGTAAAATGGACCAATCACCACTCTGTGAAATAGAACAATCAGTGCTCTGTAAAATGGACCAATCAGCAGGATTTTAAAAGTAACCAATCACGGGGAGGATTGAGAAAAGGGCATTCTGATAGGACAGAAACAGGACACCAGAGGGGACAAATAAGTAAATAAAAGCTGGTCACCCCAGCCAGCAGCAGCAACTGGCTGGGTTCCCCTCCACCCTGTGGAAGCTTTGTTCTTTCACCCTTCACAGTAAGTCTTGCTGCTGCTCACTCTTTGGGTCTGTGCCATCTTTAAGAGCTGTGACACTCCACCAGGTGTGGTGTCTCACGCCTGTACTCCTAGCACTTTGGGAGGCAGAGGTGGGTGGATCACGAGGTCAGGAGATCAAGACCATCCTGGCTAACATGGTGAAACCCCATCTCTACTGGAAATACAAAAAATTAGCTGGGTGTGGTGGTGGGCACCTGTAGTCCCAGCTATTCCAAAGGCTGAGGCAAGAGAATGGCATGAACCTGGGAGGCGGAACTTGCAGTGAGCCGAGATCACGCCACTGCACTCCAGCCAGGGTGACAGAGGAGACTCAGCTCAAAAAAAAAAAAAAAAAAAAAAAAAAAGCTGTAACACTCACCACAAAGGTCCGCGACTCAGCTCTTGAAGTCAGCAAGACCACGAACCCACTGGAAGGAACCAACTCCGGAGGCAAGTTCATAGGGTTTCATTTTTTTTTGCTTTGGTATTGTTTGTTTTGTTTCTGCCAAAGGAGGAGAAGGAGTTTCCAGGACAATCACTTGGACTCTGAAAAAAATTTTTAAATTTCTTGGCTCAAGGTATCTGCCCCCAGTGGGGGCTGGAGGACAATCACTCCAGGATGGCGGCTAAACACTAGATGGAGAGCATCAGCCTCATGTAAGTGATAGGGGTGGGAGGACTGGGCACTCTGAAAATCAGAATCTTCCTTAATACAAACCCTCAGCCCAGCACAAGCAACAAACATACATTCCCCAGGAGTCATTCAGGCTGGGAGGAGGGGAACTGGTTTGTACAGCTCTGCAGCAACTCGGTAGTGCAGTGCCAACATATCTCTAATGTGGCCATAATAACATCTAGCTCCACGGGTCATTTGGGGATGCTATATTACATTTGAACAAATTGTGTGAACTCTAAAATGCTATATACGAATATAATGGTTAAAAAATTAAAAAGCTTTAAGAGAATGAAAAGAGAAGCCATAGACTGGGAAAAAAATATATGTGCAAAACATGTATCTGATATAGCACTTGTACCCCAAATATACAAAGAAGTCTTAAAACTCAACAATTAGGAAACAATCCAATTAAAAAGTGGGCAAAAGATCTGAATAGACATCTCAGGAATGAGAATCTATAGATAGTAAGTAAGTATATGAAAAGATACTCCACATGATATGTCATTAGGGACTTGTAAGTTACCACAACAATGAGATACCACTATGTCCCTATTAGAATGGCCCAAATCCCATACACTGATGATATCAAATGCTGGAGAGGATGTAGAACAACTGGAACTCTCATTCATTGCTAGTGGGAATGCAAAACACTACGGTCACTTTGGAACAATTTGGTTGTCTCTTACAAAGCTAAACATAGTCCCACCATACAATCCAGCAAATGTCCCTAGATATTTAGCCAAGTGAACAGAGACATATGTCCACACACAAAAAATCTGTGCATGAATGCTTACGGCAGCTTTTTTCATAATTGACAAAACTATAAGCAACCAAGATATTCTTCAAGAGGTGAATGAAGAAACAGTGATGCATCCAGACAATTGAATGTTATGTGAGCTATCAAGACACAAAAAGACATGGAGGAATTTAAATGCATATTGCTAGATGAAAGAAGTCAATCTGAAAAGGCTGCATACTACATGCTTCAAACTACTGTATATGATATTCTGGGAAAAGCAAAACTATATAGACAGTAAAAGAATTGGTATTTGCCAGCGATTCAGGTTCAGGGAGGAGTAAATAGGTGAAGGACAGTGGATTTTTAGAGCAGAAAAACTATTCTGTGTGATACTATGATGGTGGACACATAACATTATATATTTGTCAGGAAAAAAAAAAAAAAACCATACAGGCCAGCTGTGGTGGTTCACACTTGTAATCCCAGCACTTTGGGAGGCCAAGGAGGACAGATCGCTCGAGGCCAGGAGTTCAAGACCAGCCTGGCCAACATGGTGAAAACCCTTCTCTACTAAAAGTACAAAAAAATTAGCCGGGCATGGTGGTGCATGCCTGCAATCCCAGCTACTCAGGAGGCTGAGGCACAAATCGCTTAAACCCAGGAGGCAGAGGTTGCCGTGAGCCAAGATCGTGCCACTGTGCTCTGGCCTGGCAATAGAGCGACTGTGTCTCAAAACAAAAACAAAAACAGAAAAAAAGCACACACAATGTGTGACACAAAAAGTGAACTCTCATGTAAACTATAGACTTTACTGAATAATAAGGTATCAATATTAGGTCACCAATTGTAAGACAAATGTTCCACACTAATGCAAGATGTTAATGATAGGGAAAGTTGGTGGGGGAGGTGGGAGGGAGTTGGAAAAAAGGAGGGGTATGTGGGTATTCTCTGTCCTCTCTGCTCAATTTTTCTGTAAATCTAAAAGTACTCTAAAAAATAAAGTCTATTAAGTCAACAAAAAAATTAGAAAGCCTCCTCCAAGTGTCTGCTCGAATATCACCAAAGAGGAACAGCTGCGCTGCTAAAAAGCCATGCTAATTTTCTCAATGCCCTCTTTTTGTTTAATAAAGTAGGTAAACTAAGTTTAAAAAAATGGCATTTTCCTCCTTTGGGCCTCAACAAGGCTTTATTCTCTACTTCGAAAGGAAAAAACAAATCACTGGTAAACTTGTTCTTTTCATGAAATGGTTCATATACCAAGAAAAAAAAAAAAAAGGTAAACATGGTATCTAAATGAAAATGAAAGGAAATTCATGTCTCTGGAGGACAGTCATCATATTTTATACAGGTGCTCTAGCTTTGTTTGAGATATGAAATAATATATTCATAAGTATACTCATCAGAAAGTCCTGATGCAGTTCAAAAAGGAGGCAGTTGTGACTTGTGTTTGACTAAACCACTTCAGTGTTTCAGGTTTAGAAAAAAATGACTTACGAACTTTGCCACTATTAGGACACCCATTTCATAGCGGGTTTGCTTGTACTACGTTGATTAGGGACTGAAAACATAATCTGGGAAGGATGGATCTATTTTGAGAGGTGGTGTATCTTCATTCTCACACAGATTCATTTATCCATTCACTCAGCAAGCATCTACTGAGCCCACTGAAAACTGGGGGAGAGGTCATGTTCATGCGGGAGACAGTGGGGAAAGATCTTATTTCCGCCCTCAACAAAATCACAATCTGTTGAGAGGACAAGAAATGTGATCATTGCAATATAAAATAATAATGCTTTCAGTGCTTTAGGAATGCCATGAAGGGAGTTGTTCCTTTGCCTGAGGGAGCCAGGAGGCTTCTCAAAGGATATAACTAATTAGCCTGGAATCAGGACGAGCCATCTGAAATCTATTTCTGACCCACAGAATCAGGTTTATCACAGGCCAACCCATCTTTCACTGTTGGCAGTAGAGTAACTCGTTTATCTTCTACAGGAAGCAGAAAGACCGTGGCATAAAGAGAGAAAAAGCATGGATGTGTTAAAAGAAACAAAACAAAACAAAACAAAAAAACCACACAATTTGTAAATTTAGAAAAAGAGGGGAGACTTAGAGTTACAGCCTGCATGGTGACCATCCCATCCCACAGGCTGGAAAGCGAGACTCCAGCCGAGACCAGAGACAGGCACTTCAAAAAAGGAGGGGTTGGAGTAGGAGCTTTAGGCTGAACAGGTTGGTTAAGCATGCCTATTCAACAGGTTACAGGAGGAGTTATGAATATTCATGAAGATGCTCCTGACACATGGGTATTGAACAAACATGCGTGTTACATCCATGTTCACTTTGGGGTGGAGACTTCACATTTAAATGTTAGGCTCTAGATGTCAGAAGGTCTTCTCAGGACATGAAGGCACGCAAGTGCACAATCTCCGTAAAGTGGCCAAAACCAGTTACTGAAAAATTACTCAAATCAGTCTCTTGTCCAATCAAAGCTGTTAGTTATGGCTGGTGGAACAGGGGACTAGTTACTCAGCATCTGATGGTGAGCTGCAAATTGTGTTAATATTGCTTATCTCGAGGCCAGTGCTTGTTCAGCTGCCAGAGAAAAAGAAAACCCTTGTGGCAGTGAAGAGCATAGTTTATTCCTTAAGCGTAGGGGGAGCGTGACTTAACCCTTGCCCGGCATAGCCTTGGGTCCTGTTTATAATTTAGTATCTTATTGCCATGGTCTGTTCTTTACGTCTTATGATCTCTATTTTCACATGAATGCTGGTCAGTTGTTGTGTCTAAACCATAAATGCAAGGGGAATATAATGAGGTGTGTCTGACCTCCTGTGCCGTCTTGGCAGGGAACTCGGTCTTAATGTTTTTCTGGGCTCCCCTTGGCCACAAGGGAGCCCCCTCAGCTGGTGGAGGGACTTAGGATTTTATGTTTAGTTTACAGATGGATTTCCAAGTGAGCACAAAAGTTTCAAAATTTGATCCTTTAATCGTATTTTCCCTACAATGTTTTAGGTTCTTTACAATGTTTCAGGTGGCAGTGCTGAAACCAAATCATTTTTATTTAATTAGAGTTTGGTAATAAAATTGTTTATGATCTTCAGTAATACTAAATTAGAAACCATAATCACTCTTTGAATTTTTATCAAAAAGGTACTGATTATTTGGTTTTAAATATTCCCATCCTGGGCTCCTACACTGGTTGTCAATGGCCATCTGCCCTTGAGCACATCTACACTGTTTTTTTTTTTTTTTTTTTTTTGAGACTGAGTCTGGCTCTGTCGCCCAGGCTGGAGTGCAGTGGCCGGATCTCAGCTCACTGCAAGCTCCGCCTCCCGGGTTTACGCCATTCTCCTGCCTCAGCCTCCGGAGTAGCTGGGACCACAGGCGCCCGCCACCTCGCCCGGCTAGTTTTTTGTATTTTTTAGTAGAGACGGGGTTTCACCGTGTTAGCCAGGATGGTCTCGATCTCCTGACCTTGTGATCCGCCCGTCTCAGCCTCCCAAAGTGCTGGGATTACAGGCTTGAGCCACCGCGCCCGGCTTACACTGTTTTAATAATAGAGGGCAGATGTTCTTGTTTTGAAAGTTCAAGACCTGTCCTTCTGTACTGCAAACTGGCCCTCACTTGAAGCACTAGATTACCAAGACAAATTCTCAGTATATTCTTAAAGCATCAGCAAGGCTGGGGCACCAAAAGAAACATTTTGGAAATAAGTTGACATGTGCCTGATTTGAATGTGTCATCTATTTCCTGCTGGGACTTGACTAATGCAATATTGACAGGGTCCAGTACACACTACTCCAAAATCTGGCATCTTGGCATAGTAGGGGAGGAAAAATATCTTTCTCACTAGGTTCATGGCTTAGGCCCCTATAAGAGAAGAGATTAACAAGAGAAAAGCATACAAACGTATTTATTAAATGAAGGGGTGGCCTGCCCCTCCACACCTGTGGGTGTTTCTCGTAAGGTGGAACGAGAGACTTGAGAAAAGAAATAAGACACAGAGACAAAGTATAGAGAAAGAAAAGCGGGGCCCAGGGGACCGGTGCTCAGCTTACAGAGGACCCACGCCGGCACCGGTCTCTGAGTTCCCTTAGTATTTATTGATAATTATCTTTACCATCTTAAAGACAGGGGAGTGGCAGGACAATAGGATCATTTTTAGGGAGGAAATTAGCAGTAAGACATAAGAACAAAAACCTCTGTGATATGAATAAGTTCAAAGGAAAATCCTGTGCCTTGAGATAAACCTTTTAGCAACATTGTTTCATCCTATCACATGGGGATAAACCTTGGACAATACCTAGCTTTCCTAGGCAGAGGTCCCTGCGACCTTTGGCCATGTACGTGTCCCTGGGTAGTTGAAATTAAGAGAATGGTGATAACTTTTAACCAGCAAGCTACCTTCAGGCATTTGTTTAACAAAGACACATCCTGCACAGCCCAAAATCCATTAAACCTTGAGTCACCGCAACACATGTCTCTTGCAAGGACAAGGTTGGGGGTAGGGTCACAGATTAACAGCATCTCAAATACAGAACAAAATGGAGTCTCTTAAGTCTACTTCTTTCTATATAGACACAGTAACAGGCTGATCTCTTTCTTTTCCCCACAATTAAATAGTATACATTTTGTTTGACATGGGAACCTTTATAAGAAAATGAAGACACAGATAAATGGTGTACTAGTCCATTCTCACACTGCTATAAAGAACTGCCCAAGACTGGGTAATTTATAAAGGAAAGAGGTTTAATTGACTCACAGTTCAGCATGGCTGGGGAGGGCTCAGGAAACTTACAATCATGGTGGAAGGCACCTCTTCACAGGGCAGCAGGAGAGAGAAGAAGCGAGCAAGAGAGGAAATACCAAACACTTATAAAACGATCAGATCTTGTGAGAACTCTCTCACAATCATAAAAACATCATGATCCAATGATTGGATCATGCCCCCGTGATCCAATCACCTCCCACCAGGTCTCTCCCTCAACACCTGGGGATTACAATTCAAGATGAGATTTGGGTGAGGACACAAAGCCTAACCATATCAAATGGCTAAACCTTATGTTTTATGCTAGATTTTATGAAGAGTAGAGTCATGGAGAAATATGATAGGGCAAAAAGGATATGATTAAATGGTAATAAACTGCAGTAGGTGGCGGGGTGGGGAGGCACTTACCAAGGCCCGTTTGTCCAGATTCTTCTCTGTGACCCTTGATCTCCAGAGATAAGGATGTTTCTCTCCTCTAGGAGGGGAGAGACCCTTTCTCATGAGGGTCTATGACCTGCTTCAGGGAAAGGCCAGGAAATCCTTCCTAGGTTTTATGATCTGCTTCTGGGGAGAATGGCAGGGCAAGATAAGAGTGGCCTTCCTGCTTCTGCAGTTTTCTCACCTTCGCTATGCAAGGTGCCATATTTTTGGGTAGTGTGTCCTGAACCCTGTCAGTATTGTATTAGTTAAGTCCCAGCAGGAAATAGATGGTACAATTGAATTGGGCAAATTTACATTTCATAAAGGAACTATTTACCGAGGAATAGTAGGGAAACCACAAAAGATAGTGCAGGGTCCTAGGATTGATGACAGTGGCCCTGGGACCTTCTCCCCCTAGGCCTGAAGGATCAAGGTCCTGGGAGGGTGGTCATAACCTCGAGACACAGTGCTGGGTGGGCAGGGCAACAGAGAGCCACTGCCAGCCCATGGTGACATTGATGTCACTCTCCTCTCTACCACTCTGTGCCTGCTCCCTCCCCCAGTGGCCAAACTCAACTGGAAGCTAGAGAGCAATGGAACTAGCTGAGTCTGTTCATTCAGCCCACAAGACACAGAGGAGGGTGGAGAAAGGTGAAGACTGGAACAGGATGGCAAACAGAAGATATCCAGCATGGAATGTATTCACTGGTGGCACCGAAATAGCCTTGACTTATTTCGTGTCTTAGTATATTATTTTGAAATACGTGGTTGGAGAGAAGCCAGTTTTTTCAGGCCTCTAAAAGTCTTCATTGGTCCTCCTCATTTGGTATGTCTGACCTGAAGAATAAGGATGGTATAATTTGGTACTCATCAGTCAACTCCAGCCCAGAATATCAAAGGCTCCCAAGGAGGGACCATATGTTCTGCTCAGTCTCAGTACACTGGTTGTAACCTTGAGAGGGGCTCTGCTGTCATCCTGAAGGGCAGGGCAGAGCTGTAACCTGCTGACTAGGCCACACATAGGCTCTGCCACCAGACAGACCCCCACACCCCCACAACCTCTGTGTCTTTCCAGTGACAACAGCATACTTGAAGCCTGTCAGGGTTAGAGAGACACATACTTCAAGAGGCAAGCTGTCCCACTGGAGAGAGAAAAAAGCAAACAAGCAAAGCGCGGAGTCAACACACAGCCAATTTAGAAAATAATCGGGGTCAGCATGGAGCACCCCAGTGGATTTTTCCAGGGGAAAATGTTTGTGTTATTTAATGATGTTGATATCTCTCACTAGCTCTCAGCAGTGAAAAGCAGCAGAGTGTCTTCATCTGCGCTCCGTACCAAAACAGAACATTTATATTTAAATATTTGAGTTAAACGTATCTTGTGTTTGTAGAGCATTAATGCTGTTGACATTGTTCCATAGCTGTACTCTTTAGGGAGTTCGAATCTGTCTTCGATATTAGTCAACAAACCTAAGAAAACACTTTAGTAGGAATCAGGACTGTGCAGGCTACTCAAAGAGGCACTTGAATTGGAGGAGGGGGATGAACTCCGGCAGGATGTGACAAAGGCAAGGATTGTAGAAAGATACCGGCTGCTATTCTTGCTCCCGCCAATTTCACTTTAGAGGGCATGCATTTGTCCTTGGTACAGTATGGAGGCTCCACTTCTGGAGAAAGACGTGGTTCTCTCCAGAGCAATGTACCTTCTCCCTTCCCCGTGAATTCCTAGAAAGCTCTTCTCTAGCTTCTTGGCACTGACCTCACACACTTGAGCCCACTTCCCTCTGCTTAACCTGGCCCCTAATTCAGAAACTATGTTCTGATGTCACAAAAGGAAAAGTAATTGACTAACTGGGAGCTGAGCCATCGAGCCGGTGAAAGAGGTAACAAATGTTTCTGAGAGGTGCCACACTCTATGTCTCACACTTGCCTCTGTATCTGTCACGTCCCCACCTCACTTGCCCTAATTTGTGCCTCTGGGACCCTGTATGCCAGCTGAGGTCTGTGGGTAAGGGAGCGCCAGTCCCCAGGACAAAGGGAGGGTTGAATGCTCCATCCTCCCTATTCTGACCACACAGCCCTATGAGCTGTTTCTAAGAGCATGAGTTGCAAGGATGCTTTATGTCGTGGGCCTCAGGCAGGTTAGTGAAGAAATTAGAGAGCCAATGGGAAACTCTGAGTTGTCATCAGTGACTTCCGCCTGCCCTGGGGCATCTGGTTTGCAGGAGGAAATGCATGAGATCAGATGCCGGTTACCCAGAGGCACAGAGTGACACAGCACAGTGGAAGGGAAGGCAGTGAGGGCAGATGGCACCTGAGACTCAGGGAAGAGGAGCGATGACAAACACACCCACTCCACCCCTGCCTGCTCTGCGCAGTCTCCCCTCATCAGCCCCCCAAGCCTTTGCTCCCCTCATACCCAAGCCTTCTCCAGGAAAGGGTGGGCAGGTGCTGTGGGCCTGACTCTCCAGTTCACACTGACCCGCGCAGAGGAGGGGAGGAGGAGCTCCAACCTGTCATTGCAGTTTGAGGCCTGGGACCACGGGAAGGTGAGCATGTCCCTAGTAGAACACGTGCATGGCAGCAGTAGCCCCAGTGCCCAGCCAAAATGGAGACAAGGCAAAGGCCATTGTGCTGTTAGGACTTGGGGGTTCCCGGGGAGAGGATATACTTGTGTCATTCAATAGGGGCCCAGAAATGTCATCTGGGCATCGCTGTCTAACTCTACTTCCCAGGGAAGAGGCGTGAGCAGCCAGAGTGGGTGCCATGGACCCACCTCAGTCCATCACTGGAGAGCTGCCCGCATCCCCCACCCATTTCTTTAACAGTCCCCAAGGGTCCCTGACACTCTTTCCAGCCTCAGAAGCCCCCAGGGACCCAAGGAGCCAATTCTCACCTTCCTTGAGCTGTTTCTTTTGGAAGAACAGCCACTTCCACAACCACTACTGCTGGTTGTGGTTATTAACTACTACTGCGTTAAAAGAACCCCCACATCTGAAGGTGTGGCCTCAGGGCTCGTTGCCCTTGACCCTCAGCCGTTCTATCAGTCGACCCCTCTGCCTTCACAGCCTTCTCCTCCTCTGACATTCCCGGCCTCCCCATGGCCCGCCTTCCCCCGTCTCCCTGGCTGAGCCCACCCTCTCACCTTCACTGTTTCCACTAGGTTATTGAGGCCTTTTGGTCATGAGCTCCTTCCACCAAATCAGTGCCTGAGGCTGCTGCATAACAATCTCCTTCCTTGATTAGAGCGTCTTAATCATGCTCCAGGAATTTGCTTAAACAGATTAATCATTCTGGAGGACAAATTTAGAAGCTGTGCTCGCTCAGGGATCTGCTCTGAATGTCCCCGGGGAGAGTCTAATGACAACCGCCTGTTGGGCCTTTGCCAAGGCCTTGGATGCCTCAGAGACTTCGACACCGGCTAGAAGCTCTACACCCTCTGCAGGCTTCTCTTTGCTCCTATGGGCCTGCAGAGCCATAGAATGTGAAACATGGCGGGAGTTTGAGAGTAGGAGGCCCTGGTGCCCCCTTTCCCTTCCAGTGGACTCGCTGCACTCTAAGGAGTGGATCTGTGGGCCCCTCCTCAATAAAGTAAAGCCTTAGTCCACTCACTTGTGGCAACTGGGCACCACAGATATTGGAGCCTCACCTCCGACCAACTTAATCAGGATTTCTGGGGTTGAGCATGTCTAATTTTGCAGGAGCAACTGAAGAGCCCACCAGGAGGTTCTAGTATACGCCTAGGTTAAGGAATCACAGCAAAATCTGAGCACTATGAGATGGTTTACTTCTGTGCACATCAATGTGGAGACTCAGCCCCAAAGTTCTTTGGCACTGAAGATAGATCTACCTGGTACTAATGGACAATAATTAGTGTGCTCAGATCTACCCAAAGCAGGTGTTTACAAACCTCCTTTGTAGACAATGTTTCATGCGGTTTAAAAGCCAGTGCTTTGGATCAGACTATATGGATTTAAGTGCTGTTCCCCCATTTCCTAGCTCTGTGACCTTGGGTAAGTTAACTTCTCTGAGCCTCGGTTTTCTCATAGGGACTGTACCCACTTCTCAGGATTGTAGAGAAGGTGAATAAGACTGTACATGGAAGTTGCTTAGAGCACTGCCTGCCATACAGTAAGCTCCCACTTAAAGTTAGCTCTCACTATTTCCTCATTCTTCGTCTCAGCATCACCATTTGGCTCAAGGACAGAACAGAATGTTCCTAAGAAGCCAGGTCAGGAGGTTTTTCCCAGTGACAACCAATGAGGCTGAACTTGGAGCAAATCAGTGACACTAAGCCGGTCCTGTACCAGTCCCCTACCTACGTGAGGACTAACCAGGAATGAAAATGCATTCCTTTCAGGGCTTGGAGTCATGGGAAGAACCAGATTATTTTTTGGAAATTTTAAAAAAATGGTTGGGAAGGGAATGAAAAACAAACAAAGCTGATCTAGTCAAAAGAGTGAATTCAGAAAACAAGTACAGACAATGGTCCTCAGCACCACACACTTGTTTTTCATGTCATTGCTGTCCTGATCGAGCCATGCTTTATGCTTTAAATCTTGCCATATAAGGAACTGCTCAAATTCCATAGTTTTACAGAATGGTGGAAATAGTATTGCAAGCACAGGGCAGGAGAAGTTGGTGTGGTCTTGGAGAAAGGCACGTAGCTCGGTCTGGTTGGATGTACATGGCGTCTGCAAGAACACACAGCCCTGAGCCATGCCAAGGAGTAGACAACTGACTCTGGAGGTTAGGGGACTCACTTAATTATGCAGGGAGACTAGTCTAGAAGGAGTTTGTAAACAGATTTGGAGGAAAGATTGGAAGCAGAGACACTGGTCAGGAAACATGTTTAATCAGAGAAATAGACAAATGCAAAAATATTTAAGCATTTGTTAGAATTGTATTTAAAGCCTCCACATCTTTAGGAAAAAAAAAATAAGTGATGTAAGTTTTAAACGAACTAAGACATATCCTTGGCACCAGCAACTGCATGCTATGTAAAATCACATTTGTTTTCGAAAATAGGGAATTACATTTCTAGATTGAGAGAATTTTCCTTTTCCTTATAGTAATCTTCGTTGCTTTTATAGATAGTAAATTGTCAACAGAAAGATAGATGACCCCTCATTTCACTTCAATAAATGCTTTTTGCACATCTGAATATGTATGATGCCATGGGACACTGTAGACTAAATTAAACATCTTTATAAGGGATGCAAAGGAAGATGCATGTAATTCACCATATAGAGTGTGCTGGCATGGGAAGAAAATAAACTGGATATTAAAGTGGAAATTCTAAAAGGTCTTAACAGGCCAGGTGCGGTGGCTCACGCCTGTAATCCCAGCACTTTGGGAGGCCGAGGTGGGTGAATCATCTGAGGTCAGGAGTTTGAGACCAGACTGGCCAACATGGTAAAACCCTGTCTCTACTAAAAATATAAAAATTAGCCAGGCACGGTGGCATGTGCCTATGATCCCAGCTACTTGGGAGACTGAGGCAGGAGAATCACTGGAACCCAGGAGGCAGAGGTCACAGTGAGCCGAGATCGTGCCATTGCACCACTCCAGCCTAGACAACAAGAGTGAAACTCTGTTTCAAAAAACAAAAAAAGCCTTAACAGACTAGGTGTGGTATTGTAGACAAGGTGGAAAGAGAACAAGATTTGGTATACTGTGACCTGAGCTCAAGTTTTATCCCATGGAGGACCAACATTGCGAACTCTGTGCTAGTTTGTTTTTCAGTCTCAGCTTCCTCTTCTATAAGTTGGAGGTAAAATACGTGGACTGAGTCATGTTGTTTCAATCGTGTACTTACACAGCGTGTTTCTTAGGCCCCAGTGGAAAACTTCACATTTATCTCTGTAGAATTTCATCATCTTGGTAGCAATTTTCAAACATGTGAAGGGTTAGTCTATTTGTGGAGGGATTAGACATGGTCCATGTGTCCAGGGGCTAGGAGCAAGACAGATACGGGCAATAGAAAGATAGAGAAAGGGGTCAATATGAAAAAGTAATTTTCTAACTTTCAGAACAATCATAGTGTGCAGCCTTGGTGTCAGGAGGGGGTGGTTTCACCTGACTGGAGGTGATCTGGCACAGGTTGGAGACAACTGGATAGGGACATAGTGGAGAGGATTCAAGCATCGGGTGATATCTTTTCCAAACACAAAGTAGAATGACAAATGGCTCTAAATGAAATCTTATCCACATGCAGTGAGGGCACGCAGCAGGGGCAGCCTTCTGGTTGAAGACTAATGAGAAAGTTCCATTTAGGAGTCCTACACTGCCGTGAGCTGACTTTGCATCTAATACCTCTTCCTCTTACTCTTTTTCTGAGTATTCTTTTAAATAAATAAATTATTTATTTATTTATTTATTTATTTATTTATTTATTTATTTGAGACAGAGTCTCGCTCTGTCGTCCAAGCTGGAGTACAGTGGCATGATCTCAGCTCACTGTAACCTCTGCCTCCTAGGTCCAAGCGATTCTCCTGTCTTAGCCTCCCAAGTAGCTGGGATTACAGGCACCCACTACCAGTTCTGGCTAATTACTGTATTTTTAGTAGAGACGGGGTTTCACCATGTTGGCCAGGCTGGTCTCAAACTCTTGACCTCAAGTGATCCACCCACCTCAGCCTCCCAAAGTGCTGAGATTACAGGCATGAGCCACCGTGCCCAGCCTATTTTAAATAATTCTTGAAATATATTTTACGGGGTGTACATATAAGACCTCCTTTCTTTCTGAAAAATGTGATTTCAGTGAAAAGTCGTTTAATCCTAAAGTACCCAAGTAAGCTTAAAAATACTAGATAATTTTAAATTTCTCTTGACAGCTAGGAAGATATATAGATACACATACATTATACACACATATATTTACTCATTTATTCATTCATTTATTTTTGTAGAACTTGTAAACTTTTAACTATCATTTACTGTAACAACTGAACTATAGGGAAAATGAAATAGGTCATTTTGTAAACATACATTTAATTACCAAGAATTTAGTATGGCGAATTAATTGCAGAAAACTTAGCTATAATACTGACTGAAATCAGTATTTTTCCACATGCCTCTTATCAGCCTCTTATCAGCCTCTTATAGACTCACTCCTGAGGCGATGAGTTTTGAAATAATTGTTGAAAATTATTTATTGTATTCAATCTGGATGCTTGATGAAGTGGAAGCATTTATTGCTTTGTCATAATTATGTATTTATCTGAATGTTCTTAAAGATAATTACTTGGAATATTTATTTCAATGAAACTTATTAGGTAGAGGTTCATATAAACTATTATGTATGTGAAATTCCAAATTCATCTATCTGGTCTAAAATGCTCTCTAAAGAGGCAGGCCTTGAAAATGTCTAACCCTACAGTTGAGTCAAGCATCCTCTGACTAGTGATTCTTGTCACCTGCATCCTGACTGGGAGAAGCAGGTCTTAGGTGCCAGGGCCATTGGTAATGTCCCATCAAAGGAGGTGGCCACATCTGTTCCATTCATTAAGCATGACCTCAGCAAGCTATTACTGACCAGTTTCTTCACGGAGCTCTATTTGCAGGAGGCAGGTCCCTATAGTTAGAAGTTTCATGTGCCTTTCTGTTCCGGCAATTTCTTTCCTGTTTTATGCTCTGAAGTCATAGAGCAGTACTATCCTAATAATTCTCCACCCTGGATGCATATTTTAATCATTGGAGGTGAAAAAAAATACAAATGTAAGTAGATAGAGCAGCAGCAATTCTCAAACTCTACATCAAACTCACCTGGAGAGCTTGTTAGATACAGGTGGCTGGGCCGATTCCCCATTCCCATCTCCATCTCTAGCCCCAGAGTTCTGATTCAGTAGGCCTGGGTAGGCCTGAGAATTTGCATTTCTAACAAGTTCCCAGGTAATGTTGAAGTACCTGGTCCAGGGCCCACACTTTGAGAACCACAGACCTAGAGAATTGGAATTAATTTGAGTATTTACAGTTTTAGAAACATCCCAGGTGGTTCTAATGTGCAATTAGGGCTGCAAATGACAATTAAATCTGGTGGACTTCTTTCTCTAACATGTACCTTTTTATTTTATGTCAAGCTTAAGTGCGATGTGAAAAATCTTATACCAAATACAAAGGTAACATAGCACCAACTGCTGAACGTTGAGTGTGACCTAATTTTGAATGCATTTACTGATTTAACTATTAGCAATAACTTCAGTTGTTAGCTCACATCATACTTGTAAGGTTATGAATATCTTCTTAAAATAATTCTTACTGCATATTTAAGAAAACATAGGTACATGAAATTGCACTCCCAAATATTTTTCAATTTGTTCTACTCAGACCTTCCTAAAGTACTTATAAGAGTCTAACGAGCCCGGGCACAGTGGCTTACGCCTGTAATCCCAGCACTTTGGGAGGCCGAGGTGGGTGGATCACAAGGTCAAGAGATTGAGACCATCCTGGCCAACATGGTGAAACCCTGTCTCTACTAAAAATACAAAAATTAGCTGGGTGTGTTGGTACGTGCCTGTAGTCCTAGGTACTCGGGAACCTGAGGCAGGAGAATTGCTTGAACCCAGGAGACGGAGGTTGCAGTGAGCCGAGATTGTGCCACTGCACTCCTGCCTGGTGACAGAGCGAAACTCTGTCTCAAAAAAAAAAAAAAAAGAGTCTAACAAAATGTTGAATAAACATGGAGAAGCTAAGCAAACAATGTGGTATTGACTATAAATAACATGGGCACCGTATAAAGTATTTTAGATATAATAGGCCTATTTCAAATTAATGCCATCACTAAAGAGCCTATAAACCTTGATTTAGAATTAAATCTTATGTTGTTATCATGTATCACTCTGGATCAATAAAGACAGAATAAGCAAATAGATTTGGGAAATTTTGTTATTGATAAATCATTGAAACAGAGTATTGGAGAGATGTTTTTAAAGGTTCACAGATATGTTTCCCTGCATACATGCCCTGAGACTCTGCATCACGGCTCCCTTTTGGGTACCAGTAGACATTATCCTAGAGAAGATTTTTTTTTTACCAGAAGGCTGAAAAGTTCTAGTTAGCACATAGCTTTGCCTGTCAGGGATTATCAGGACTCCAGGGTAATTTGTAATTTCATACAATAGGCGTGTGCTGTGAATAGAATTCTTTAAGACAGCTATGATTCAAATATGGATAAGGGGAACTTTCAAATATTAAGTGGCACTGGAATTTTAAGAGTATTTTTGAAAAACAAAAACAAAACCCTGAAGTGAGTATGTATACCTATTGTGAAAGCTTCATTTCTACCTGCCATTACAGAAGGGTTCCTTCAGATGGAACATGATAGGTAATGTTTTCACAGCGCTTTACAGTTTTCAAGACACTTCTACTTATATTGCTCATAGAATCCGGGCTGTTTTTAAAAATCACTATTTAGAAAGGCTGAGACAGGAAAGTAGCCAATAATGTGTCTGCTTTTGTTCAATGACATTTATCCATGAACTATATTTGTCTGGTAGCAGCTGAACCTGAGGTAGCAGACAAGTCACAAACAAAGCAGGAGACGAGGAGGGGGTAAGGAACAGAGCTGCCTGCCGGAAAGATAGAAACCCACTGCTCTGGGCAACGCTGCCCAGGAACGCGCAGCTCCAGAGCTGGATGGCTCTGAAGGCTGCAGATGATCAGGGTAGAAGCCCGGGGGACCCTTACACCCAGAAAGGAATCTAAAACCAGACACATGAAATTGGACACCGAGAGAAATTCGAGGTCAAGGACACCATAGCCAGAAGTGGCGAAGATACACAAAACAAAAACAGAACAGAACAGGAAAATGGAGAGAAGGAAGGAACGTAGAATTAGGGAACCCAGCGCGGCTGCAGGGGCCAGGCCAGCGCATGGCCACTCTTTTTCCCGCGGCGCAGCTGGCATCATCCTCTCATCATTTTCTCCTTTGGGAGGAATCAATGCTACGGTTTCAAGCTTACACTTCCCCCGTTGACTCTTGTCTTGATTCTGAGAGAAACCATGCCTTGGGTAAAGGTGTGTTTAAGGATCTGTTGCATGCTTTCATATTTTCTTTTATCAAAATAATAGGCCACCATCTCAGATTAGCTTAATAGGCTTGTCGTATCAGTTTAAAATATTAAGAAATATGTTTCCCATAGTTTTTATGTGGTGGAAAGATGGGTCCGGGTTAATGAATATTCTTTGCTACGGTCAGAGAAAATAAAAAAGGGCCCACACAGTTCTGAAGGCACATTTTTAATCCCCTTCATTACCAGACTAGAAAGGGTATCAGTTCTCTTCTTCCTAGACATACAATAATGAGTACCAGGCTTGAGTCCTTATCGCCCGCCTTCATTCCTATGCACTAAAGCAGCTTACCAAGCCCGATGCTCTCCACGTGACTCGGCTCTGCGTTCCATCCACGGAAGAAAGCGCCACGCTGCGTCCTATTTGCAAGGCCTATTCCTTTCACCTTCTAAGTCACATTTGTTATCTCTCTTGTCACAGAAGCTGATTCGACAACACATATTCAGTTATATCCTCCCCTTCATCTCACGCCGCAGCCAGGATGAAGGGACGCACCTGGCATGTAAACCTGGGTGCTGAAATGCCTCGTGGCTTAAACCGCTCGCTAAGGATTCCCACTTACATCTTTGCAACAGCTACATTTTGGTAAACGAGTAGTCTGTGCTTCTTGAATGGAGAGGCTGGCTATTTCCCTGCAGCCATATTCTCCTTATGGGCGATCCCTTGAGCATTCTCCTTAAGTGGTGCTTAGAAGAAGATGCCCAGGGGTTCTGAACACAAGGCCAGATACCAGCATCAGTTTTCCGCGTTGATGGAATCCTGCTGCTGATCACAAGACTAAGCGGCAGCAGGGGGGAATGGGGCGGGGCCAAAGCCTGGGTATTGAGAGGAGGGGCAGGGGGCGGAGTGAGCAGGGGTAATTGCTGATCCCCAGTGCAGCTGCCCCTCTGTAGAACAATCCTGGGGAGTGGGCCTGGCTGCCAGGAGAGGTTCTGGCAGGTCGGTAGGGAGGGTGGGCAAGGGGGGCCCAGGCACAGGGTTCAAATGCCAAACAATCTCAGGGACACACAGGCAGTACCTCTGGTAGCAAACGAAGCCATCAGGCACCCTGAGGGATGAGCTGAGCCCACCGTGGGGTCTCAGGCAGGGCCTCCAAACGCAGCAGGTGTGACAGGACCAGCATCATGGGTGAGGCAGTGTGCGGGCGCACAGGGCCCCGAGCTTGTTTGAGGCTCTGCTGCCGCCATCTTGAAATTTTAAATAATTCTTTCACTAGGGACTTGGCATTTTTATTTTTTAAATTTAATTTATTTTATTTTTTACTGTGCCAGTCCTAAAAACTGCGACCTGGATTAGGGAGGGGAGGTCAGTGTTTCTTCTAAGGTGATGGGATCCCAGCCAACAATTTAGGGCTTGGGGTAAAACTTCCCCCAGTTCCACAATCTCCATCACTCTCTCTATCTCCTTCCCCTGCTTGATGTTTCTTTACAGCAGTCTTCACTTCCTGAAATTAAAGTGATTCTTGTTTACTTTGTTTATTGCCCATCTCCCTTTTGCCTGTAGGAAGCAAGGACTTCGTCTATCTTGTTCACGGCAGTATCTCCAATCCCTACAACAGTGCCTCGCACATGCAAACAAGCGCTGAATGAATGACTAACTTCAGGCCTTGGGAAAGGTAAGACCCCAGGATCCCAGAGGAATTGCTGCATTCCATGGGGATGTGGGCAGCGTCTGGAAGTATCTCAGTCCTGTGCAGAGTCTCAGGAAGAAGAGGAGCTCTGTGTCAGGACAGGAGGATCCTGTGTCTAGGGAGAGATCTGCCATAAGGGTGAGATCGGTGGATATGTTGCAGGTGGGAGAATCACTAGGGAACCCGAGGCAGGTGAAGGTAGCGTAAATAAGATTGGAGGTTGGTAACACTCAATTTTTTTTTTTTTTTCTGCCTGAGAGTAATATCCAAATTGGCAATTGATATGCCAGCTTACGTTGGCTTGTCCCAAAGGTAAAGCTAAAGTGGAAATGTGCTAAGTTACTGCCCAGCAGAGTAGAAGCAACTTCCAAAGTTTCACAAAAGCATCTACTGATTAGAATTGCCTATGGGGCTTGATTTAAGACCGCCACTGATGAGGCCACCACCCTGTAACATTTTAGGATTGTCAGAGCACGAACTTATGTCAGTGCACTTCTCGTTATCTGTCAGTGCACTGTGCTCACGAGGCCCTGGACCCTGAGGTGCAAATGCATGTAGGGGTGACCTGAGCCTGGAGTGTACCTGGGACTCATGAGCGACAGCTCTGAACCTTCGGAACTGTTTTCAAAATGTTCCAAATGAAACAGACTTTTCTCTTTATGATCTGAGCACTTCCAAAATGTTTTCTTCTCTCTGAACTAGCCTCCCACCTCCCCCTGACTTGCGTGATGGACAAACCGAGGTGCTGTAGCTGTGGTTTTAATAAACGATAAGCTTGTGTCCCTGTGAGCAAAACATAATAAACTTTTGGCCGGGTGCGGAGGCTCACTCCTGTCATCCCAGCACTTTGGGAAGCTGAGGTGGGCAGATCACGAGGTCAAGAGATTGAGACCATTCTGCCCAACATGGTGAAACCCCATCTCTATTAAAAAAAAAAAAATACAAAAGTTAGCTGGGCATGGTGGCGCATGCTTATAGTCCCAGCTACTCCGGAGGCTGAAGCAGGAGACTCTCCTGAACCCGGGAGGCGGAGGTTGCAGTGAGCCGAGATCGTGCCACTGCACTCCAGCTTGGCGACAGAGCAAGACTCCGTCTCAAAAAAAAAATTTGGAGGCATTGGCATTGAAGAAGTATGTTGATTTCCAATTAGCCTGAATGACATGTTGGAAAACTAGGTAAAGCAAAAAAACAAAAAACAAAAAACAAAAAAAACCTTTAATTGCCAAACATGCTGCTGTGCCCAGTAGGGTCACTCCTCCTGGTCTCACGTTAGATGAAACTTTCACCTCCATCAGTCAGAGCAGGTGAGCACCAAAGGATGAGAGACTGTTGGGTTTGTCATTTAGGCAGGATGTGAGTTTCATTTAATAAGGAGGAAATTATGTTTTCAAGTGTTTTGTTTTTTCCAGCTTTATTGAGGTATAATTGACAAATAATTGTGTGTTTAAGGCATACGTGATGTTTTCACATATGTATACATTACAAAATGGTTACCACAATCAACCTAATTAATATATCCATCACCTCCCACAGTTAGTTACCTTCGTGTGTGTGGTGAGAACATGTAAGACCTGCTCTCTTAGCAAATTTCTAGTATAGAATACAGTAACTATAGTTGCCATGCTGTATGTCAGAGCTCCAGAACTTCTTTAACCTGCCTAAAATGTTGAGCCCTTTGACCCCATCTTTCCACCCCTGCCCCATTCCCCCTGGCAACTATTATTCCACTCTCTGCTTCTATGAGTTTAACTTTTTTATTCTATAGAAATGAGATCATCTAGTATTTTTCTTTCTGTATGTGGCTTATTTCACTTAGCACGTCCTTCACACTCGTCCATGTTGTCTTGGATGACAGGATTCCCTTGTTGTTTTAAGGCTCAGTAATATTCCATTGTGTATATTCACCACATCTTCTTTATCCATTCATCATCAATGGACATTCAGGTAGCTTCCATATCGTAGCTATTGGGAACAGTGCTGCAATGAACATGGGAGTCCAGATGTCTCTGATGATGATGAAGTGTTTTACTTTTGCCTTCTCTACAGCATAGTGGTTAAGTTCAAGATCACTGAAGCCAACATGCCTGGGTTCAAATCCCAGCTCTGATACTTGTTAGCTCTGTAACCTTTAGCAAATTAACTTCATTGTGCCTCAGTTTCCTTATCTGAAATATGAATTCCTAACATATTGGGGAGGAATCAGTAAATTTATACATATAAAACGCTTAGAATGGGGCTTGGTGTAGCCTAAGAATTCAATGTATTTTAGCTGTTCTTGTCATCTCATTATTCTTGTCACCATTTTTTCAGCCCATCTCTTCTGATGGGGAAATCAATGTCTGTTCTCTCATTTATCCTATTCCTGTTTGGATTTACAGCTCTCGAGGCAATGGTGTGGACTGAGTTTTATGACATCTCTCATTTATTCATCTATTACTTAGTCAGTAAAGATCTCCGCAGTTTAGAAAAAGGCATAGCATGAACGTCTTTAGTGCAGGGAGTGGAATGAGTGCTGATTCTGACCTCTGGAGGCCTGACCTAATGATCACAGTGTCACGGCTGAGTTTCCCGCCTGTTAGACACAAGCTGTTTAAGGTGGTGACCAAATATATCAGGTGACAGGCAAAGAAAGATGAACTATGGATGTGGAGAATACCATTTATGGTGTTCATTTAAGGTTCCCTAGAGTCAAATCGAGTCTAAGACTCACTGGAAAGAATAAGAACCAAATCAAACCTGTTATCACAGTGGAACATCTCTTTCCAAGGCACCTTATAACCAGGCATAACTCCAAGTCATGTAATCTGCAAAACGGAGATAATTACACCTGCCTGCTCTGTGTCACACAGAGGCAGTGTGAGGATTAATTAAATAATGACTGCCAAGAACGCCAAGCTCCTTTGAGATAAACGCTCTGCAAATGCAATCTTAGATGATTAGTCAAAATTTTATTCTGTAAATATCAGGACAGACCTGCAGCTTATGAGACCAGGTTCATAAAGACCACATCTGCACTGCTGGAATTCCCCCAGAGGATAGAAGGCATGTCTGGAAAATTCCTGACACCAAACTAATACATTTCTAGAGAACCTTTGTTGTATATAGGCCCACATAACTCGACACATGCTTTCTTAACTGTTATCAGAGTCTCACACCAGGTGCCTGCATTTGGAGTCGTATCTTCCATAGTGACATTGCTCCCTTCCAAATGAATACCTCTGCTGTGGTTGGGGCCTCATTCAGCTGATTCCACTTCATGTGACTTTATCTTCATCATTGTAGGGTGACCCTCCCAGTTTTCCCAGAATGCAGGACTTTCAATGCTAAAACTGGGGCTAGTCCTGGGAAATCAGGGTCAGCTAGTCAGCCTAACATGGTGTGCAATAATAATGATACTGTGTTGCTTTGTAACCTCCTGGAATTTAATTCTGAGTCTTGGTAACCTGTTCTATAAAATATCCAGGCCAAAACTGATAACAAGAAATTCTTTTGTGAAAGGTGCAGTTCTCAATTATTTATGCTTAATACCAGAACGCCTGAAAGAAGGCATTATCATTACATCCATTTGACAGATGAGGCACGTGAAGATAAGGGAATTTGCTTAATGTTACTCAGCTGGCAAATTGGCAGGGCTGGAGCGCCTCGCCAGGTGATGAGGTACCAGGCCCCTGTTCTTAAGCATCATGCCATACTGGCTCTCTAAGAGAACTTCTAGGGCTCAGAATTGATAATTTTCATATAAAAAGAGGCCATTTTGTTTCTTTATTTCTATCTATTATAACAACTCAATAAACTAAAGGGACATATCTTCTCTTTTTCTCTGATTGAAAAAGCAAAACACCTTAGGACTCCCTATGCAAAATGAGCAGCAAATATGTTATCTCTCTTTTGATTGCTCCCCTCCCACTGAACCATCCCATGCTGCAGGCCACACCAGACAGGAGGGATGATGCTCCTTGCTTGACCGGCTGAGCTGCAGCTCTCTATCCACTGGGTCAGAATTGGAACAGGCATCCAGCGCCTCATGAATGCAGACCTTTCCCCACTCCGCTCCTCAAAAACTCAGGTATCCTGGGGTCAAGCTTCTTTTTCTTTTTCAAACCGCAGATAAAAAGTACTGGCTACAACTCCTTTCCATTGCAATTGAGTTACCGGCTCACAGTCCAAAGTTTGGTCAAGCAAGGAGCATCATTGCTCCTGTCCTGTGTGGCCTGCAACACGAGCCGGTTCAGTGGGAGAGGAGCACTCAAAAGAGAGAGAACAGATTTGCTGCTCATTTTGCACAGGGAGTGTTTGCTATGCGGCTGCCGCAACGAAACACCACAGACTGGGTAGTTTAAACAACACACTTATTTTCTCACAGTTCTGGAGTCTGGAGGTTCAAGATCTGGATGCCACCATGGCCGAGTTCTGATGAGAGCCCTCTTCCTGGCTTAAGGGTTAGCTGGCTGCCTTCTCACATGTGTAGGAGTGAGAGGACGAGCCGGTGAGCCCTAGTGTCTGTCTCCTCCTATAAGGAAACTAATTCCATCATGAGGGACCCACCGTCATGACCTTATCTAAATCTAATGATCTCCAAAGGCCACATCTCCAAATAGCATCACATTACGCATTAGGGCTTCCACATATGAATTTTTTTTTTGGTGGCAGGGAAAATCACAACTCAGTCCATAGCAAGAGCTAATTGACTATCTTCAGGGTAATCACTCCACTCTAATGGGGGAGAACTAACTCTGGTAACTGAAAGGTTATTTTCTCCCCTTATTGTGCCTAAACCAAAGTGGCTTTCTCATCCCTGTCTTGTTTCTGTATAAAAAGAGCAAAAAGTAATTTTCATGTGCAGGGGAGGTTCTCATTCTACCTGTGAAAAATAGTATCAGCTTACTTAGTTTGGGGCTTAGTGTTTTAAGGATGGTAGCTCCAAGAGGCCTTGGCATATAACATTCCTACCCTTGAGTTTGAATTCAAAATTCAGATTGAAGTGGCTCAATCAAAGCAAAGTATTATTTTTTTTCCATTCTATAATTAGCCATCGCCAATAGCTAGTTGTCTAGCTGTTAATTCCTGTTTATATCCTGTAGTTCTTCAGCACATGCAGAATCGCTGTCACAAATCAGGGAGCGGAAAACAGACATCATGTGAAACAGAGGGAATATGATTGGCTTGCTGAGCCAGAAAGATTAGGCCTCTGAACAAGTGGTCTCTGATTAACTCTGAATTCTGACTGATTGAAGGTGTTTCACACATCAACAAATTCCACGGATGTTTCTATCGTCCACCTTTTGTTTGTTTTCATCACTATGCCCAGCCATTCCACCACTCAAGCTTTGGTTTCATGAAAAAAGCAAAACATTAAAACATTTAATATGTGTTTCTGCTATCATGCCACCTCCCTGGAGACACCAGTCATTTTCTGAGGAGAGTAAACACTAGGTTAATTATGGGAGCCTATGCCAGAGGTGACCTGGCACGAATCCCACCTTCCATGCTTTTTGTTGGTTGTCTTTGTCTTACGGTTTTTGCAAGAATTAAATAAAATAATTTGCATATGTAAAGCGCTTAACATGGTGCCATGTGCAATGAATATTAGTTCATTTAATTATTTTAATAATCCTGTGGAAAAAGTGATTTTCCCTTTGTATGACATAAGAACAGGCAGCTGAATGAATATTTGTTGAATGAAGATTATCTAGACCAATGGTTTCCAGAATTTCGGATTTCAAGGCTCATTAAAACTAAAAAGGAAATTGGGATTGATGCGGGGCTGCTTTTTATTTTTCTAAGCTGAGGCATGTGAAAATTAATTTCCAGCTACTAGCAACAATATGGTGTTACAAACAAAAGAAGTTGTACTGCAGATATAATATAGAATTAAAACAATAGATTTAACTTATGGAAAGGCATGTCTTTACTCCTGTTTTTCTTGATTTGTTGAGGAATGGTGGAAGTAAGGTGGTCTGGCAGAGGACACGAACTCACATTTAGAAATCTCTAATCCCATCCAAACCTTTGCCTCCATAAACTGTCTGAGCCAAGTGGTTGTCGTTCCTAATTTTAGGGATCCTTGGGCATGAAGATTTCACAGTCTTCCTGGCAGCTTCTTCTAAAGTTTAATCATGCTTAAGTTATGTCTGAGCCGCCAGAGGATTGAATCCAACCAATGAAGAAAAAGCAGCCTGACCTGTCTGCCTTCTGGGCGGGCTGTGCCTTCTGAGGTGTTCACATGTATAATCAAATCTCCTTGTGGTCATTCAGATTTGAAGATGAGCCTCACTCGGAGCAAGCAGTCCTAGAATTAAAAAGAAAAAAAAGTAAGCAATATGTGACTCTAACTGAAGGCTTTTTGCCCATTCTCTCTGGGAACATATAAGAATTCTGAAAGTATTTGAATCTATATAATATCCTTATGTCAAGTCATGAGATCTTCAATCAGAGTAAATATGAAATTACAGTAAATATGAAATCAGAGTAAATATGAAATATGTCATGGTCTGGTATACCTCAACATAAAATCCCACACAGCCATTTGAGCCATTGGGTATGTTTTACTTTTCATAGAAATTTCTGGGCCTCATAAAAGGACTTTTCATGTAAAGTAGTTATAAGAAAATGAAGTCAGACTCTCTCCACTTGACGTTTGTCACAATCATTGCAATGATATAGTTTGGGTATTTGTCCCCTCCAAATCTGATGTTGAAAATGGATCCCCAAAGTTGGAGGTAGGGTCTGGTAGGAAGTGTTTGGGCCAATGGGATGGATTCCTCATGAATGGCTTAGTGGCCTTCTCATGATTAAGTTCTCACTCTTAGTTCCTGTGAGATCTGGTTATTGAAAAGAGTCTGGCACTTCTCTCCTCTCTTTCTCGCTTCTGCTCTCACCACATAACACACTGGCTCCCCTTCCCCTTCTGCCATGACTGGAAGCTTCCTGAAGCTCTTACCAGAAGCAGATGCTAGCACCATGCTTCTTGTACAGCCTACAGAGCTGCAAGCCAAATAAACCCATTTTCTTTAGAAATTAGCTGGCCTCGGGTATTCTCAAGGGTTTCCAATCTTTTGGCTTCCCTGGGCCACACATAAAATACTCTAATGATAGCTGATAAGTGAAAAAAAATTGCAAAAAAAAAAAAAAAATCTCATAATGTTTTGAGAAAGTTTACGAATTTGTGCTAGGTAGAATTCAAAGCTGTCCTGAGCTTCATGAGTCCCATGGGCCGCAAGCTGGACAAGCTTACTTTATTGCAACACAGACTAAGATATGCAAGGATCTGAAGTTTGTTGCTACTCACAATGTTCAGTAGTAATCTGGGAGGCTATATATTCCTTTTGGGGAAGGGTCAAGTAAAATAGGAGGACTGACTTTATTTGTCAAGAAGATTAATTCATGTTACAGATAAGTTCCACAGTGGGGCTGAATTCTCTTTATCCTTTAAAAATAAAAGCACAGTACCAAAAATCCATCATTTTTTTTGTTTCTTTTAAGTTGGGTCTACACAAGGCAGCTAGTTACAGAATATGTTTCATTATTTGCATCCATTTGGTGTCTACATATAGCCTGAGAATGGTGAGAAGATTCAAGAGAACACGAATTTAACTTGAAATAAATTTAGAGGACAATCGAAAGAATTATTCTAAGACTCTTCCTGATATAACAAATCAATAGAAATTTTGAAGTAAAAGTTGGGCTAAGGTTTTCTTACATTCAGTATCTTATTAAATCATGTTTTACAGTCATTTACCCTTCACTCCTTACCTAAGATGACATCTTTTCTGTAGCCTCCAATCAGGACAGATGATTCAACAGAACAGTTGAAATTGTTATTATACTAGAACACTTCAACATGTGGGTTAACTGTATCTGAATGCGAACAGAAAATGACATTATAAAATATCAACCTGTATTCTCAATCATCAGGATATTTACATATTTTAGTGTTTTTTTAAAAAAACCACCTTCAAATGAGTCTAATGAATTTCTATACACACATACATACACAGACATTCATGCCATGAACCAGGGAATTGCCAAAAGCACACTCCCCATTGTGACTAAATGTTACCACTACATTAAAATGTTTTCTAGTTCTGAATCAATAAAGAAAGGTTTATGTTAAAAAAAAAAAAAAAAAAAAAGGCTCCCAAGAACCCGACAGACAGCTGAAAAACAGGAAATATGTTGGCTTTAATCAATACACACCATTTTAAGTGAAAGCATCACTCCTCAGAAAAGGGAGTGTGCTTTGGGGAAGGCAGAAAGACGTTGTTCTGTGGGGGGATTTCTCTTATCCAGGTGACTCTTTGTAATAAATTCTGAAAACTAAAATTAAACAGTAAATGTAGATTCCCTCTATGATGTGTGGGTGTTTTGAGTAAAGTCTTAATTGTGCCCTTTGTCCTCCTCCCTCAGAAAAGAAAATCTTTAAATAAACAGGGAGGGCCCAAGACTATACGAATTCACTCAATAGGACTCTTGCCAAAAGGAAGATGTTAAACTAGAAATGGCTCTAGTGGGCTTTCACAATCTAATGCCCCTGCTTTTAGCAAATTCAAGAAACTAGGACATTACTGGGTCCGTATACTATCAAGGGATTCTCTTTTGAATACAAAGCACAGCCTAGACTGTGTGAAGGACATCTGAGAAGGCCACAGAAACAGAGCAGGGAGAATGGTGGTAGTGCTTAAAGAAAACCTTCAGTGGAGTGATTGGAAATCAAGGCCATGTAAGGATAATGCTTTCCAGGATGATTTAAACAATCATCCTCAAAGGTGCAACTCTCCAAGTGAGTATGGACCATGTGTCCATAATGCTGTGTCTTTGCTAATGTATTACAGCATTAGTGCTATTTATAATCAACAAAATTACTAACACTGTAATCATGCGAGTTTGGTGATAGTAATTATGACAGAATAAACAGCAGTCAGAATGCCTTTGCTGCAGTTATTGATGTTGATGGCAAACACAGCCAAGGAAAGTTGGTTTTGTTTGTTTTTTCCTTTTTTCGGGATGCCATCCAAAGAACCTGCAAGTGTTGGCCCGGAGAACGGTTTTATATACCTTTTAAAATTAGACTTCCTGAAAGGAGATGTCACAAAGGTTCATTGGCGAAGATTTGTAAATAGTTCACTTATTTTAAAAAATAATCACATATATGTTTCTGTAAATTATACTTGCAAACATATGCTCACCATTCCCCCTCGTGGAAAGGCTGTGGCTAATCCATATTTGGAGCTGACACCCTTTCTGGGTCCCCTCTTTAGCGAGATCACGCACATGTGCTGCTGCCCCACCGAAGCGCCTGCACATTAGAGTTCCTTCTGTACTACTCTGAGCAGTTCCTTATGCATCTCTTACCACTGATGTTGGCTAAAAAATAACATCCAGAGACTTTGCTATCTATAATTAAGAGCTCTAGTGCTACTAGTGATATAAGGATTGAACTGATTGAGAAACAGACATTTTATCTTCTGGTTGGTTTTAATTCCTTGTGGATTAAATTATGAGTGAATGTTTCTCTCATTTCTTACTTTCCCCATAAGTAGTCTTTTCTACAGCAATATTACTACTCATTCTTAATAACTACCAGATGATAAAGTGAGCTGTCTATTTGGGAGACAGTGGGTGTGCATTCCAGTTATTCCATTCATCGTGTTTGCAGGACAGCAAAGGGGAGGGATTTCTGGAGTCTCTGGAGAGGGTGGCTTAAAAGACTACAGGAAGTTAGTATCAACGCTTTGCTTCTTGTTGGAAGACAGCTTCATGATAGCTCTGGGATTGAATAGGCAAAGGCAAATAAAACAAAATCAATCGCCTTACAGTTAGGAGCTCTGTTAAACAGAGCACTTGTTTGAGTTTGTTTTTAAAAGTCCATGCCCTTTGACTCAGCAATGAACACTTCTAGAGATTTATCTTAAGGAAATAACTAAATCAGCAGCGAACATTTCTAGAGATTTGTCTTAAGGAAATAACTAGATCCATGGCAGAGATGTGCATTCGAGGATATTGTCCATATCATTGTTTATCATAGTCCCCATCTTGGCTCAGAACAGGAGAGATTAGGACTTGTCTGGATATAGGTAGTTTATTTCCAAGATGATCCTGGGAAGCAAGAGGGAGAGAGTAGGGAAGAGGGAAAAGCAAACGTAGTGACGCTGATGCCTTGGGCTGCCGGGACTCAAATCCACAGCGCCCTCTTGCGCAACATTCACAAGGTCTCCTGAAGCATTTATTCACCAGTTCTGTCCCCACTGGTTGAAGGTTATTTGGAGTGGGGGTGGGGGTGGGACTCTGCTTTGCCTCAAGGCTCTTTAGCATCGGAAAAGGGAAGAGCCGCTGTGCTGGCTTTTCCATGTGGGGCTGTCAGTACCAGGTGAGGCTGAGCTCTCAGGACAATGTTCATTGCAGCTATGGCTGAAACCAGAGGCAGGTCAAAGAACACAACCCCGGGAACCAGAGGCGTCCATTATTATGAGCCGAACTGGAAACACCCAGAAGATCCACTCACTGGAAACTGTTTAAATAATTCTTACAGATACACACAGCAGAGGGTTTTGTAGTCATCGGCAATTATGATGTCTGTATTTATTTATGGACATAAAGAGGCATGTGCCAACAATAAAAAACATGTTACAAAGCAGGATAGATACTATTTTTTAAAATCTGTAAATGTACAGATGTACCGCAGGTTATGAAACACACAACAGATATGAATTCATTTTATGCAAATTGCTCCATAAGGTACATAATTTAATTTTAGAGATGTGGACACTTGCACATCCAGTGCAAGGCTAAACGTGGGAAATACATTTCAGAGCCCCACAGCCCCTTTCCCATGCTCCTCACTGTGTCCCCACCTGTCTCCGTCACCTGCTGTGATCTCTGTGTGTCAGCCACACTAATTCCATGTTGTTTGTGTCATTTCCCCTTTACTGCCTTCTAATCACAACTGGAAAGTGCTGATAAGGACAGAGGCTAGGAGTGTATTTGAAGGCGTAAAGGGAAAGATCCACCACCCCTAGTACAAAGTTGGTGGCTAGACACGGGTGGCTCAATAATTTTAAAGACCTTGTCTTTTTTTTTTTTTTTAAATCATTTTTAAAAGGAACGGTAACACCATGAATGGTGATACAAAAAGCCGCAGAAGCAAATCGAAAGCATTTCAATGTATATGAAATACGATTTACTTAAGACCTTTGAAAAACTGATGATTGCATAAATTGCATAAGTTGGAAGATGTCTCTATTCCCTAGGAAAAGTGATTTTCTCTGGATGGTGGAATTTCAAATTATATTTCTTTGTTGGCATTTTCCCAATATTTCTCAAAAATTATGTTAGTTAAGAAAGCATGATGATGACAGAGACAGGGATGAAAGACACAGCAGCTTTTTAGTCACTTGCAGTTATTGTGGGAAATTTCCATTAATAAACACAAAGAGGCCGTTCCAGAGCATCTATGTAGGGATCTGTTGGAAGGAGCAAGCTGAAGCGGTGTTTCATAGCACTTCAGATAAAACAGAGAAAATGGCAATTCCGATTGTCTGTGTTAACAATGAGGGAGAGTGGCTTATAGAGATTATGGACAAAGCTCCTCCTGGCCACCCCCTTCAATCCCTGACATCTCCTCTAGCCATCCTAAAAGGTGGCGCCTGGGTGACCTTGCAAGCGGCAAGTGTCTGGCTGGGATCTCACCTCTTTCCATGATAACACAAAACCAGCCTTTTGACCTCATAGCAGAGCAAGGCCAGGTGGTCTGGAACGTGGTTAGCCACAAGCTGACTTTCTAACCAGCCTATTTTTTCCCTCTGACAACACTGGGCAGTTTAGTGAGTCCAGATGGTGATTCCACACATGCGAACTGTTTTTCTATGTGAAATAAATGCCAGCTGTATCTAGCTGATCAAATGAATGTAAACTTGTTGATTATGGGTTTTCCTTTAAGAACACTCTTTCTGGTTACTTTTTAAAACTAGGTGGTATCTTACATCTTTAGAATACAATCGCAATTATTTCCTAATTATTTTTAAGTGATGCTATTTAAAAAGTGCCGTGTAGTTAAAAGATGTGTATGTGCCCCAGTTGAATGCAGCTATAATAAATCCTATGAATTGAAGTTAATAAATATTTAGACTTTTCAGTGCATAAAAACACGAAGGTTGATGGGCACTGAGAAGAACGGGGACATTATTTAAATGTCATGCATTTTAATGGAAGAAATAGTTTGGTCGTTGTCCTCCCTTTCGTCAAAGCAATGATTTTTCAGGCTTGGATTTTCAACACCCCATGCACTCTCCAATTATCCCAAGGGAGGCCACAGAATTGCCATTGCCTTGTGTTCAGCTCATCGCATTCATTGATTTAATAAGTCTACCTGGACAGTTTTCAAAGCCAGTAATTGAAAATGTAGCTTGACAGGTTAGCAGGAGTGGCAGGGCCTGGGCAGCAGGGGTGGAGTGGAGGAGGGTGACTACTTTCTCATCAGCAACTGTAGCAGGTGTATCAAATGCTGGCACCCAAAATGCTGACCCAGGGGCTACCCAGAGACCAGGGGACAGAAGACAGATGCATCCCTTCTGGGCACTGACTGGCCTCAGAGGAGAGCTCAGAGGCACGTGAGTGGTAGGAGACTCATGTGCCAAAATCACCCTGTTTGCCACAAACCCAATAAGGTTCAAAAGCAATCAAGTTACAGAGGCCATGTGTTATTTTTTTTTCCTTTTCTTTTCCTCATTACCTGAAATTATTTTGTGTGTGTGTGAGATAGACTGTTTCAAGCTCAGCGAATCCAGATCTATTTCTATGCATCCATTATTATTGTTGGTAGCAGTAATGGGATTTTAAAATATTAATGGATGTTTCCCCCTCTCTGCAGTGTTTTCTGCTGCTGTCTCCATTCCTTCAGGTATCCAGGCAATTGTGTGCTCATTATCTCAGGAAGGATGTGATTCTGTGGGAAGCAGGGGAGGGAGAAGTGTGAGCAAGCCAAACCTCAGGCCTCAGGGGAAATTGTCGGGGCTTTGAGGAAAAACAAAATGTTTGGGAAGAAGGATATTATAAGGGAAGCACGGCTCCTTCGAGGACTGGAAGGGATTTCCCCAGACTGGGTGAGGAGGCCAAACAGCAGAGGACAGGTGTTTCCTTCCTGTTAATACCTGGCTAGCCCTAGAGATGATCTTAGAACGAAGTGACAGATGAGAAAAGCTGACTAAGCCCAGAGGGCCTTCAGAGAGAATATGGGAAGAGGGGCTGTAGATAGCCTCACAGGAGCCTGTGCACCTCCAAGGAAGCATAGACACAGCAGGAAGGGGTGGAGCCTAAACGTGCCAGCTGGACGGAAAGAAAGGATGTCACTTGCAGCCTGTGTGGATCAACAACAAGTGGACGCCCCAGCAGACATCTGTGTGGAGAGATGACCCTGGCAACCAGGCGACTCCTACCACATCCACACCCTGAGACTCTGTGAACCCCCAGTATTCCATAGGAAGGAAACACAAGAGTGACTGAGATTGAGTTTCTAGGCTTAAAATAGACATTAAGTTTAGTGGTAGAAAGGTTACATTTTTTTGTACATTTCAATTATGAATATGATTCATGTCACCTAGTGTTATTTGTCCTTACCAGATGGTGTGGATGTTAGAATTATGAAACCTATCATTATAGATTTCACTGTTTCAAAACATTTCCATGCTTTTTTTTTTTTTTTTTTTTTTAAAGTGAGCTCCTCCAAAAGTGTGTGAGGTTTGGAGGAAGGCTATTATCCTTACAACAGAGATGAGGATGCTGGAAGATGGGGAGAGAGGTGAAGGAATTTGTTTAACATCACACAGCTGGTATCCACATCCTGTTTCACGAGACCCTTTTAAAACCATCCTGCCACCATCTTCTCCCACCACCTACCACTTCTTGTACCCCTTCCCTACCATAGAAATAACACATTTCACATCCTTTTTAGCATAGCAAATCTTTTTAGAGATTTTTGCAGTCTTTTAAAACAAATCAAATGGTGTATTTGAAACAAAACCAAGGCATCAAGGCAATGGAACAAAGCACCGCTTTGCTTTCAAAACCCGTTTCACCTACCGCCACAGCTCTTAAGTTAGTATTACCACATTAGTAAGTCTCCAGAGACTTTGGAGACCACTTGCTATAGTCCCCTTCCACCTGTAATGAGAAGGATAGTCATTGTTCAAGGCCACACAGTCAGGTAGGGGCAAACTGACGGGTAAAACCTAGCCTCCTTATCTACTGTTCAATACTCTTTCCTATACACTAGATTTCCAGTTAGCTTGAGCAAAAATAAGTTCAAACTTTGATGAATTTAGCAATGTTCCCCAAACTCTATTTGTAAAAAATAGCCCTTGAACCAAAAAAAAAAAGTTGGCATATAATCCTCTCTTTACTTGAGACGCTTTAAAAATTTCTTCTGCAGAAAAAAGTAGTCACGATAAATTTCTCATATTGAAAATGTCAAGCTCTATTTGTTATATCATGATGTCAGTGACTATAAAATATGAATTTCTGCTTGAGGATAGAAACTCTACAAAGATTTGGATTCTAATATCTGTTGAGATATGAGTGATAACTAGGAAGTTGCTTTGCTTGAGTTGTTTTGAAATAGTTGTTATGACTGTCATTGTTCATTGCAAGTCTGTATATGTGCATGTCTGAGACGGAGATTGCAGTTACTGATAATTGTACTCATATTTGTCACTGTCACCAAACTCCAAAACGGATATTGCCAAAGGGTTTCATTTTCATGCAAGACCTTGTGGCTGACAATGGGAAGGACAAGACGCCAATATTTGTTGAGTATCTACTATGTGTGGGACCATACCAGGAAGGTAGAGTACTTCTACTTCTGTAGAAAATTGGCAGAGCTGAACAAACATTTGCAAAATTGCTCAGCATCACTAATGATCAGAGAAATGCACATCAAAACTACAATGTGATACCACCTTTACTCCAGCAAGAATGGCCATAATAAAAAAATCAAAAATAATAGATGTTGGTATGGATGCAGTGAAAAGGGAACACTTCTACATGGCTGGTGGGAATGTAAACTAGTACAATCACTACGGAAAACAGTGTGGAGATTCCTTTAAGAACTAACAGTAGAACTACCATTTGATCCAGCGATCCCGCTACTGGGTATCTACCCAGAGGAAAAGAAGTCATTATACGAAAAAGATACTTGCACACGCATGTTTATAGCAGCACAATTCGCAATTGTAAAAATATGAAACCACCCCATATGCCCACCAATCAAAGAGTGGATAAAGAATTGTGGTGTATATATATATACACACACACATATGTATACACACACACACACACACACACACACACACACGATGGAATACTAAGCCATAAAAAGGAATGAATTAATGGCATTTGCAGTAACTTGGATGGAACTAGAGATTAGTATTCTAAGTGAAATAACTCAGGAATGGAAAACCAAACATCATATTTTCTCACTCATAAGTGGGAGCTAAGCTATGAGGATGCAAAGGCATAAGAATGATACAATGGACTTTGGGGACTCAGAGGGAAAGGGCGGGAAGGCGGTGAGGGATAAAAGACTACAAATTGGGTTCAGTGTATACTGCTCGGGTGATGGGTACACCAAAATCTCACAAATCACTATTAAATAACTTACTCATATAACCAAATACCACTTGTTGCCCCCAAAACCTATGGAAATAAAAAATTTTTTTAAAAAGTAAAAAGAAAATTGGCAGGCCTGCAGTTGCTTGAAGATGCTATGACTAACTCACATGCCATTTATCAATATATCCATGTAACAGATAGTCTGCAAATATGCACTGGGCTCCTAGAATATTACAGGTATTGTTCTAGGTGCTTGGGATACAGCAGTGAACAAGGAGACAAGTTCCAATATCTCCTGGAGGTTACATTCCAAAGAGAAAAGAAAAATAAAAAATAAGCAAATAAATGCACAAGCTAACTACTTTCTTTCTGCATTGTGGTAAGCATCTAATTGCACTACATCATTTAATTACCACAACAACCCGTATGGGTACTACAATATTCATTTAATGTTACACACGAGTAAAATAAAGGACAGAGAGGGTAAATAACTTGACCTAAGGTCTCAAAGCTCATGAGAGGCAGAGATGAAATACTAACCCAGGAAATCTTATTTCAGGGCTTATGTTCTTAACCACTATAAAACTGCTGTAGATTAAATGTTTGTGACCTCTCTCCCCCAAATTTATGTGTTGAAACCTAATCCCCAATGATATGGTATTAGGAAATGGGGCCTTTGGGAGGTGATTAGGTCATGAGGGTGGAAGCCTCATGAATGAGATTAGTACTCTTATAAAGAAGGTCGCAGAGAGTTTCTTTGCTCCTTCTTCCATGTGAGGACACAGCAGAAAGACGGCTGTGTATGAAGAGGGCCCTCAACAGACACCCAATCTGCCAGTGCCTTGCTCTTGGACTTCCCACCCTCTAGAACCATGAGAAATAAATTTTTGTTGTTTATAAGCTACCCAGTCTATGGTGTTCTGTTATAGAAGCCCAAATGGACTAAGACAAAAAGTTTATTTATAAAACAGCCTACTAAATGGTAGGACAGGTGAGGAAGACAGAAAACAATGATACTATGCAACAGGTGGTATACTTAGATAAGCAAAGTTAGAGTAGCGGCATATAGGAAGGGCAACTCATCCAGAATTGAGGTGTCTGAAAAGGATTTCTGGAGAAGTTGAGGCCTGATCTGGGCCTTGAAGAATAAATGGAAATTAATGAGGAAAAGGAAATGGAAAAGCATTGCAAACCAAGGGCAACTTCAACTTCATGCTTCAGGTGGTGGTAGTACATTGGGGAGCTTTGAGACATGAGCTAAAAAGAAGTCAAGAGCTAGATTCAGAAGGGCCTCGGGTACCACTTCAAGGACTTTGGACTTTTCCTCTAAAGATAATGGGAAGCTATTGGCTGATTTTAAGGTATGATCACATTTGCATTAAAAATTTTTTTTTTTTAAGACAGAGTCTCCCTCTGTTGCCCAGGCTGGAGCGCAGTGGCCCCATTAAAGCTCATTGCAACCTTCCTCTCCTGGATTCAAATGATTCTCTGCCTCAGCCTTTCGAGTAGCTAGGATTATGGGTGGGCCTCACGACGCCCAGCTAATTTTTGTATTTTTCGTAGAGACAAGGGTTTCACCAGGTTGGCTAGGCTGGTCTTGAACTCCTGGCTTCAAGTGATCCACCAGTCTTGGCCTTCCAGAGTGCTGGGATTACAGGTGTGCGCCACCACCCCCGCTCTATTTGCATTTTCAATAGTTTCCTGTGGGATCCTAATCCACTAGGTATTTGGAAGAGTTAAATCTCTTTCTCTCCTACTCCCTAACCCCCAGCTCCCAGGAACAACTTGGACCAGATCTGTGATATTCACCCCAGACATCCTACCACCAGTAAAACATGCTACTATTGACATAAAGAAAAAGATTTCAGGCAATACTTATGAAAGGATTTAAATTCTGGGTAAAAGATTATTAATAGCCATAGTTATTCCTGAGTTTGATCTTGACTTAACATTTGCTCCTAGTTTCAATTTAGTGAATTTTTATGGAGGGCCTTCTCTGCACCTAACAATTTTAGATGCTGAATGGGATTCTAAAGAAATACTGCATATAATTTAGTTCCTGTCCTCGACAAGATGGTTTTTTCTCTTTTGACAAAAATATACAAAGCAGCATGTGGGTCTTCAGTTACATGTCATAAAACACCAGGACAGGAAGAAATCCCTGGATGAGGTTGTCATGGAGAAGAGGAGCCTTAGATGAACTTGGAAAGATTAGGCTCTCAGGATGTAAGAAGATACCAAAATGAATTATTTTCAGTAATAAGAGTAATCTCCATTTCTTCATGACTCAGACAGACTCAAATGTTAATTGTACTTTGCACTGGAAAAATTAAACAGTGGATATAAAACCATGCAAACACTAGGACAACTAAATCTTTGTGCTTCACCATTTGTTCCTTGTGAAATCACCTTTTAATAATTAATTGTTATAAGAAACTGGGGGAAGGAACTGGCCTCTGAGAACAGCAAAATAAACTCTCTGAGGTGTGAAAATGAAATCTCCTCCTTCTGCTTTTAGCTTTGGAATTGTAGTGGACACAACAGAACTCCCCTGGGTGTTGGCAGAAGCTTGTCATGAACGCTCTTGGACAAGCTTGAAAAATTAGCTGAAAAGTGTTTTGAGGAAAGTCAGTTTGAATATTCGCCATTATGTAGATTGTAAACGTGGTAAAGGCTCTTAAAAAATTGTCATCTTTTCTGACAGCAATGTCTTTTGATTTATATATATATATATATATGTACACACATATCCACATATATACACACATACACATGTATGTATATTCAAATAGTTTCATAATTTAAAAAACACAATCATACATTTGTAAAACTGGCACCAGCTATCCCAAAGCCACAAATCACCACACAGAGAATCCTTGTTGCCTCCTCACTCTTCTCTGGTTTGTGGGTGCCCACCTTGCTGACCATCTCCATGGAGAGCCTCAGCAGGACTGACCCTGAAGGAAATGAGAAATTTCCCTTCCTCAGAGAGAACAGGGGCGTGCCTCTGATAGTCACGTCTTTTGTAAAGTCCATTTCTCTCTCCGTGCGACAAGGGCTTATCTTTAAGCCTAGAAGCCAAGGGCGATTCCTTCTAATTAGGCCAGTAGTCACCATTCTGGTTCCAAGAAAATTAATGAAATGACTAATTAGATGCAGAATATTATGCTACCGTTACAGTCCACTAAGGAGTAAAAACGTGACAGTCTCTGCTTAAGAAGCTTATAACCTAAAGGAAATACAAACAGACCTCAATTTCTTTTTTTTCTCACTTGAGTGAATATATCTTACACTGTTCTGTCAAATCAGAAAGGCTCTGTCAGGGAGAATAAGCTCCTTTTAATATGTATGCAGAAAGAAACCTGAAGAGTTAGAGCAGTGAGCACAACAGAGTCACCTTTTCCAGAGGCTTAGGAAAGTCCTAGCAAGAAACAGCCACAGAATAGATTTCTGGTCTACTCATTCCCAGTCTTGAATCCAAAGCACGCACTCTCCTTCTAAAACAATGCGGAACATAATTTTCGAAAGACAGAAAGTTAATGGTTGTGAACTCTCTAAAAGAATGTTTTATTTTACTCACCTAAATTATTATTTTCATTGCAAAACCATGGTCCTTTGCCCTGCTGACTTAATGCTGTAATGCTTTGTGTACCTGAAGAGACAGGCTTCAGATACCTCAAGAGCTGTCTGTATCTGATGGACAGATGAATAAGCCCTAATGCTCTTCATGAAGGGCAACCCTCATATTCAATAAGAATTGAACTACGTGGCGCTTTTCTGTGAGTAACCCAGAGTGAAGGTCTGCTGATTGTGAATGGAGGAATTAAAACATGTCTGAGAATAAACTGATGATACCTATAAGCATGGAAGGATCGTTTTCCCTAAGTCGTATCTGAGTAAAAATTTGGAGGCATCTGCTTAAAATTCCGTTCAGTTGTTCCCTGTGGGTTCCTACCTTTCTTTCCCTACCATGTGTGAAAGGTGCTGGTGCCAAAATGGAGTTACTTATGTCAAACCATAACAAAACGGAGTCAGGGGAGGCCGTGAAGAAGAAGGCTTTATGCACACATGCCTGTAACAGGCCTTACAGAAGACATATACATCAGTCACAGGACCTATCTCAATGACTTCCTTG
This sequence comes from Papio anubis, assembly GCF_008728515.1. Taxonomy (NCBI): domain Eukaryota; kingdom Metazoa; phylum Chordata; class Mammalia; order Primates; family Cercopithecidae; genus Papio; species Papio anubis. The sequence continues at coordinate 27,590,434 of NC_044977.1, forward strand.
AGATGGCAGTATTCTGGATAAGCCACTTACACAGGGACAGGTACTTAGCAACAGTCTCCACCAGCGAACAGACATTAACTGCTATGAACTTGTGACCTATAAACCTTACTAAAAAGCAACTCACATGGCCTTCTCTTTGTCTTTAAAAGCTTCCCCTTTGCCCCGACCTCCTTGGATGTGCCTATGACCTGTCACAACACACATATCCTGTATTGCCATCCCCTGCTGTTGCCAAATAAACACATTTGTTCTGGAGACTCCATCTCTCTGAGTTTCTTCTTAGACGGACCCATGTCAGTTTCCTGAAGTTAATGACCAACAGCATGTAGCTCTTTTAGGGATCTGCACTCAATTTGTACACGTGAAAGAAAGGATGTATAGCAAGAAAAATCCTCATGTTAGGCCATGTTAAGTTCAGACCAAGTGACCTTCCGGAAAGCGAAGGCGCTCTCAGACCAGTGGACTCTAAAACCAACTTCAAAACCTTGAGCTGTTTTGTAAGCCCCTTGGAGCTTGTCCCCTCCCACCTGGACATGATTTGGAGTTGTTTTATTGGTCCTTGGATTTTGGCTTCTGCTTTGATTCCAGATCCACTTTTCCTCCCACCCTCTGCCTCTTTCTTTTTTCTAAAAATCTCTTTATTTGCTGAGGTCGGCCTTTAGTGCCTGGTTTTGTGACTCAGCTATACACTTTGTTCCTCTTCAATTTTATACTGTAAAAGCCTTCAATTTTGTACTCTGAAAACTTTCCCTTTTATAACTCTAGGGAGAAAATGCAATATCCCTGGGGCGGAGAGCCTGTGGTAGCTTCTAGCATCTCCCAGAGACCTGCTACAGGTTTGTGACAGGTGGGAGCTATTGCTTTTGGGCTCCTGTCAACAGTATTTTTCAGGAAATTGGGCACTCCAGTTGGTGTTAACTATTTGGGCTCCAGTACAGGAAAAAAGCAGAAAGCAGAATACATGTACCCTGGGAAAAGTACTTTGAAAAAGCACTTGAAAACATCTGAGTTCTGTGTTGAGGTATGTGATACAAATTGCTCAATTATCATAAAGGGTGAATGTGACAAAAAATTAAGTGGGACCAACATCTGGCCATTCCATGTATTGAATTAATGAGGTTTAAAGGCCCTTCTGATCATCAGATATCTCCCCAAGTGGCCTGTCATTTCATCTGAAAACTTACATTTTCCTGTCCAGAAGGCCTTGGTTCAAACGCAACCATCTTTTTTGGAAGGTACATACAAATTAATCATCATCAATGTATTAGATGCAGTAAGTGATTCTGTGTCCCAACAGAACAGGCTCTGAAAAATAAAACATGGAAAAAGAAGATTTTAAGCCCAGAGTGAGTCGAGAATATTTTGGAGTTATGCTGTTTAAAATGATGGACACTAACCATACGTGGCTATTTCATCTTAAATTCAAATTTAAATTAATTAAAATAAAATAATTTAGTTCCTCAGTCACATTAGCTACACTTCAAGGGCTCAGTAGCCACATGCGGCTAGTGGCCGACATATTGGAGAGTACAGATATAGAACATTTCTGAATGTGCTGAAAGTGGATGGCACAGCTGTGGTCTAGAGTGCAGGGGACTTAATGGGGAGAGCATGTCTAAATAGATTGTTTCTATGTTGCATGTGAAATCCAGAGAACAGCCAAGAAAGTACTAGAAAAAAGGTGGGTGGGGGAGGGGAAGAGCTCCAACAGAGAAATAGGATCACATAAAGTAAGGGTGGTAGGGAGACCAAAGGCAAGCATTGCCTGTCTCACAATGTTGCTTGGAGTCTACTGCTTACGTATTCTATGAGGAAAAGGCAGATTTTCCCAGCAAGTTATGCCTAGGTTCAAATCCTGGTTTTGCCAACTACTGGCTGGGTGGTTGTAAGCAAGGCATTTAACTCTTTTTAGTTTTTCCTCATCTGTAAAATAGAGATTTTGATTCCTACCCTGCACCACTGTCATGAGGATTAAAGAAAATATATGCAAATCTGGTATATCGTAGGTCCCCAATGAATTGGAGCAATTATATTATAATGCCCTTTACTCTGCTTTGACCCACTGACAGTCACTCACATCTTTGTATCTGTCTACATGTCCAGCACATAGTAGGCATTCCATAAATAGTTGTTGGATTTAATTGAAGTTGAGGACACTGACCTTTCCTCTCTCTCTCTCTCTCACTTCCTCCCCGCCAACCCTCCTTCCCCTCTCTCTCCCTCTTTCTCTTTTCTCTTGTTTTCCTTTTTTTGAGACAGGGACTTGCAGTGTTGCCCAGGTTGGAGTGAAGTGGTGCAATCATAGCTCACTGCAACTCGAACTCCTGGGCTCAAGAAATCCTCCCACCTCATCCTCCTGAGTAACTAAAGCTGTTACAGTAGGTAGTCCGGCAGACACGAGCAGGACAGAAAGGCCCCCACCTCACCCCACTGGAATGTCAGGCAACCATTAGGTGATGGTCAGGTGGTTGTTAAACTCTCTCTAAAATAATAATTTGTTGTAGGCGGTGCCAGGAAAAGGCAGTCTCTCAATGGATAGAAACACCTGAAGCTGCTGATTAGTAGCTTCCCAATAAGATCTCAGGAGTTGGGCCAGTGGGCTCAAGCACTAAGGGGCATTCTTCCCTTACCAGGGAAGTATTCCTAGAGGAAGGTCCTATACCAGTTAAACTCGGCTCTTTTGCCTCCTAGTTGCCTGATATTCCTTACGGGGGAGGGGGCTCTCCTGCCCTGTGCATGTCTGCCTAACTTACTGTAACAGGACTACGGGTGTATACCACTATATCTGGTTAATCTTTTTAATTTTTATTTTTAGTAGCGACAAGATCCCACTGTGTTGCCCAGGCTGGCCTTTCTTTTTTTAAGCTCTCATTTTCACTATGAATGAAGACCCAGTGAAAGAAAGATGCTGTGCAAATGCCAGTGTTATTGGTATTGCAAAAGTAATTAATATGAAAAGGATCAGAAGACAACAGTCCCTTGGAAGCTAATCCTTTTAAGTTAATGGAATTTAAATATTATAATTCATGAAATAGCACTTAAGTAGCACTGCTTGGACAGTTACTGCTTGTTAGCTGTATTCGCTGAATTTAAAAAATTATACCCTTCACAGAATTGCTTGAGGGCACAAGTACAAAGAATTAATATATTAATTATCATAAGTGAATCATTAAACAGCAACAGTAATTAACAGCTTAAGTTAATATCTTTAAAAAACCTACACAAACGAATAGTCTTAGTGCTCTCCTACTGGGAAAAGTTGGTTGGAAGAAGAGCTGATTGGTGGAATATCAGATGTGAATGTGTAATCATGAGAGTTCATCTCGTCCCTTCTACTGCCTTCATATTGAACCACTGTGGACAAATAAGCCCTCACTGTAAAGCTCGTAATAAGACATTTAATAATCTTTCCCTGGTGCCATGGTTAATACTGAGTGTCAACTTGATTGAAGGATGCAAAGTACTGATCCTGGGTGTGTCTGTGAAGGTGTTGCCAAAGGACATTAACGTTTGAGTCAGTGGGCTGGGAAAGGCAGAACCACGCTTAATATAAAGCAGGCAGCTAGAATATAAAGCAGGCAGAAAAACGTGAAAAGACTAGATGGGCCTAGCCTCCCAGGCTACATCTTTCTCCCGTGCTGGACCTTTCCTGCCCTTGAACATCAGACTCCAGGTTCTTCAGTTTGGGGACTTGGATTGGCTTTCCTGCTCCTCAGTTTGTAGATGGCTTATTGTGGAACCCTGTGATTGTGTGAGTTAATACTACTCTGCTATATTTTATATTTATATATATAATATAGCAGAGTAGTACATATATATATTCATATCCTATTAATTCTGTCCCTCTAGAGAACCCTGACTAATACACTAGGCCTGCACTTATTGTTGAGACTTCTTTTTCTTTGTATCATCAGTGTGTATTTTTTCATGGATATCTAACCTGTCAAATGAGATGTTTGAAACTTTGAGAGGAGAAGTTTTAAATGTGGGCTCCATGGAGTCCAGAACCACTCAGCAACTTGGGGAACAGAAAGAAGGTAGGATGTGTGAGCAGGAACAGATCTGATTTACTCTCTTACCAACCCTAACACTCCCCTCCCAACCTTGATTAAGCTCATAACACAAATTTTATATATTTAATTGGCTTGCTTTAATTAGGTTTGCAGAAGGGTCTCCAACAACTTAATGTCTTTTTTATATCTTGTATCTTCTTTTTTATATCTTGGTAAATTATTTTGAAAATCACCAAATTTGATCCTTCTAAATTTCCTGTTCACTTAAGTCCTTAGTTCTGAACCCTCACTGACAAATTATATCCACACATATTCTGATTCAGTAAATTTGTGGGGGACTCTAACATTTGAAAAAATCTCCCTAGAGGATCTCAACTTGCAGCCAGGGTTGAGATGTATTGTTCAGTCCAATTGCATTGATTTCCTTCCAGGTAGAAATGAGTAGGAGAAACATTTCATTTTTTTTTCTGCTAAAGCACAGTTTTCCCAGGAAAATTTGTGTTTGTGGAGCTTATTTTATTCTTTCTTTCCATATTCCTATATAAATCAACATTCCCATCTTGACATCCCTCAAGTAATAGCTGCTATGACTCTCAAACCATTGACTTTATCATTTAATTTTATGAATTTCTGTTATCAAGAAGAGATGGGTTTCATTTAATTAAGATGATGTCTTTTGGCCAGGCGTGGTGGCTCACGCCTATAATCCCACCACTTTGGGAGGCCGCGGCAGGTGGATCACCTGAGGTCAGGAGTTCAAGACCAGGCTGGCCAAGATGGCAAAACCCTGTCTCTACTAAAAATAGAAAAAAAAAGAATTAGCTTAGTGTGGTGGCATGCACCTGTAATCCCCGCTACTTGGGAGGTTGAGGCAGGAGAATTGCTTGAACCTGGGAGGCGGAGGTTGCAGTGAGCCGAGATCGCACCATTGCACTCCAGCCTGGGTGACGGAGTGAGACTCTGTCTCAAAAAAGAAAAAAAAGAAAAGATGGTGTCTTTTAGTAAATCTGTAAGTGTCCACCAACAAATGTTATTGTTGAGATTGTTATACAATGTTAGAGTATATTTTTGCCTTACATGTGTTTGTTTTGTTTGTTTGGTGTGTGTGTATATGTGTGTGTGTGTCTGTGTGTGTGTGTGTGTGTGTTTTGAGACAGGGTCTTGCTCTGTCATCCAGGCTGGAGTGCAGTGGCACAATCACTGCTCACTGCAGCCTTTGCCTCCTGGGCCCACGTGATCCTCCCATCTCAGCCTCCCAAGTAGCTGGGATCACAGGTGCGTGCCACCACACCTGGCTAATTTTTGTATTTTTGTAGAGACAAGGTTTCACCATATTGCCCAGGCTGGTCTCAAACTCCTGGGCTCAACTGATCCTCCTGCCTCAGCCTCCCCAAGTGCTGGGATTACAGGAATGAGCCACCGTGCCCAGCCAATGTGTTATTATTATTAGTTTATAATGACAAAAACCTATTATTGTGTCTTGCATACAGTAGGCTCACACTGAATGATTAATGTCACAATAAGAATCCAGAAATAATTCTACCTATCTGTTACAACATGTGTAAACATTCAGCTGCTACCATGTACCACGTACTATGAGCTAAGTGTTTTCCATTAGTGTAGGACCAGGATTAGCTAACAAGGGCAACATTCCAGGGTTTTTTTTTCTTGCCACTACTTTTGTGTTCCAATTAAGTGGCAACAAATTTGGTAAACAGGCAACAGGTGAACTAGAGAACTGGTATAATCTTCTGTTCTTAACAGCTATGAGTTAAGCTGTTAACTGGTATGAGTGACTGAGTCAGTAGGAATAGAATCTGATTCCCTCTCTCCCTTTCTCCCTTTCTTCCCTCCCTCCCTTCCATTTCTGAAAAGACAAGGAAGCAGAAAGATATAGAAAATGGTATTGCAAATACCCATATATCTGTCACCTAACTTTAAGTCTTACCATTTTTTAATATTTCATCTAATATTTATTAATATGGTTTGGCTCTGTGTCTCCACCCAAATCTCATCTTAAATTGTAATCTCCATGTGTCAAGGGAGGGACTTGGTGGGAGGTGACAGAATCATGGGGACAGTTTCCCTGGTTTCCCCCAGGCTGTTCTCCTGATAGTGAGGGAGTTCTCATGAGATCTGATGGTTTTAAAAGTGGCAGTTTCCCCTGAGTGCTCTCTCTCTCCTACCACCATGTAAGACATGCCTTGCTTCCCCTTTGTCTTCCTCTATGATGGTAAGTTCCCTGAGCTCTCCCCAGCCATGTGGAACTGAGAGTCAATTAAACTTCATTTCTTTATAAATTACCCAATCTCAGTTATAGCAGTGTGAAAATGGACTAATACACTTAGTTTAAGAAATAGAAATTCACAATTAGAATTGAAGCTACCTTTATAACAACACTGCCCTTAACTCATACTCTTTCCCAGAGTTTGCTACACATTAGAATTACTTGGAGAAATTTAAAACTCCTATTGCCCAGGTCTCATCTCCTACCAATTAAACTGGAATGTGTGGGAGAGGCAGTCATTAGTATTTTGTAAGCTCCCCAGGTAATTATTACAATGTGAAAAGTTTGGAAAATACTGTCCTATTTCCCACTACGAAAGTAACTTCCATCCTATATCTGATGTTTATATTTTTACTACATATGTGTATTTATAAACAAAATAGTTTTGCATGTTTTAAAATATACAAGTTGTACAAATTTATATTCTATAATGTGCTTTTTATACTCAACTTACCTTTTTGTGGTTTATCAATATTTATGTGTGTAGTTATAATTTACTCATTTTAACTGCTATGTAGCATTCAACTTTTAAGTAAACCATATTATTTGTCCACCTTCCTATTGGCAGATGTTAACAGTATGACTTTATGTTTATGGATTTTGTTCATTTATCCATTTATTTAGGTCTTTTATATATCTTGGTAAAGATCTTGCATGTCTCATGTTGGTGTAATTCCTCAATATCTAGAGTTTTTCTGCTATTGCTTATGGTATCCTTCAATCACATATTTGTCACTGGTCCATATGAATAAAATCAATTTTAGTGGGTTGACTGTGTGTCTAGCAACTTTGCTGAATTTTCTTGTTAGCTTAAGGAGATTTGGTGTATATTCTCAGATTTCATTTGGAGACAATCATATTACCTGTAGTGAGTTTTCTTTCTTTCCAATCTTTATAAATTTAGTGCCTTTCTTTTATCTTATTATACTGTTTAGAACCTCCAGCATAATGTTTCATAAAATCTGTGATAAAAGAAACCCTTAGATCCTTAGCTTCTTTCTGAGTACAAAGGGAATGTTTCTAATGTTTTACTTTTTTTTTTTTTTTTGACACAGAGTCTGGCTCTGTGGCCCAGACTGGAGTGCAGTGGAGCTATCTCGGCTCACTGCAAGCTCTGCCTCCTGGGTTCACGCTATTATCCTGCCTCAGCCTCCCGAGTAGCTGGGACTACAGGCCCCCGCCACCACGCCCGGCTAATTTTTTGTATTTTTAGTAGAGAGGGGGTTTCACTATGTTAGCCAGGATGGTCTCGATCTCCTGACCTCATGATCTGCCCGCCTCAGCCTCCCAAAGTGCTGGGATTACAGGCGTGAGCCACCGGGCCCAGCCCTAATGTTTTACTTTTAAGAATTATGTCTGCTTTGAGTTTTTTGTGAGTTCCTATTACATATATCCTTTATCAGATTTAGAAAGTTTTCTTCTTGTTTTGCTAAGAGTTTTTATCATTAAAAGATGCTGAATTTTATTGTGTGCTCTTTTTTTCATCTACTAGAAGATTATATAGTTTTTTTCTTTTGATCTGCTAAGAGGATACATTTATATGACTATACCCTGTTTTAAATAATATTATATGAAAGTAATACGTACACAGACTTAGTTTTAAGAATCAAATTGTACCACTAGCATTATAATGGAAAGCACTTGGTACCTGGCTCATCATCCAATATCTGAGGCAATCATTTCTAATTATTTTATGTGTTTCTTCTGATATTTTCCTTCCTATTCAAATAATAACAAGTATATACCGACTTATTTTTGTTCTGAAGGCTATTTTGCTTAAAATTAATGAAGATACTCCAGTTTTTAAAATTAGTGTTAGCTTTTTATTTATTTCTGTATCTCTTTACTTTCAACTTATCTGGGTTTTTATATTAGAAGTGAGTTTCTTGCTACAATATATAATTGGATCTTTTAAAACCCACTTTGACAATCTTTGTCTTTTAGCTGCTGTATTTAGATAATTACATCTAAATATCAACTTATTAATGTTGTGAATTAATATTTATCATGTTTATAACTTCTCTATTTGTTGCATTTATACTTTCTTTTTCCTCTTCCATTTCTGCCTTCTTTGGTTTTAATTGAGCATTTTATACTATTTCAAATTTTTCTTCTTCTTTTAGTATAGCAATTACACTTTTTTACACAACTTTTTTTAGTAGTTTCCTTTGAGTTTGTTATATATGTCTACAACTAAACCAAGTCTACTTTCAAATAGCACTGTTCTACTTTAGGGGTAGTGCAAGGACCTTACAACAGAATATTTTAAATTCCTTTCTCTTGTGACTTAAGATATTACTGTCACTGATTTCACTTATTGATATCTATGATTACCCAATAAATTGGTATAATTATTGTTTTAAACTATCTCTTAGATTACCTGATAAATTGGTATGGTTATTATTTACTTTCATCTGTTCTTTCTCTGATGATCTTCCTTTCTTTCTAAAGATCTAAATTTCTAACATGTACTTTTTTCTTTCTGCCTGAAGAACATTTGAACATTTCTTGCAGAACAGGCAATGAATTCCCTCAGTTTTTGTTTGAGCAATCTTTGTTTCATTTTCAGTTTGGAAGGATAATTTTGCTGCATATAGAATGCTGGGATGGTGGGGTTATTTTCCAACATTTTAAGTCTTTTACTCCACTCTCTTTTGCTTGCATGGTGTGCAATCGGAAAATTTTAAATAATTATTATTCTCTTGTTCTATAGATAAGATTTTTTCCCATTTTTTTGAATATTTTTCTTTTTGTTTTTGATTTTATACAATTTGAATATGATATGCTTAGGCCATTTTTGTTGTTTGCTTTGTGTTTCTTAAGCATTCAGAATTTGCGGTTTGGTGTCTGTCATTATTTTTGAGAAAATTTCAGCCATTATTACTCCAAGTATTTTTTTCTGTTTCCCTGTCTTCTTTTTCTTCTTCTCGTATTTCAGTTACACACAAGTTATGCCTTTTGCCATTGTTCTACAATTTTTCTGAATGTTCTATTCTCCTTCTTAAATTATCTTTTCTCAGAAATCATTGTACCAAAAGGGTACCTTCACTCATGTTTATCACAGTACTATTGACAATACCAAAGTGGAATTGGCCTTAGTGGCCATTAGATGATTGGATAAAGAAAACGTGGCCATTAGAAGATGATTGGATAAAGAAAATGTGTGTGTACACACACACACAATATAAATATATACAACAGAATACTATGCAGCCATAAAAAAGAAGGAAATGTCTTTTGCAGCAACATGAATGGAATTGGAGGCCATCGTTTTAAGTACGACAACTGAGAAACAGAAATACCACATCTTCTCACAAGTGGGAGCTAAATAATATGTGCACATGGACATGGAGTATAGAATAATAGACAGTAAAGACTTGGAAGAGTGGGGAAGATTGGAAGGGGGTGGGTAATAAAAAGTTACATTGAGTGATGGATACACTAAAAGCCCTGACTTCATCATTATGCAATATATCCATGTAATGAAATTACACTTCTACCCTATATATTCATATAAGAAAAAAAGAAAAAAAGGCAAATGTGAGCACAACTTTTTAAAAAAATAAATACATTCTCTTTTCTCATTGCATTTTAATTTAGGAAGTTTCTGTTGACCTATATTAAGGCTCTCTAATTTTTTCCTTATCTGTATAATATCTACTGTTGAGCAAATTAAAGGTATTCTTGATTTCTGTTACCAAGGTTTTGATTTCTAATATTTCCTTTGAGTTCTTTCATGGAATTGCCATGTCTCTGCTTACATTTGCCCTCTGTTTTTATGCATTGTATACTCTTTACATTGCAGCCTTTACCTTTTCAACCATGGCTAAATTCTGTCTTACAATTTCAATGTTTTCATATCTGAGTTGGATTCTGATGGTTGCTTTATTTCTTCAGATTGTACTTTTGTTTCCCATTTGGTATCCCTTATAATCTTTTGTTAAAAACTGGAAATGTTGTGTCCGGTAATACGGATTGAGGTAAACAGGCCTGTATGAGGATCTGGCTAGGAATTTGTCTGTGCTATGGCCTGAATGCTTCTGTTTTCCTCAAATGTTGAATCCTAATCCCTAGTGCGATAGTATTAAGAGATGGGGCTTTTAGGAAGTGATTAGGTCTTGAGGACAGAGCCCTCATGAATGGGATTAATGCCCTTATAGAAGAGGCCCAAGGGAACTCGTTTATCCCTTCTGCATGTGAAGACACAGTGAAAGGCACCATCTTCAAAGCAAAAATGGTTAATACCCAAGCTCTTGCCAGATGCTGAATGGTGAACTCCAGCCTCCCGAACTGTGAACAAAAAAATTTCCATTGTGTATAGGTTACCCAGTCTAAGGTATTTTGTTATTGCAGACTGAACGGATTAAGACAGATTGTGTTTAATGTTTTCTGTAGCTATATGTGCCAGAGGCTTCAAATTCGTCTAGTGTCCTTGCTTTGTCTCTACTCGTGACTTTGGGCTTTCATTACCCTCAGTCTGTGTTTTGCAGCTCCTTTAGCTGTATCCAGTGTTATTTTGGAGCCCCGATGGTGTGGCACTAAGATGTATGGGAGGGAAAGTGTTCTATCATCTTCTAATTAAATTAAGTCTCAGTCCATTATTGAGTCTATGTTTCAAGTCTTTTGCCTTCAGAAATATGTCTCCAATAGGACATCTTCCCCCGTCCCACCCCCAGCACCAGTCTCCAACTGTTCTCCTAGCTGCGGTGTTCCCAGTCTACTTCCTCAAACCCTGACTTCTATTCTCCCTCCCCACGCCCCAGGCCTCTTTACAGAAAACAAGATTAGGGGGAGCTAGAGCTGGAGAAATGTCCTTTCTGTAGCTGAGATAAAGCTATGGCAAAGTCTTTTCCTCGGGAGATCTCTGGGTGTATTTCACAATGATTTCCTGGCCCACCCCTGCTCTTCCCAGCCAGAGTCAGAGTCATCAGGGAATCTCTCTTAGATCTTCACCTTGAGAATCTGGTAGAGTCCCTGGAGGTAATGACCCTGAAAAATGTGCCCTGCCCCCTGGGCCCCAAGACTGTGTCTTCCAGGAGTTTCTGACCCTCAGGTTATTCCACACTCAGCTTCCAGCAATACATTAAAATTACCATTTAAGTGTTCCTAATGGCAGCTTCTATTTCAGGTAATTGGATCTCAGCTGAGACTCTATGGGTGCACCTGCCTCTCCAGATTTCAGGACAGTGGTTTCTCTGCAAACTCAGTTCTATAGTGAGTCCAAGAAAAGTCATTGATTTTCAGTTTCTCCAGCTTCATTTTGTTGTAAGGGCAATAGCGACAACTTCTAAACTCTTTACATGTTAGAGAGGAAACATGAAGTCTTGACTCCAGACGTCTACAGTCCATTTCAAGAATCCTGGATTCATGTGGAAGAGGAATGGATACAGTTTTAGTCCTCCCTGCCTCATTATGTAAGTCCCAGTTCCTGTTCCTATATGGGATTAACACCCAAGCCCCTAGGTAATGGAAGCAGGCACCAGTCTATCTCCACAGCTGCCACAGCATCATCTCATGCATTTTTTACTCTGGTTTCCAGTTTCCTTTTTGTGTTTGGCCTTTGGGAATTTTCTTTTCTTTCTACTATTCTCAGATGAAAATGTATAAGGATGTGAATTTATATTCACTTGGCATTTCTTGGTGGATGGACAATTTTCAGATTATTTAGTCTATAACATTGCTAAAACTAGCCTCTTACCAATTTTTCTGTTCAAATATTTGGTGAGCTGATGGGTGCTGTGACTCCTGAAATCCCACTGGCCCAGGCAAAGCCCTAGGCAGGGAATTGGGACTCCCTAGTACTGCTTGCTGTTCTGCCCCTGACTACCTGACTATCGTGTCATGGTGCATGGAGAAGCTTCTCAGTACAGTCAAGTCCTGGGCCCAGTGGGAAAGCAGCTGAACGGATTAAGATAGATTGTGTTTAATGTTTTCTGTAGCTATACGTGCCAGAGGCTTCAAATTCGTCTAGTGTCCTTGCTTTGTCTCTACTTGTGACTTTGGGCTTTCATTACCCTCAGTCTGAGTTTTGCAGCTCCTTTAGCTGTATCCAGTGTTATTTTGGAGCCCCGATGGTGTGGCACTAAGATGTATGGGAGGGAAAGTATTCTATGGTATTCACAGCAGATTTGCCTGAGCCCGGTGGATGCTGTCTACGTAGTTTCTCCTGTTTGTGATCCTGATAATGCTTATCTTCTTGAGTACCACAGCTCTCCACTTCTGGATTTCTTTGGAGTGTGGCTCTGTTGCACTTGCCTGCCACATCCTAAGCAACATTGAGCAAGATTTTGACAGACTTGGATCAGTGTTTTCCACCTCTTCATCCCCCCTCTGCCTTATCCCCAGATTCCAGTATATGACTTCTCCTCTAGAGAAGGGATTTTGCAAATCCCATCTCCTTCTTGGTGATATAGCTTGCTCTTTTTCAATATATAGCTTTGACCCAGGGACATATTGCAGCCAAATCTACACAACTACTTTGAAGAACTGGGATACCCAAGTGATCAATCTTTGGGACTTAATTTGAGTAGGTGCCCCAAGCCTTATGGGGGAGGGGAGGTGCATATGAACAAGAATTAAAGAATTTTCTCAAATATTCTAGTTTAGTTACTGAAAAAAGGAATGGATGGGTCATGACTCTGCAACTCCCAAGAAAGAAACCTTATTGTGTTGGAGTATAGCAACCTTAGTATCTGAGTATTTAAAAGGAGCACTTTATTTTTAAGTATCTCCTTTTTTGTGAGATAAGAATATTAAAACTTTAATTTCTGGGCTCCGGGTCAAGCTCCCTTAACAAGCACTGTGGGTGGGATGTTTTCTGATTCCTCTCAAGGAGCTCCTCATCAAACAGTCTTTTGAAACTGAGCCAGCAGGTAGAGGCTGCAGAGAACAAGCTAAGGTCACCCATGCAAGAGGTTGGTTAATTCAATTATAAATCAAACTGCAAAAGGACAGCAATTTGCTGTAAGTTCTTGAGATGCTCATAATGAAGAATGCTTTTTCCCTTAGAAGGACTTAAACTCGCTGGCTTTAAATAAATCCTACAAAACTCAAGTCCATAGGTGCATATTTCTGTGTAAGCATTGTGGAGTAGTTAGTGATTAAAAGATATGTAATCTCTTAGTAGGGAAAAGAGGAGGAAATTAAAAAATGGTGCCGTATCCTATGTAGGTTTACAATGGTGTTGATATACATGATCTTAATTCTCAGGTGGAAACTTTCGAGATTTCATCTATTATTAACTGAGACACAGTCAAAGACCTTGCAAAAACGTTAAAACCCCCATTTTAAGAACTAACAGGCTCCTCTGTCTTCCCTGTTTTCAGGGGCCCCTTGGGATTTCCCCTTTTATAGCTACCTTACTGGCTTTATTAGACCATATAATTCCTGGTTGTCATTTCAGCATCAGATGGACCTCACCTCCCTTGGGAATCTTTCCTGATTTCTTTCCTAAGTCCTATTGCCCACTTCAAGGCCCCCACTCTGGAGCTTCCACACTATCTCTCAGTGATTCACTATTATTTAAAATCACATCCTTGAATGCCAGTCTCCCCTCAAGGCTGTGAGCTGCTACAGGGCTCTGTCTTCATACAATATTTTCTTCTGTCACTCAGTACCCAGCACATACAAAATTGTTTGGTTTATTTTTTAATGTAAACTTTTAAATTAACATTACCCAATGTAGAAAATTACACAAGTCATACATGTACAGCTCAGTTGATTTCTGACCATAGACACACCCATGTAACCAGCACCCTGGATCAAAGAATGGAACATTTACAGAGCCCTGGAAGCACCCCTTATGTTTTCTTTCAATGCCTCTCACTTGCTCGAAGATAACACCTATGTTGAGTCCTAATGCCATACATTCACTTTGCCTAGTTTTGAGCTTTATATAAGTGGAATAATACAATTTGCATCCTTTTGTGCTTCCTTCTTTCATAAGCCATTATGTTTGTAAGATTCATCTAAGCATTTCTGAGTGTGTGGCTGTAGTTTATTTTCCTATCTTGATCACTTTATATTATATAAATGCACCCTAATTTATCCAGTCTGTTGTTCTTGGACATGTAGGTTTTTAGTTTGGGACTATTATGACTAGTGTTGCTATAAACATTCTGACACATGTTGTTAAAAGATACATTTAGACACATTAAAATTTTGAAGAGTTTATTTGAGCAGACAACCATTCATGAGTTGGGCAGCAGCAGAACACAAGCAGTTGGGCTCTACTCACAGGACATGACGGGAAAACTCTTATGAGGTGTTCTTGGAAGCAAGACCAAGAAAATATATTTGACTGGTTAAAGTGGAAAGTCCTTAGTTAGAGGTTAGTTTGGTGGTTTCAGATTAGTTAAGCTTAAGTTTCATTAAGTTTCATTACTGTTTACATTGAGTTGGGCTTTTGCTTGCTTATATAAGAGACCCAAGGCACTGGAGCCAATTCAGCCTAAAGGGCTTCCATCAGTTTTTCTTAACAATGTATTTTGGTGCACATATATTTGCAATTCTAAGGCAAAAATTGATAAATAATAGGTTTCACATATTTTCAACTTTCATAGAAATCACCAGTTTTCCAAAGTAGGTTGCACCAATTTTTATCCCTAGCAGTTCAACAAATATATTTTGAATAAATTATTACATGAGCAAAGGAATTAAAGTATTTCCTCCCTAAGCTTGACTCTTAAGGGGGACACAATCTCTATAGCTACCTTGAAAAGAAAAAGTCTTCTGTTCCTTCCGTATTTTTAATTTTCTTCTTATATCTGTTAATGAGTGACAAACTAGGGCTAAAATGGAATTGTCTATAAATGTTACATATGAGAAAATTCCCAAGTCATTGAAATAACCTATAATGTGGATATTTCCTTTCCTGTCTTTATTTTGTAATTGCTGAACACCATTCTGGGAACAACTAGCTTTGCTGAAATGCCAGGTTGTGAATAATTCTGAAAGTCTATTTAATTTTTCAGACAAATGTGAATAATATGTATCTTCCTTTGTGGGATTACTTAGTCTCTCATCTTGCTGTAAACATATCCTAATCAAAAGTAATTGTGAATTTAAACAATGGAGACCAATTAAAGTGCAGTTACCATTGGTTATGTGAGTTCACCAGTGTAAATGCCCCTCTGCGATGGGATTTTACTTTCATCTAGGCAGCCACATTACATTATCTGGTCTGAGCATCATCAGATCTCAGCGGGTGAGAACTGAGTCAAGAGGAAAAAACTGAGTGTTGCTAAGACGTAAGGTAACTTATTCAGGAAACATCACTGTTCTCTGAGAATTGATACTTAACTGGCTTTCCTGCTTGAATGTCTATGTAATTTGCTGGAGGGCAGCTTACATTTGAGGATAGAATCAACACAGGATGGACTTTCTCAGTTCAGTGCAATTTTACTTATTCATAGGGTCTCATCTTTCATGCATATCAGGGAAACCAATTGAGTAGCCTCCTGTGCTGGCCCTGTGTTGGGACTTATCAAGTACAGTCATGTGTTGCTTAAAGCTAAATGGTATAGCCTATTGGTCCTAGGCTACAAACCTGTATGGCATGTTACTGTACTGAATACTGTAGGCAACTAAAACACGACGGTAAGTATTTATGTCTGTAAACATATCTAAACATAGAAAAGGTACAATAAAAATATGCTATAAAGATTTCAAATGAGCTGGGCACGATGGCTCACACCTGTAATCCCAGCACTTTGGGAGGCCGAGGCAGGTGGATCTCCTGAGGTCAGCAGTTTGAGGCCAGCCTGGCCAACATGGCAAAACCCCGTCTCTACTAAAAATACAAAAATTAGCCAGGCGTGGTGGCGGGTACCTGTAATCCCAGCCGCTCGAGAGGCTGAGTCAGGAGAATCTCCTGAACCTAGGAGGCAGAGGTGGCAGTGAGAAAAGATTGTACCATTGCACTCTAGCCTAGGTGACAAGAGTGAAACTCTGTCTCAAAATATAAAATAAAATAAAATAAAATAAAGATTAAAAGTGGTACACCTCTATAGGGAACTTACCATAAATGGAACTTGCAAGACTGGAAGTTGCTCTGGGTGGGTTAGTGAATGACTGACGAGTGAATGTGAAGGCCTAAGACATGATTGTACACTGCTGTAGACTTTATCAGCACTATACACTTAGGCTACACAAATTTATAATAAAAATTCTTTCTTCCATAATAAAATGAGCTTACTCTAACTTCTTAACATTATGAACATTTTAATTTTTTAAAACTTGACTCTTTTGTAATAACACAGCTTAAAGCGTAAACACTTTGTACAGCTGCACAAAAATATTTTCTTACTTTATAGCCTTACTATGTAAGCTTTTTTCTATTTTTAAATTTTTTACTTTCTAAACTTTTTTGCTAAAAACTGAGACAAAAACACACACACTAGCCTTGGCCTACACAGGGACAGGATCATCAATATCATGGTCTTCCACCTCCACATCTTGTCCCACTGGAAGGTCTTCAGGGGCAGTAACACACACGGAGCTGTCATCTCCTATGATAACAATGCCTTCTTCTAGAATACTTCCTGAAGGACATGCCTGAGGTTGTTTTACAATTAACTTTTTTTTTTTTTTTTTTTTTTGAGACAGAGTTTCTCTCTTGTTGCCCTGGCTATAGGGCAATGCACGATCTCTGCTCGCCGCAACCTCCACCTCCCAGGTTCAAGCTGTTCTCCTGACTCAGCCTCCTGAGTACTGGGATTACAGGCATGTACTACCACGCATGGCTAATTTTGTATTTTTAGTAGAGATGGGTTTCTCCATGTTGGACAGGCTGGTCTCGAACTCCCGACCTCAGGTGATCCTCCCACCTCGGCCTCCCAAAGTGCTGGGATTACAGGCATGAGCCACCGTGCCCAGCTACAGTTAACTTTTTTAAAATAAGTAGCTGGGCACAGTGGTGCCTGCCTATCCCAGCTACTCAGAAAGCTGAGGCAGGAGATTGCTTGAGCCCAGGAGTTCAAGGCTGTCGTTGGCTATGATCTCACCTGTGAATAGCCACTCCACTCCAGCCACTGCGCTCCAGACAACATAGTGAGACCCCATCTCTAAAAAACAACAAAAAAAGCAAAAGTACACTTTAGCAATAAAAAGTTTAGCACGGTAAATACACAAACCAGTAACATAGCTATTTATTATCCAATATTATATACTGTACATAATTGTATGTGCTATTAGTACAGTAGGTTTGTTATAAACAAACACCAGCATTACCACAAACACATGAGTAATGTGTTGCGTTATGACATTACAATGGCTACCACCTCACTAGGGGACAGAAAATTTTCAGCTCCATTATAAACTTACAGGACCATCATTGTATATGTGGTCCATCATTGACCAAAACATTTTTATTTGGTGCATGACTGTAATTGTGTTGCTGCTACTATAACAGTAATGAGAAAAACCTGTTAACTCTGCCTCATTTCACTGTCTCTGTAGTTCAGGTCCACAGTCTTGCCAGAAGACCTAGTGAAAGTGGGACTGACAAAAGCTCATGTCAAAGATTAGAGGAAATGTCGTGGTTACATGCAAAGGTTTTAAATTGTTGAGCTTTCTTCCCTGCCTCAAATGTCTTTAAAACACAGGCCTCCAGCACTTTGGGAGGCCGAGGTGGGCAGATTACCTGAGATCAGGAGTTCGAGGCCAGCCTGGCCAACATGGTGATTATAGCTTCATGGTTTCTACTAAAAATACAAAAATTAGCCAGGCTTGGTGGCGGGTACCTGTAATCCCAGCTACTCAGGAGGCTGAGGCAGGAGAATCCCTTGAACTCAGGAGGCAGAGGTTACAGTGAGCTGAGATCATGCCACTGGACTCCAGCCTAAATGACAGCGAGATTCTGTCTGAAAAAGTAATAATAATAAAAAATAAATAGGCCCACTCAGGGGCAGGGCAATGGTGTGCCTTTGCCTACTGACATCAATAGTAAAATACTCCATTTCTGAATTGTGGTCTCTAGCACAAGTAGTTCCTGTAAATGGTGAGATGCAAACTAAATTAAGCAGGCAAGAGAGTTTCATTGTCTTTAAATTGTATCTTTGTGGATTAATAGAGTTCAGTTCAACTGGCACTTATTAAAAAGGCACTGTGAAAGAGACAAATAAAACATTTCCGACTCCATCAAACTTTTAATCTCATAGTATATTGACATGAAATAGGCACCCTTATCCCTACTGGGTCTGTGCCTGTCTTCTCTGGGAAGTAAGGCTTTTCTACCCCCATGGTAGGTCCAATCAAAAGGACTTCAGGACTTGTAATCATGGCCCCTTGGATTAAGACGTCCAGGTAAAGAGGAGATATCAAAGGCTATCTTTTAGTCCCTAGGGAAAGTTCCCTGATATGGATAAATTTAAAGGTGATTTTCCCTTTCTGGACATAAGGTTGCCATTAGTGAAGCATCAGGAAGGAAAAGCTTTTTCTCTATTCTCTTGGGTTCAGAAACTGGGGGTCTAAATACTAAACTACCAAAAGACATGTTAATAGGAGAAAAAGTGCACAATTTGTATTAATATTTTATGTGTACAGGAGATAAAGAAAATAAGTAAAGCTCAGAGAAGTGGTTTGACCAGGAAGCTTGTATTCCTTTCTTGACAAAAGAAAGAGATTTTGGGCTTCAAGGGCTGATAAACTGTGGGGAAGAGACTAGGAAATATATGGGGGAACTGACAGAACATAAGAGCTATTTTAGTAAGGTCTGTTTATGCAAACTCATCTAGGTATTGACTCTCCATTTTTTATGACAAGATTCCCTTTTCTCTTCCTGGTACAGGGTAGTGGGTGCAGAGTCAGGGTACCTTCCTCAATGGGAAATTTACGCCTTGCCCTTAGTCACATAAGGGAAGGGCAGAGAACTTGTCCAGCATCTGCTGATTCTCAGTTGTCTTCAGCTCAAAATAATCCTGATGGCAAAGTGGCTTCCTTTGAGAAAGCACATTCTGATTCCTTTCAGAAGGAGGCGCACTGGTGCCATGTGTGGAACGATAGTGAGTAGCTTCCTGGTTCATCTCTGGAATACCTTGCCTTAAATCTTCCCTAATGGCAGCAAAATAGAGAATGTGGAATCCTGAGAAGCACACACTTTGGGACCATATGCAAACCTTCTGGGATGAGTGGGAGAAGGTCTTTGAAGCTTAGCAGAGGAAAGAAGCAGCTCCAGAAACAGGAGGTAGGATTGGAGCAGTTGTGAACGGGTGCAAGGAGGTGCCAGAGATGGAGTCACCAGGAACAGCAGAGCCTGGAGACGGTCTGAGCAGTGGCTGGAAGACACCCTGCTGGACCAGGCCTCCAAAATTCCCAAAGATAGTGGAAGGAGATTAGGAGGTGGTGGTTGTTGTTTTTTCATGAGAACATTTTTTCTGAAAGAGAAAGAGGGGAATTTAATACAGTTGAAACCCCAAGAAAGCTGGGTGAGGATTTAAACCAGGTAGTATATGAAGCAAGATCCAATCTTGGATTTACACCAGCAGCTGGATCCTTAGAAACTGGGTCAGATATCTGATATGACATAATAGAACCATGTCCTTCCGTGGGTATTCAGAAACTGAAAGCAATCTTCCCTTTAACTGGGGCAATGAGGACGGGAAGAAAAGGTGATCATTCCATGTAATGTGACTACTCAATAGGCAACTTCCTCATCAGGTTCCTTCTGATATTGGGTAGAATGGAAGGAGACGGTGAAAATGTGTAGCTGATTCTCAAATGACAAAATGTGAAGACAGAGAATAGTCATGATTATTACTGGTCACTTTTCTCCTCCCTTCTCACATCTCTAAGACCAAAGAAATGATCACAGTGATCAGACTATTTGGGTAGAAAAGGAAAAATATCTGAAGATTTGAATTAGAAGACCTAGGCTGAAGAATGTTCTGGCTATGCCATTTATTAATTATATGACTTTGGGCAATACATTCAACCCTTTTGACTTTTAGAGAAAATAATATCTATCTGACACACCAATTGAAACAAAGAGTTTATGTAAAGGTGCTTTGTACAAAAGTTGCAAAATGCATACAAATGGAAGTAAGATATTATATGAGCAATTCAAACTAAAAAAATACAATGATTACCACTTCAAACCCTTAAGATGGCTGTAAAAAAGACATATAGTAAGTGTTGGTGAGGATGTAGAGAAGCTGAAATACTTACACACTTCTAATGGGAGTGTAAATATTATAGCCACTTTGGAAGACAGTCTGGCAGTTTCTGAAAATGTTAAATATAGATTTACCACTTGATCCAGCAATTCCACTCCTAGGTATATGCCCAAGAGAAATAAACACATATGTCCACACAAAAGCTTGTACATGCATGAATAACATAACAGCATGATTCACAATAATAAAAGGTGAAAACAACCCAAATGTCCATCAACTGATGCATGGATACATGAAAGCAGTATATCTGTACAATGGAATATTGCTTAGAAATAAAAAGGAATAAAGTACTGATACCTGCTACAACATGAACAAACCTTGAAAACATTATGCTAAGTGAAAGAAGTCAGTCACAAAAAATCACATATTGTATGATTCAATTTACATGTAATGTCTAGAATAGAAGAATTTAGAGAGACAGAAAGTAGGTTAGTGGTTGCCTGGGGCTGGGAGACGGGTGGGGAAAAATGAAGAGCGACTGGTAATGAGTATGGGGTTTATTTTGGGGGGAATATAAATGTTCTGAAATTGACTCTGGTGATGGCTGCAAAACTCTGTGAATATACTACAAGCCCCTTAATTGTACACATAAAGAAACTTCAGTGAATTCTAACTTCCTCGGTGAACAAAACCAATGCAACACTAAATTTGTCAGCAAGAAAAAGAGAATTCAAAATAATATACTTAAATAGGCATATTTGGGTATATTTTGTACTGTTTTCATATCAATAAATTTTTAATTTCTGTATTTATATAGACATGAGATTTCTGGGACTGGCAGATTGTTAGTTACTCGCAGTAACAATCTCCTCAGCTCTCCTTTTTCCCAATTCTTCCCCTTGGAATGATGTGACCACAGCTGGAGGTCACTCTACATGTAATGGGGTTGGTACTGTGGTGAGGAAGCCCCACAGATACGAACCAGGGAGCTTGTATAAAATTTCCCTTTCGAGGACGAGAAGCAAACTGAATCTCCCTAATGTAAACAAACTCTCCTTGAGAAGAAAAGGATGATTTTGGGTTGCTACTCCTTGAAATATAAATACATGTCTCCAGGGGAAAGGAAGACACAACCATCTCTGAGTTTACAACCTCTGGAATGTCTCAAAGGCTTTGGGTCTCATCCCCCACTTGAAATGAAAACACAAACCTCCTGGAAGGAAAATCTCTTACCATCTAGTCAGTCATCATTTCACTTCCAAAACCTGTCTTTCAACCAGGTCCCAGTAAAATTTGCTCGGAAAGCTCTAACCATGCAGAAATATACAAGTATTCACTTTCTGACACACATCGGAAACATCGCTTTTACTCAAATACTTATTTAAAAGGAACATCCATAGTGTATTCTTCTTTCTAAATCACAAGTATCATTTAGAAAAGCATTTGTCTATTTAGGTCAGAGTCAGAGATCCCAAAATATCACCGTATTGTATTTTGTGGGAAATTTATGAATTTTTAAATCATCTTGATGTCCTCATGTATTCATTTACCATGCCTGTAACTTTCACTCTACCTCACAGGCAGGGCTGCGTAGAAGAGGCTGTGGAAGAGGGGCCGTATATTTAGTATTCAGTGCTCCTGAAAATAGGCATCTGACTGGTACGTACTAAAATATCCTCAGTCCTCTAATAACTAAAAGTCAAGATTGCCTTTCATGGCAGATTGTATTTTCCAGAACTGTCTGCAATAATATTTCCAGTCCCACATTCTCCTCCAGAACCTGGCCACATCCACATCAAGAAGCAGAGCCTATGCCCCCTCTTTTTGAACCTAAGTGGGCCTTTGCGTTTGTCTTGACAGATAGAGTATGGTGGAAGTGATGCTTTGAGATTTCGGAGACTGGAGAATGAATGGTAATACAGCTTCAGCTGGGCTCTGTATCACTTAGGAAAAGAGCCTTTGGAGCCCTGGGCCATCTGTAAGATGTTCAGCTACCCTGCTGTTGCTATGCTGAAGAGACCACACAGAGACAAAGAAGCATTCCTAGGGTCCCTAGAAGTTCCAAATCCCAGCTGTTTGAGTGGTCCCAGCCCACATGCCAGCCATGTGAGCATCAAGCATTCAGAATATTTGAGTATCAGCCATTGTCTGACAGCAAGTGCATGAGACACTCTGAATGAATACTGCCTAACTGAGCCCAGGCAACTTCCCAAACTCGTGGGAGTTAATAATAAAATGATTGTTGGTATTTTACACCACCAAGTTTGGGAGTGGTTTGTTATGGGGCAATAGGCAACCAAAATACTCTTTGATTGTTAAACTAGCAAAAGCAATCCATGAAAGGATGAGATTATCTGTAGAAGTAACATCAGATAATATCTATAAGTGTGCAGTGGAGGAGACTTGGGAACACCAAATTCAATAAAGGCAAAATCTCAGGGACGAAGGAACAGATGTGGCTGTCATCATGAAAGCTGATTCTCTCGATGGTAATGTACCAGATCTACAGAAAGACTAAAGAATGAGGAACGTGAAATCTACATAAAAGAGAGTTACCAACAAGATTATATTGGTTTCTATCCCACATTGTTTAATAAAGAAATACATCGAATCTGGTGAAATATGGGAACAGGAATGATTTGTGGAAGTTTTACTATGACCTGGGTTGTGTGTCCTCTAACACTAACTTCTCTCCCTTGTTCTGATCCCCTGCCCACTGAGGAAGCTGATTAGTTCCCGGCTCCCTTTTAGACCTGCCCACAAAGAACAAATGTGATGATCACATCAGCGCACAGTACTGTGGTGACCCAAGTGGCAGTTATCATTCTGTTGAGTGATACATTGTACATCGGGTTTATACATCAGTGCCTTCCAAGATTTGTTAACATAAATCGGTCTCCTATAACCTTGTCATCTCAGAGTGCATTGATAAAAATTGAGTTTCTAGGTGTGCACATCTGACAAGTGGAAAAGCACCCTGATAACTCCTAAAAGGCTTTGTCACTGTGGCATCCGAGTTGGCATCACACACAGCCCTAATTATTCAACTCACATCTGATTAACAGAATTGCTATTTGTAATGATTATTTCTGTTTAGCAACATTCTACACCAGACCTTTTACTTTATTAAATTAGAATATTGAATTTATAGAATCAACAAAAGTTTTGGACTCTTACATTGACTAGATCCTAATCTTTGTTCTGTAATAAATGAAACTGTTTCTAATTTATTTTTGTTTTTCTATACTTTTGTCACCTTAGTCAATGGTAACACCACCACCAAAAACAACTAACATTAATGCTCACTGAGTGCTATGCACACTGTTCATGAGGACTTTTTAAAATGTTTAATCGATATATGACGATATCATTAGTGACTTTTTAAAATGTCAGGTTATTAAGGTATCATTTACATGGAGTAAAATGCACCCTTTTAAGTGTACAGTTCTATGAGTTTTGATGAATATGTGCCATCATGTAAATAGTACCCCATCAAAATACAGAATATTTTCATCACTCCGAAAAGTTTACTTGTACCCCTTTGTGGTCAGTCTCCTACCTCCACCTCTAGACTCTGGCAACCACTGAACTGTTTTTGGTCCTTCTAGTTTTACCTTTTCCAGAATGCCATATAAGTAGAATCCTAAAATATGTAACCTTTTAGCCTGGCTTCTTCCACTGAGCATAATGCTTTTGAAGTTCATTGATGTTGCTGCATCTATTGGTTGTTTGTTCCTTTTCATTGCTGAATGGTATTCCACAGTATAGATACATCACATTTTGCTTCGTCATTCAACAGTTGATGAACATTTGGGTTATTTCCAGTTCTTGGCAATAATAAATAAAACGGCTAAAAAATTGTGTATAGGTTTTTGGGTGGCATATGCCTTCATTTCTCTTGGGTAAATACTCCCAAGAGAAATGGGTAAATACTCCTAAATATTTACCCAAGAGAAATTGGTAAATATTTACCCATTTCCTAAGTATTTACCCAAAGAGAAATGGGTATTTACCCAAGAGAAATGAATTGTCAGGCTGTGTAATGAAGAGCTTGAAATCTGTCACCTATCTATCTATCTATCTATCTATCTATCTATCTATCTATCATCTATCTATCTGTCATTTCTATCATCTATCCATCCATTATCTATCTATCTATCTATCTATCTATCTATCTATCTATCTATCTATCATCTATTTATCTATCACCTTTAAATAGAGATGTGGTCTCACTATGTTACCCAGGCTGGTCTTGAACTCCTGGGCTCAAGCGATCCTCCTGCCTTGGCCTCCCAAAGTGCTGGGATTATAGGCATGAGTCACCATACCCAGCCAAAGAGCTTTAAATATATTATGTTACTTAATTCTCACCAGCAGTCATCTGTGGAAAACATATTGTTAGTTTTTTTTTTCAGGAATGAAAGCTAAGCCTTACAGAGGTTAGGTATGCCTAAAATTACATGGCTAGTGCAGATGCAGATGAAGCCAGGCTGTTTTTTTGTTGTTATTTTTGTTGTTGTTTTTTTTTTCTGAGACGGAGTCTAGCTCTGTCCCCAGGCTGGAGTGCAGTGGCGGGATCTCAGCTCACTACAAGCTCCGCCTCCCGGGTTCCCGCCATTCTCCTGCCTCAGCCTCCCGAGTAGCTGGGACCACAGGCGCCCGCCACCAGGCCCAGCTAGTGTTTTGTATTTTTAGCAGAGACGGGGTTTCACCGTGTTAGCCAGGATGGTCTCGATCTCCTGACCTCGTGATCCGCCCATCTCGGCCTCCCAAAGTGCTGGGATTACAGGCGTGAGCCACTGCGCCCGGCCCAGGCTGTTTTACTGTAGAAAAGGAGGCCTTAACTATTACTTCTTCTGTAGCTACTACTAACTTTACCCAGCTAATGGCTGACCACCATGAAAATAAAAGTAGAAAGTATAGCCTCATCACCCCTGTGATGGAATGTGGTACACTTGGCTTCAGATGGAGAAATGAAAAGATTCGAGTATAACATGAAAAGCTTATATAGAATCAATATGGAAAAATTGATGTGGATTCACAAAGTGACAAATATATGGAGATGAAAGAATTCAAAGCTCAATTCAAAGATGTGCCCTGACCTTTACCTTTGTATCCAGTTCAGATAGTATAGGATTGTGCCAAGCTGTAGCATTAAAATAGAACTCTGGTCAATGTTTCTCATAAGGCTCTCAAATGCAAGCATAAACAGTATATCCCCTTAAAACATACACAAACATTTGTGAATTTCTAACATTCCTTTATCACAAAAATAATAGTATAAGAATAATTTACATCTTTAATAGCTGCATTTTCTATTCAAATAATCTATTGCCTTGGATTCCAAAATGATATTTGTGATATGAACAAAAGAGAAATTATAGTAAGATTAACCTCTAAAAATGTATTGTGAAGATTTTGCAGCTCTTCTGTAGAATTGGAAATAATGGAAAATTGGCAGTGAAATATAAAACTAGATCATGAATAGTTAATACCCAATTTTTCCATGATGAAGGAATTAAAATAATGACTAAGTAGTCACCACAGTGACAATTTAAGACAAATTTGTCATCTCCCAGTGCCTAGCACAAGGTCTTGCATTTATTATAGCTGAATAAACATTTGCTGGGCTAAATTTAATCTTCCCAGGATGAATGTTTATAGGCACAGTGAGGCAATAGTGGCAACTATTCTGTATAAAGTCTACAGGTTTGGTATTAATAAAGGCAATACATTTTTCTCTTACTAACAAAACAAAATGGAATACAAGTGTTTTAAGTATGGTAACCAGCTTCCCCAAAGAAGTTAAAACTGAGAGTGATTGTTGACGGTTGTGACTGATGCTTGTTCTTGCCCCAAATGTTTCAGCACTAGTGCATTCTTTACTCACAGAATTTAGGTTCTGGGGAAAACCCTCATAATGTCTTTCTGAGGATCACACACTGGAGACTTTAGCAGAACAAAAGCAAATAAAAAAGAATCCAGAATCTGGACTCTTCCGCCTGTGATGCCACAGGTGGCATTCTCCCACTCTGGGATGAAATAGACGCTCCTTCTCCTGCAACCAGTACATTGACTCAAGCTGTAGGCTCTGCCTGCAGGATGCACCAGCTCCTGTTTGAATTAAATACAGTGACTTGAAGAAGGAAGAACTCTACAGAGTCTAGGCAAGACCAGGAACAGAGGCAACAGGGCATTCAGCTTCCGGAGACAGCAGTGGTGCAGTTCCAGTGGTTTCTGGCCTCTACAGCCTGCCAGGAACAGAGGCAACAGAGCATTCAGCTTTCGGAGATGGCAGCGGTGCAGTTCCAGCGGTTTCTGGCCTCTGCAGCCTGTATTCTTAGCGGTTTATGCTCCAATTTCTATGCACATTGTTAGTAGCAGCGGTGTCTTCATGAGACTAATTCCGTGGTGTAATATTGTTTGAGGATGCTTATGTTTGTAATCACGGAAATTTAGTGATTGCCTCCCCAGCATTTATTCTCTCTGTTCCCTTTCTGATGGGGACATGCAGACTGGTTGGGACTAATCTCACCGCAGCTCCAGGGATGGGCCCTAGTTGCAGTCGTTGGGATGGCATTATGATCCAAACTTTGTCAAAAAGAGAGAAAGAAGATGTTTGATGGGGAGCATCTGGAGAATAAAATTATTCTGTCTTTCATGGATGCTAAAAAAAGATGCTCCCTTCATCCACTGGTTGTGAATGAGGAAGAAACACCCCCAGTTGGTCTGGTAACTATGTTGATACGGTGAAACTATCAAAATAGTTTTAGGGCTATTCTGCCACTGCGGAAGGCTGAGTAGAGACACAGAAAGGAAGTCGGTCCTGGGACATCTTTAAACTGCTGGAGCAAGCTTTGCCCAAATGTCAATTCAGGTCATCTGGTAATCAGATATGGAGATGGAATTACCAGCGTCCAAGTTTTATTGAGGTAATGTTTGTGAAAGATAAAAGCAAGGCACAGGAAATGTATGGGCAGCAAAGCCCTTCAGACCTTGATCCAGGCCTGACGCCTATGGAAACAAAGGGAAAGGCCGCAGGATTGGGCGGGGAGGGCCTCAGACTGTGATGCAGATTTTGTAAAGTCCGCCAGCACCAAAGGGAGATCTAGAGCAAAGGCTGCTTGTTGGAAGAGTATGACAATGGGGGGAAATGCCCAGATACTAGTCCTCCCGCTGTACTTACTGGCCAGGGCTGTCGAGAAGCTCAATACTGTGGTTCCAGCTCAACACTGTAGAGGACCTCTAATACCCACTGGCTGGTGGCTGTTAGTTATCAGCATCCTGCACGCATAGATAGTTTGTTCTTTTTTGAAGGAAGATCCAAGTCATACACGTCCTTCCATTTCTGGGTTTCTTAAATTATTTGAACCACAAAATCTTTATATTATTACTCTTGTTGCTGTTATTATTATTTAAACAGTTAGACCGATTTTCTGTTACTTGTGAGCAAAGGAACTGTGATTGGTATGTGAGTAATATTTTTAGATTTAAAAAGATTGTCAGTTCAATTTAACATATGCTTAAGAGGCAAAATACTTTAGTTATATTATCTCTGACCTTCAAAAACAAACAAATGAACAAATGAACAAACCCAGAGCCTATCACAGAACTGTTA
The DNA here is from genome assembly GCF_008728515.1 of Papio anubis. NCBI lineage: Eukaryota > Metazoa > Chordata > Mammalia > Primates > Cercopithecidae > Papio > Papio anubis. Next base: position 27,618,463 of record NC_044977.1, read on the forward strand.
TGTGGTTGGAACTAATAAATGACAGCTGGAATGCTTCATCTCCATTTCAGTTATATTGCTCTTCAGTGTTTAATAATGGTAATTGGGTTTTTAGTTCCCAAAAGGTGACTTTTTTTCTTGCACAGAAGTTAATGTTGATAGTTTCTTATGATTGTGTTAATGTTGAACTGACAAAAGGTATAAGTTTTATAACTTAGTTTTTATAAGCCTTTACTTTTAACTCACAAATCTTGTTGCTATATTTGCGAATCTAATAATGTTGTAATAATTTTAAGCACCTAACTGCATTTGTTATTTAATTAATGCTCAATTAGTTTATAAATTTTATGGATCAGATCTCTCAAATGTTAACAGTATATAGAAACTTTATTAACTAGATATTTTTAGACATTTCAAACAATTATTACCAATTTGAAAACCAATTCTCCCAAATAATTCAAACACCTCTTAAACAAACTTACAAATCTAACATGCAAAATATTTGCAATCTTTATGAAAATCTTATAAATGTAATAAATTAGACAAATTTAATAAAGCAGATTCTCTTATCCATTTCAAACATCTTAAAGCAGATAAAGCATATATGAAGCAACACAATGACTATAAAATAGCTTACACATGCAAAAATCAATTCCACTTAAATCTATACTTCCTGGAGTTGGACACTTAATTACCCAACTAAGAGGATGGTTACCCAAGTAACCATCATCAAGGGCCTGCTGTGGTTATTTGTGTAAAAGTTGGGAGTATCAGAAGGTTACCAGCTCAGGTTGGGGTAGGGACTGTGGCCTGGGAACACTACCTAGGTGTTACTTAAAGAATAGTACTACATAAGCCACCAAATAATACCTTCCAAGGCTCTTCTTACAATCTAGTTTTAGCTTCTTCATCCCTGGCAGACTCCAAGCTTGTAGATCTCAGTTGGGATACAATTTAGTTTCACAACTCAATTTATCATGTGTCTCTCAAGTTTTATCTTTACCTACATTTTCAACTTTGTATTATTTGATTCCCATAGACAGAATCTGAATTCCCTGTCTATATTGCAACTTATATCTTTGCTGCCTGATTTGACATAGAAATTCAGCACCATCTTTTTTTGTGTCTCAGCTCTATCCCAAAGTAATTTTTGGAGAACGAAAACATCTTCTCTGCTCTTAAGCTGTTATCATTCTAGCAGAGAGAGCCAAGACATATACATAAATCACCTACACTAAAAGGCAGAAATGAAGATGACCATAAAAGTGTTATAAGCAAATTTCTGTAAGATCACCGTGATAGAATTCTAAGATGGTCCCGATGAACGTTGTCCCCTGGTGTTACTCCTCAAATTATGTTACCTCACATGGTGAAAAAGGATTTTCCAGAGTAACTGAGGTTAGTAATTAGTTGACCTGAAGACAGGAAAGCTTTCCAGATGGACCTAACGTAATCACGTGAGCCCTTTAAAAGAAGGTAGTTTTCTCTGGCTGGTAGCAGAAGAGGAAGTCAGACAGTAAAGCATGAGAGAGAAGGAATGTGCAGGAAGCTGTCTGTTGTTGAGATGGAGACAGCCCCAGGGGAAGGAGCTGAGGGTGGCCTCTAGGGTCTGAGAGTGCTTCCCTAAGTGACAGCCTCCAGGGAAATGTAGATCTCCATCCTATAACCATAAGGAAGGAAATTCTGCCAATAGTACCAATGAGTTTCAAAGCAATCCTTCCCCAGAGGCTCCAAAGAAGAGCCTAAACTGACACCTTGATTTTAGCTTTTGGAAACCCTAAGCAGGGAACTCAGTTGGGCTTGCCCAGACTTCTGACCTATATAACTCTAAGCTCATAAATGGATGTTGGTTAAAGTTGCTATGTTTGTGGTAATTTGTTATGCAGAAATAAAAAAACAAATACAGTCACAGAAAATTTCTACTTCAGCTTAAAGACTCAGTTCATTAAATTTGAACATGCGTATGTGTGTGCATGTGTGTGTGTGCGTGTGTGCATGTGTATGTGTGTGTGCTTGTGTGTGTGCGTGTGTGTGCATGTGTGTGCCTGCGTGTGTGCATGTGTATGTGTGTGTGCATGTGTGTATGTGTGCGTGTGTGTGTGCATGTGTGTGTGTGTATGTGCATGAAAGCATCTTTTCAGGTAAGGAGATCTCAGACTCTAACATCTGGTGTTTTCACGTGGAACTAGTCGATGAGACTAAAAAGTCAAGACTTGGTTGAATTAGGGAGGGTTTAGGAATCTGAGTAAGAAGGTTTAATTGAAAAAAATTTCAAGCAAAGCTGTGGAATTTTCCTCTATTGGCCTTGTTATTTTCTTTTTGCCACTTTCTTTTTGTCATAAGCCATTAAAATGAAATGTCTTCTAGGTTGGATAACACATTTTGCTATTATCAGTGAGAGACATTTTTGGCTTACATGATCTATCCAGTGGGTAAGTTACTTAGCAAGACTAAGAGAATGGAGTTCAGGGTAGGTCAATGCTGCCAGTGGGAGACAGGAATAGAGAAGACAAAGACATAGAGGTGTTCTTGGGAGACAGGTACAAGTGGATCTACAAGGAGAAGCTTTCACACCACGCAGAGTCAGAGGGTACAACACAAAAGGGAAGTATAAGTGCAGAAAACATGATAAAGGAGGACGAGGATGTGTGACTACACTGTCATTTTTGTACAGAGCTTGCTTGCACCTAAACATGAGAACAAACCCTAAGCACCTTTTATTTTCCTCATGAAATCCCATGTACAAAGAAATGGAAAAAAGTTATAAAACAGCCACTTTTATGTTGTATATACCTTTCCCCCCTTATGCTTTCCAGGAAGCAGTAATGATCAGCAATGTCTTTAACTCAGGAGCACTTTTAACTTTTTCAAAGCATAGCCTGTACAAAGATCTTTCATATCCTGACTGGTCATGAGGATGAAGTTTATTGTCTTTTTATTGCTACTATTTGGACATTTTCACACAGTTTTCTCCACATAGCATAGAACATGTTACCCCCTGTAATTGCTTTTATATACTACTTGACTTATAGATTGTTTCAAACTTTCTTACTCCTAAATCATTTTTATTTTTAGGCAGTTAGAACAAGGGCTAGATGGTTCTTAAAAAGTACCAGAGTATTAAAGTTGAGGGTGTTTTTTACTCCTTTCTTATGTTTGTCTACCTAAAATAAAATCAGTGCTTTTCAAAGGAATGAGATAAAAAATATTTTGAGCCTTTACCCTATCTAAGCCCAGTTGTTATTATAAGTAATATGTGTATATGTGAATTAAACCTTCTGGCAGATGAATATAATTGAGTTAACTTTCATGTACTTTGCTTTTATATTAGTTAATACTTTTTATTTTACTGAGATTTAGGTTGGACAGTATTCTGATGATCTCATCACTGGTATTTTTATGGGTGGTAATAACCATTACCATCTGTGAGATGTCCTTAGGGTACCAAGAGTTTTATAGAACCTATAACATGGCAAATTCCTACTCACAGTCTTATTCAAAAACATATTCTTCTATACCCTATCACTTTTAATGGTGAAAAAATTACTCAATTTTGCAAAATATTTTATCCCCAATTCTTTACCTTTGTCATCCACTAAGGTTTTATTTCAGAGTTTTTAAAATTAAAGACTCCAATCTTTATTTTAATAACATTTTTATTATAAAAACTCTAACTCCGAGAAATGGTTATAAAATTACACCTTTCCTAACAGGAATGTAAGTTTCTCACCAAGCACCAGGCACTCAAGATGCTGGAACCTCAGTGTGCAAACATAATTTCTCAGGTCCACAGTCCCTATTCTCAAGGGCTCAAACTGAAAAAAAAAAAAAAAAAAAAGGTATGCAAATAAATAAAGGTATGTAAGTAAGCTTTGGACCATATATTCATTATATTGCCAATGATTGTGTGCATTCTTTGCATCTATACAAATGTCTATATTGAAAGACAATATGTAAAGAGTTTCATGAATGGAATAAGCCAAGTTCTGTAAGAATATGGGAGAGGGAGGGTTTGGGTAAGGAGGAAAGAATGGAGTCATTGCCTTAAGATTATGGGACTTGGCCGGGCCCAATGGCTTACGCCTGTAATCCCAGCACTTTGGGAGGTCGAGGTGGGTGGATCACTTGAGGTCAGGAGTTCGAGACCAGCCTGGCCAACATGGTGAAACCCTATCTCTACTAAAAACACAAAAATTAGCGGAGCATGGTGGTGGGTGCCTGTAATCCCAGCTACTTGGGAGGCTGAGGCAGGAGAATCACTTGAACCCAGGAGGTGGAGATTGCAGTGAGCCGAGATCACGCCACTGCACTGCAGCCTGGGTGACAGAGGGACTCTGTCTCAAAAAAAAAAAAAAGACTATGGGACTTGTCCTGACCCTGACTTTTATTAAAGAGACTTTGGACATATTGTTACCTGAATTTCTGGGCTTCAGTTTCCTCATTTCTAATAATAATTATTATAATAACAATAACAGCAATTATTATTTATGAGGAAGTTAAGAATAAGAGCTCCTGATGTATACAAATTGATCAATAAGTATAATTTAATATTTTCCTCATTTGTTGTCTATAATGCCTCTAAAATAAAAATTAATATCAAGCTTCCTTATAAAAGATTCTTAGTCCCAAACAGGTTTTGATCTACATATCACATAAGATGACAATGTGAATGGAGAGAAAGGAACGTGCAGGAAATCTCTTCCAAAAAAAATTTTGATGACTTACTGATTAACCAAAACACATTGATATTTTCTAAACCAAAAACTAAAATTTTTGACCTATGTTTATATCTCAATGTCTAATGACCTGGACTGCAAATAGCAATACTTCATCAATACAGATATTTAATTATTTTATGAGTCAGTGTGTTGGTAGTAGGTAAGCAGTTCCAGGGTGGATCCAGTGACCCAGTGACAGTAGTAGGGACTCAGGTCCTTTCCATCCATTCACTTCAACATTCTCAACACAGTCACGTTTTATCTTCAAGTTGTCACACAACTGCCACCACAGTCTGAGCATAATGTCCAGATTGCAGAAATCCTTTTCACTACACGTTAGGAGAAAAGAAAATCCTACCCTCAGAGCTATTTAATATATACTCGGTGGTTATGATTAGAGAAATTACAGATCAGCTCCCTGGGATTAATGACACCTGTACAACAGAGCAAGCATGTCAGAAGAACAATGAGACAGAGGATTTGTGTTTTTTCTATCCTGACATTTTGCTTCCTGTTGCTTTTAATCATATTACACATGTAGTTATTTAGCTCTCTGCATTTGTAAGTCAGAAGCACTGTACTAACATTAGCTTAATAGCTGTAAAAGCCTTGAATTGAGAGGCTATTTTAAATGTAAGTGGAAGCCATGGGTCCTCTTCCTCTTTAATTCTGAAGAAAGTTTACATTTTCGAAGTGAAGAAGTTTGAGTGACAGGAGGGAATAATGCCACTGGATTGTGATTCTCTACCTGTCTTTGCCCTGAAGCTAGTGCTATTCTGTGATGCTTGGATGTGGCTGTTTGTTGGGGGGACAACAACTTTCCTCTTTGTGGGGCTTTGTGTACTTCCACAACCAAAACATGGTTACCTACTATCAACACCCAGTGAGCACTGCCTGTGTGCAGTTTCCTCACCTCTGGGAAAGCATTCATCCTGTATGGAACGTGATGAACTAGACTCAGTTATAATGCATCCCTGGAAAGTTTAAGATTAAGGGATACAGGCTGCGCAAACATCACAGCAGCAATCAGCCTAACAAGTAGGGGTAGATGTTCTCTGGGATTTTAACCATGGTTTCTGAAATCAATTAGGTAAGCCAAGAAGCTGTAAATTCTCATCTGGAAGTGTAGAAACATAATTGCTTTTTAACCTTTGGAAACAGCCAGGTTCTGCTCTATCATTCATATGATTCTATAAATAGCCATAGAATGGGATCATACATGACTTGCATCTCTACGGCTGTGGTTCTCAAACTTCAAGGTAAGTGAGAATCACCTGGAAGACTTAAGATGCAGATTGCTGGGCTGTAGCCCCCGAGTTTCTGATTTAGGAGGTCTAGAGAGGGTTTTTTTCATTCCTTTGTTCTTTTCTATTTTTTTAAATTGACAAATAAAAAATCATATCTATTTAGTATGTACTATATGTTTTGGAATATGTACACTGGAGAATTTTTATTTCTTGTAAGTTCCCAGTTAATGCCAATGCTACTAGTGCAGGGACTACACTCTGAGAGCTACTATTGTAAGGAAATGATTTGAAGTTCTGGTTCTCCCCATGTCACGCTTTTTCGGGTGAGTCTCATTTATCCAAGTGTAAGCTGGATTTTTTAGATGACAGTGGGTCTAAATGATTCACACATTTTAATTGTGAGTCAGCACTGGGAAAAGAGCACCGGCAGTGGCATTGGTCTTGCTGAAATTTGAGTCTGTTTGTGCCCTTAATGCAACCCGACTAAGCCAAGGCACGGAGGCCTGAAGCTAGAGAGGCTGCAGGTGTGCAGCACACGTGTGTAATTCAGTTAGGGAATGACAGCAGTGTCACACAAATCCCCGCCTTGGCTCCAGATAAGAAAACACATTTCCCCTGCTCAGTGGCAGGGTTTTTTCATACCTCTTTGTTTGGGGTTTGTAGAAGTGGCAGGCTACCAGGGAGGTGTTGCTGTCTGCGAGTTTTCTCTCAGTGGTGCAGCAGATTTTATCTTTCCACGGGTTAGATCGACTTGACCTGAGGGGGGCTGCATTTCCAGGAGAAGCGCGGTGCCTTCCTGGGGCACAGAAACGGCTCCACACACCTACCACTGTTCTTTTATGAGAGGGGATTGATTTCCCTGTGAGTGTATGGATGTGTGTGTGTGTGTATTTAAGAAAAACCTCCAACACCTTAATTGCAGGTTCCTTAATAGCACTGTATGAAAACACTCGTAGCTTACAGGCATTTATATAATCTGGGTCCTTAGAGTATCTCTTACACAGCTTTTTGATCTTTGAGGGTTTTTTTTCTCCTCATTTACTCTGCTTAACTTAGATGAAATTTGTTTTCCATCTGTGCCACAAATTTCCTGTTAAAATGTCTAAAAATTTCTGTATGGGAAAAGCAGGATGAGCCTCTAGGTTTTTGACTATACTGATGCTCTGTGATCTCTACCTTTCCTTTGTGTGTCTGGAGCGCTGTGTGGAGAGGAAATGCCTTGTTCTCTGAAAATGAAAGGAGCTTCTCTTGATGCTCCAGATAAAAGGTTAGGCTTATTACTTAGGAGTCTATGAGTGATCAACTCAAAAACCTGAACGATGCGGGGATAATTAATACTCTCCTAATTCTGTACTTCACAGCCCAGTTCTCCCAGAGGGGAGTGTGGTTAGAAGGAAGGCATGAATGTCTGTCATTACATCAAATTCAGAGGGCTACAGAGGGCCTTGTTGGCACATGCATGTTATTCGTGTATGTTAAAGCATCTCTAGTCTACATATGTAGTTAATGTTTGAATTCCTTCGATCAGCCTCTGCTTGGACACAGGGAAAAGGAACTTCCAGCCTCCTGGGACAGCCCAATCAATGTATTTGAAGAGAACTTCAATTAAGTGTATTTCATTCATGTATTTTTTCATTCATTCGACTGTCACAAAGCACATACAATGTGTCAAACAATCCTAGCTCTTTGGTATACAAAGACGGATAAGACATGATTTCTATTTTGAAGAGAGAAAAATCTAACAGGAGAGAAATGCATGTTAAAAAATGAGTAATCAACTAGTGTGAGAGGGTTGTTATACATACTTCATGTAGGAGGAGAAGCTAGGGCCACAGCACAGGTAGGGAGCAACTCTTCCCTGGTTGGCAGCTAGGTAGGTAGAAGGTGAGAGAAGGATTGGAGGAAGCTTGACAGAAGAAGTATTCTGAGCTAAACCTTGAAAGATAAAGAGGGCACTAAGGAAAGGAGGAGTCAGGAGATTCCAGAGAGCCAGGGCATGTGCGAATGGACCTAGTCATGAAGCTATGTGGATCCATTGAAGAAACACCACGTGCCATGGCCTTGGTGGAGTAAGCATGGAGGAATGAAGCAGGGGCTCAAAAGGCATTCTGTTGCCACTTATAAAATGTCTTGTACATTATGCTATGGAGTTTGGACTTCATTACCAGTAGTCTCCAAAGTGAGATAAATCTCATGTGCCATGGCCTTGGTGGAGTAAGCATGGAGGAATGAAGCAGGGGCTCAAAAGCCATTCTGTTGCCACTTATAAAAGGTCTTGTACATTACGCTATGGAGTTTGGACTTCATTACCAGTAGTCTCCAAAGTGAGATAAATCCGTCTACACAGTTATCTACTAGGCTGAGAAAGAAAATATGAGAATTTATATTGATACTTATTTTTTTCAACAAATAAGAAAGAAATTAAGCTTTGCTAATCTGTACTGTATGAACTGAAGGTTGGTACATTAGGCAAAAGCATTTTCCCTAACATATATTTCTGTTGGGGAATATAGTACAGACACTTCTAAGATAAAATGGACAGAACTTGATGACTGAGTAGTTACAGAAGTGATGACTCTGAGTTTTCAGTTTTGTTTGAGTGATAAGGAGATGGTAGGACTGCTTACCACAAACAGTTGTTCCATCTGTGTCCTTCACAAGGATACCCAGCAGAGGGGGTGCGAAAGCTAAAGTCTTCTCTGAGCACCCCTGTCCACTCTGGTGCTGGGGGAAGCAGGCTAGAGAAGTGCTGTCTTTTGTTAATTCATCCAAGACCCAATGTGTGCCCGTAAGGGCTCTGATGGTGGTTCCATCAAGTGGCACAGAAGTTGAGGAGAGTGGATTGAGGGTGTAGGGAGACTCAGGTTTGATTTTAGGCATGCTGTCTCTGTACTTATTAGGGACATTCAGCTGGGATGTCTAGTTGACAATCGAAAATATGGATCTAGAGCTCAGAGGAGGGCTGGGGTCAGGAGACGAGAGCGGGATTGTGAAACACATCAGAGAACAGGTGGTAATTCAAGTCATGAGCATGATTAGGATCACGGGTGGGCATGTAGAGTGAGAAGAGGTAGGCATGACCTAACCAAAGGGGCAAGTAGACGGTGAGGAGCCATCGGAGGGACAAGAAATAATCCAAGGCAGAAAGCAAACCAGGGAGGGTGGCACCACAGGAGCTATGGAAGAAGAGAACTTTAAGAAGGGAATGGCCAATGGAGAAAGAGCAAATCAAGAGAAGAAAAGTTCTCTATGGGATTTGGAGTTAGGAAATTGTTAATTCCCTTAGAAAAGTACTTCATTGGTGCAATGAGTCCAGATACTTGATTAAATGATTAAAGACTGCAATGGAGGTAAGAAAATCAAAATTAGAAATGTAAAAGATATATATTAAGATGTTTGCATAAGAAGGGAAGGATAGAGATTAAGCTCATATGAACCTTCTCAGAAGCCCTTGAAATGTCATTGAACAGGTATTGATTTCTTCTTAGCCCAGTGTTAAGATCTATGTCTCTCTCTATGTGTGAATCAGGCTCTCTGACCTCCCAGTATATTTTCCCTATTCAGTCGCTTTGCTACATTTCATGTCCGAAATTGACCCAGTTTTCAAGATATGCACACACCATGATTTTGTGCAAAAGTTAAAGACATTTTCCAATTTGTTTCTAGTTCTCACTCTAATGATAACTAGAGCTTATTTTCCCTTTTGGCTTTAGCAACACATTGGCCCCACATCTTCAGGATACTTTGTAAAGCAATGTTGCCCCACTCCAGAATTTGCATACATGTACCTTGCACATAAAAGACACTGAATATTTATTAATTGGACCAATTATGTCAGAGGCTATAATTTTGGAAGCAATTTTTGTTCCTTTTCTTAAAGGTATTTCCTCTGAGTGACCCATCTTGAAGCTTGCATGTCGTATTGTACCCCATACAGACTCAATGGTTTCCTTCAGTTACCATTAAACCACCTAGAAACATCTACTGGCTTTGCAACCCTGAAGGTATTCCTTCTTCTGTATTTCCTCTTCCTGATCATTTATAAAATACATTAAGTGGCACTTTTTTTCCAGAGAGGCTACTTTTTATGTTTCTTTCTCCAGAAAAACACTTATTCGGCCCTCAACTTTGACTTGTTTCAAAATCTCTTAATGAACATTCCGTCCGATAAGTCCCCACCCCAACTCAGGCTGACAATGTTTTAAATTACTTTTGAAAGAAAGCCTTGTTTAAGGATTTTGAAACACGGAAATAAATTGAGTTTCCTGGAATCTCCTATTTTCACGCCTGCCACCTCCAAGCAGTCTGCTGGCTCCATCAGGATCATTTCCTCTTATAAAAGTCATCATGCTTTATTTGTGATATATGCTGAAATGTTTAGTGATTCTATGGTTTATGGCATTATAATTTTGCTCAGTTTTCCCGAGGTCTGTCTGCCAGGGACCTCATCGACTGTGGCAGGATGCCTGTTTTGATCAATATGTACACAATTCTGGCTATAAATTCCCTCAAAATGCTTGGGTGGGTACCCATGATTTATTTATTTCCATTTGCCAATTAGGTCTAGAGAGCCTTCCTAATAGACTCACTGGAAAAAAACAGAAAGAAATCTTGGAAGGAAAGAGCTGAACTGAAAAAGAAAAACCTTTCTGCTCTCTAAATTTAGAATAAATCCATCACCATTTTTGTTTTACCTCAATTAACTTTATCCCTCTGAATTCATCTAGTCTCCAAAGAAATCTTACAGCCTGGAGAGTTCCTCCATCCGTCTGGACTTTAAAAAGTTCTTGTGAAATGTATAGTCCATGTGATCCGGGAATCTGAGTATATTGGTAGTTCATTATTATGATGGCGCTTGTGGGCGTCAGGAACGATAATGTCTGTATTTAATGGTATTTGTGGCTTGCCCCTGGCTTGCAATTACCTGACAAGTGTAGTGGCTGGATTGAAAGCATGATTGCAATAGCCCATTTTCTCTTAGAAATCCTACTGGCTCCTTGATGATAATTTGACCTAAAGCATTGTGAGTGTGTGTGTGTGAGAGAGAGAGAGTGTGTGTGTGTGTGTGTGTGTGTGTGTGTGGTGCTGTCACTTCCTCATTCCTCCTGTGCAATAAAAGGAAAGTTCCCAAGGAATTGAACAATTCAAATAATAAATTTTTCAATACTGGCCTTGCTCAGCCAGCTGAATATTTTGGATAAAACAGCAGTTGCCTGTCCTGAACCCCCACACCTTAGGCAAGAGACACCTGGTATGTGGAGAACGTGCTGAGTTCACATGTGGCCACAACAGCACTAGATTGTGACAGAAGTGTCTGGTCTCAGGAGAGGTTTATTGTCCACAGGTCTTAGGGTCTGCCAGGAGCTGTTGATGATTCAGCCATTTTGCATTCATTTGTCTATTACGAGTGGGGCAGCAGCGGTTACTGTTTTATATTCTTAAAATAAAAAAAAACACTACACAGTTTAGGCAGCTATACAAGATGACCCCCACCGCTAAAAGCTGAAATACTGATGTTGCATTTACACGGGGTTGGCTGTGAAGAAAACACAATGCAAGGCAGGACTTCAGATTCCCACTGTTGTGCAAAAGGAGAGATAAAAATAATAGCAGTGAAAACTCATGCAAATGCATCAACCTCAAGGCTAAGAAACTTAATGCTCCTGAGTGGAACAGTAGAAAGCTTATGACCATTGTTCTCTATCTGATGTATTGCTTGGCCAGTTTTAGTTATTTTATTTCCATTTAAAATAAAAGTTAATTAAAATGTCTACCAGCTATTAATAGTTCACACGTTAAAAAGAACTGTTTTCTATGTTTTGTACGTTTTTCTTGTAAAATCAATGTACAATCACTGGAGAAAAATTAGGGGCAAGAATAAGCAAAATAAAAGAACATGAATATCTAACAGTTAAATTCCTCGGACAGCATGCCTGGCAAAATTATAAATGATTTTTACATATAAGCTCATTTAATTGTCAAAGCAACCTTATGAGGTATGTTTTTACCCATCCCTTTTTTGCAGAAAAGGAAACTCAGGCACAGAGAGGTTAAACAACTTGCCCAGAGTCCAAAAAACAGCCTGACTCCAAAGTCTACACTGCTTACCACACTATTGTACTTATCTCTACAACCATCCACAGTGCCCCTCACTCAGGGATGACTTACAGTTAAGCTTAGTATACAGCTTTCTAGATCTTTTCTCATTAATATAAACAAGTATATGGTACACTTGAATATCATGCATCAATATATTGTCTACATATGTTATATTTCCTACTATGACTCTCAAAGTAGTCTTTTTAATTTTTCTGACTTTATGAATGAGGAAACAAGCTTAGAGGGGCCTGAGTGACTTGCCCCAAATCTCATAGTTGTGGTGGAAGAGAAACCTTTTCCCAGGTCAGCTACCTCCATCAAAGGGATTGTTTTCTCTGCACTAAGCTGCCTCATGGTCTTTTAATTTTGACTGTGATGAAAGCACACAGTTTCATCGTGGTGGGATGCATCTCCAGGTTGAAGGTGATTAGGTGGTGTAGTGGAGGCTCTCAGTGCCCTGCCAGCTCTGCCTTACCAGCTGGTGCACTTGTCTCCCAGCAGCTGCAGTGCTGGCTAGTGACCACGCCTAACTGTCCTCCCCTATAGAGAATTGCTTTTGGTCACATCATCCCTTGCAGGGCCTCATCTAGAAAACTGGACTTGGGACAAGTGGTGTTTGATAACATGACCCCCCTGTGGGGAACAAAACCCAGCACCCACATTGAGGCAAGGGCTGCCTTTTGGAGTCCTACAACAGTTTTCATAATTTTTAGCCATACAGTTTGCCTTGAATCAGTAGGACTTTTTTCTTTCAAAAAGTCCAGTGACTATTTTTTCAAAATGTTTTATTTAAGTATTTTGTTAAGGTGACTTACATGGACCAAAGAAAGCCCTAAAAACCATTTCAAACACATTTAATTCAGGGTCATTTCTCATGTTTCCATATTTCTAAGCTTTAATGCTTTTCTATTTCAAATCAATTACTTTCTATTCATTCCTTAAGCACACATATTTCAGAGTTATAACAGAAGAATAGCTATGAATAACTACCCTGCCTCCTTCTTTAATTTCACAGTACTCCCATCTGCCTTCCATCTCCCTTGCTGAAAATTTTCTCTGCTCCATCACCACAATTTCACTGTTAGCTTTCTCCTACCAACTTCTGGTACATCTCGCTATTAAAGTCTTCTCTGTTATAGCCATCCTCTGTGTCCTCTTCTAAATGAACACTTCACTTCTGCCCGAACTGTCCTTCTTTTGAAATCGTATCTAGGCACAAAATCCAAAAATTTTTAATTGATTCTTTAATCTAGTTACCATCATGATTTTATAAACCCGACTTTCTGAGGTTTGCCAATGGAACTATCACATAGAAGAGGATCTGGAACATTTGGGCAATACTGTAATTTTTCAGAAGTGGAGATTATACTGCCATGCAATTTAATGATGTTTGAATTTTCCTAAATTTCTGTCTCTATCCCCATCCCAGCTGACTCATAATTTATTTATTCATATTATTGCAAAATCCTCTGAGCTGAGCTTCCTGCTTCCCTTCCTAATCCAATCAATCCATCCTCTATAGAGCTGCAAAAGAAACCTTCCTAAATCTCGTTCTCACCATGGTACTTCCATGTTCAAAAACCCATCCGTGGCTCCCCATTGCCTATGGAATGCTGTATTAGAAATGTTTTAGACCAATCAGACCAACCCCTAACATTTGCAGGACTGCAATAAAAATACAAATAAGGTCTCTGACTCACCCCTCTTTTCAATTCCACAAGGGGCCAAATAGGCATGTGTGTGAACAGCCACCCTGCAGTCAAATGCTGTCCATAACCCTGCAGCCTCCACGTGCAAGCAGTCACCTCTTGGCCATTCTTGGATTTAGGGATGTATGCTGGTGGTGTGGTCTATCCTTAAGAGGATGGACTAGAAGAAGAGGCTTGTTCAGGACCTGGAAGTGGGGTCAGGGCCATTGAGGCAGCAAATTCCAGGATTCTGAACATGAGAATGAGCATGTCTAGAGGGGGAGGACAGTCCTGGGAGAAGGTGGACATGGTCCCTTATCCCTATGGATTACTAATCCTGTGTAGAGGGGTATGGCTAGAGGAGGGTCAGAGCAGGGCCTTCTCAAGCACAGTGCTAAGGGAAAGACTCTCTTGCAAGATTTAAGGGCAATTCTGAGTCTGGCATGGAAGACTTTTCATGATCTGATCCCAACTTACTTTATCAATATCATTTCATGCTACTCCCAGGTGTGACCCATCCACAGTGACCAGTTTAGTCCACCTACATGTCTTTGGGGCATGATCTTCCTCATCTACCTATGTGACTTTCCTCATGCTATATACCGGATCCCAAGTTCACAGGGACTGGGTAAATAAACGAGTGCCATGGGCCAAGTGGGGCCCACAGAATGCTGGAGAGAGCAAACCCTATCTAAATGGCAGTGCCAATTTTCAATTCCAGTCAACTGGTAGCACGAGAGACTGTGCACCCAGTATTGTCAGATCATTCTTGTATTAGGTCAGAAATACAGATTTTTCATAAGAAATCTCTTGATTTTGGAATATTGACAACTAATTAAAATTAAAGAAGAAAAACACTCTGCTGTCCAAATCAAGCTCCACTGTGGCTCCAATTTGGCCTGTGTATGTTCTGTAAGCTGATATTGTCTGTGTGCTTCCCCCCAACTCTGTGAATCTTTTCTTTCTTCAATCATGGACTCAAATTCTACCTCCTTCATGAAGATTTCCTGGATCACTCCAACCACAGAACTTTCTTTTTTTTCTCTGAACTGTTCTAGTACTTACAATCCAACCCACTAACTTGACACCATTTGAAATTCTCTTTTTATATTGAATTGAATTGAGATTAGAGAGTAACAGTCACACCGTTTTTTTTTGTTTATCTCGTAGGGTCTAAGAGTTCCAGTCTCATGGTATTTGTTAAATCATCAATAAATAAAAACAAAATTGTACCATGCTTTAAAGAGTATATACTTTAGACCAAGGAATTTAGTTTCTAATAATTTCAGCTAGGGAAAAAACATAAAGTGTGCAAAGATGTATGCATATAACAGGATATTTCTCATAGTATTAGTTGTTAAAACAAAAATTTGGACCAACTAGGTATCCATCAAATTAAAATTGTAGTACACAATGTAATTGCTTGAATGTCTCTTAAGTGTCTTTTTCATCTATAGTTTTCTCCTCCATTTCTGTAGTGTGTGTTTACTTGATAGTTTTTTTGTTTGTTTGTTTTGCTGTGAGGAAGCTCAGTTTAGTTAGGTTTCACTCATTAATTTTTTTTGGTCACAATTACTTTAGAGAACATAGCCATAAATTCTTTGTCAAGGCCAATATCTACAATAGTAGTCCCTAGCTTTTCTTCTAGGATTTGTTTAGTTTGAGGCTTTACATTTAGAACTTTAATCCATCTTGAGTTGCTTTTTGTATATGATATAAGGAAGGGGTCCAGTTTCAATCTTCTACATAGGGCTATCCAGTTATCCCAGCATCATTTATTGAATAGGGAGTCCTTTGCTCATTGCCTATTTTTGTCAGTTTTGTTGAAGAGCAGATTGTTGTAGGTGTGTGGCCTTATTTCTGGGTTATCCATTATGTTCCATTGGTCTATGGGTCTGTTTTAGTACCAGCATCATGCTGTTTTGATTACTGTAGCCTTATAGTTTGGTTTATAGTTGGGTAATGTGATGTCGCCAGGATTGTTCTTTTTGCTTAGGATTACTTTGGTGATTCAGGCTCTTTTTTGGTTCCTTATGAATTTTAGATTTTTTTTTTCTAATTCTGTGAAAATGATGTTGGCAGTTTGATGGAATAGCATTGAATCTTCATCTTGCTTTGGGCAGGATAACCATTTTAACGACATTGAGTTTTCCAATCCAGGAGCATAGAATGTTTTCCCATTTGTTTGTATCATCTATTATTTCTTTCAGTAGTGTTTTGTAGTTCTCCTTGTAGAGATCTTTCACCTCATTGGTTACATGTATTCCTAGGTATTTCATTATTTTGTGGCTATTGTAAATGGGATTGTGTTCTTTATGTGGCTCTCAGCTTGAATGTTATTCGTGTATAGAAATGCTAGTAAATTTTGTAAATTGATTTTGTATCCTGAAACTTTACTAAAGTCATTCATCAGTTCCAGGAGCCTTTTGGTGGGCTCTTTAGGGTTTCCTATGTTTATAATCATATCATCTGTGAAAAGAGATCATTTGACTTATTTTTTTTCCTATTTGGATGCCTTTCATTTCTTTCTCTTGCTTGATGGCTCTGGGTAGGACTTCCAGTACTATGTTGAATAGAAGTGGTGAGAGTGGGAATCCTTGGTCTTATTCCAGTTCTTAAGGGGAATGCCTCCAGCTTTTGCCTGTTCAGTATGATGCTGGCTGTGGATTTGTCATAGACAGCTCTTATTATTTTGAGGTATGTTCCTTTGATGCCTAGTTTATTGAGGGTTTCTCTCATGAAAGGATGTTGGATTTTAGCAAAAGGTTTTTCTGCATCTATTGAGATGATCATGTGGTTCTTTGAAAGGATAAACAAGATTGATAGATGGCTAGCTACATTAACAAAGAAAAAAAGAGAGAAGATCCAAATAAACACAATCAGAAACAACAAGGGTGACATCATAACCAATCCCACAGAAATACAAAAGATCCTCACAGACCATTGTGAATACCTCTATGCATACAAACTAGAAAATATCGAGGAAATTAAATTCCTGGAAACAGACAACCTTCCAAGATTGAATCAGGAAGAAATTTAAACCCTGAACAGACCAATATTGAGCTCCAAAATTGAATTAGTAATAAAAACCTACCAACCAACCTGTGAACCAGATGGATTCACAGCTGAATTCTACAAAACGTACAAAGAAGAGCTGGTACTAATTCTACTGAAACTATTCCAAAAAATTGAGGAGAATGGACTCCTCCCTAATTCATTCTATGAAGCCAAAATCTGGCAAAGAGATGACAAAAAAAGAAAACTACAGGTCAATATCCCTGATGAACACAGATACAAAGATCCTCAACAAAATACTAGCAAACTGAATCCAGCAGCACATCAAATAGTTAATTCTCTGTGATCAAGCAGGCTTATTCCTGGGATGCAAATTTGGTTCAACATATGCAAATCAATAAATGTGATTCATCACATACACAGAATTAAAACCAAAAACCTGAGTCATTTGGACATCATCCTAATGTTCCTGCACACGTTCTTTGCTTTCTGGTATATGATGTTTCAGTCTTATCTTGTTCTTTTCTTGCCCCAGACCTGGAATCCAATCTTTCTTCAATTAATCCTATTTTCTTTTAGTGAAAAATGGTATTTGGAGTCTATAATGTTGGCATTAGAGGTGTTCTTTGCTCCTGGGTTAGTCATTGTCTCTAGGCTTTTTCAGTATACAGAGCTTAAAAAATACAGTTTTTGTTTTAGATAAAATATATTGTGAGTTCATATTAATACTTTCATTTTAAACTCAGAGTTTTGGCCAAATCTCTAAACACCAAAAATCTGACTCTGGTTCAAACAGTTAACAAATGATATGACAATCAGGAAAAAATAAACAGCAAATTTATATTTCATGATACTAAGAAATTAATTTTAATTTTTAGGTGTCACAATTTTAATTCTATTCATTGGAAGAATCCCATGTCTTACAGAGATACATACACATTGAAATATTTGTAGATAAAATTCCATCGTGTCTGAGATTTGCTTCAAGATAATGTAAGGGGTTGAGTAGGAGAAGTAGATGGTGTATGGATGAAAGAAAATTGGCCATGAATTGATAATTGTTGAATTTGAGTGATAGGAACACGAGGTTTATTATTTTGGTGTCTCTCTATTTTTATAGGTTTGAATTTTTAATTGCACATTTAAAAAGAAGACATGCTAGAATATTTCATGACATAGATAATGTTCATATATAATTAAGTAAAAACCTAGTGTAGTAGGACAAAACTGGGTTCTTGTCACACGACCAGCAAAGATTTGGCTCACAGTCACTTTGAAGGGTGAGGAGTAATGGAATTTATTGGGTGAAAAGGAAAAAAGGAAAAGCAGCTCAGCGAAGTAACGTGGAGTCCTGCTAACAGGCTGTCCACCTCACTGACTGAATCCCAGGTTACCACACAGGAACAAGACGAGCCAGACTCCTCCCTGCTGCAAACCGCATGAACTTCCCCAGGCTCCACCCCATCCTCCCCGTGTGCAGGCCAGTAGGAGATCCTCCGGTGACCCCTTTTCACTTGGCTGTCTCATTAGCTATACTACTTTCATAAAATAAGCTCAAATTTGTAGAAGAAATGTAAATAGACACAGATGAGGCTAAAGGACTTACCCTAAATGATGGATGTTCCTCTGTGTGTTACAGATTATTTTCATTTTTGTCTTTGTGTCTTTCTGCATATTCCAATTTTTCAATATGAAAATGTACTACTTTCATAATCAGACAAAAATATAAATGTTATTGACTAAGTGACTTTAAAACAATGAACAGTACTCTATTTCCTTGTTTGTATGCTTTTATGATAATGAAAATGGCATTTTCCATTTTCAAGCTATTACCAAATGCTTCCACACTGTAGCTGCTTGAAAGCCTGTATGCCCCCTTCTCCTCCTCTGTCACTTTCCTCCACGCTCCGTCTTCCCTGCCATAGGAGGTCCTCATCTTTCTTCCGCTGTTGAGTGCCCAGAGGCAGAAAGTCAGGACCTTAACTCAAAGTGAAAAAGAATATAACTTTAGTCCTCTCTGCTCAGCATTTCTTCTCTATTCCTTGTCTGGCTTAATTTTATTTTTCTGTCTCTAGATTTTCTTCCTTATAGCTTATGATTTTTATCAATAATATGAGTAAGAGTACATGGTATTTATAGCTTTTGCTAAGTACTAGGCAGTTTGCTAATTAGTAGACATATATGAATTTTTTAAGTCCTCAAAGCAGCCTTAGGATTGAAGAATTACTCCTAATCTTTACAAAAACTCTACAACATAACAATTTGTATCCAAGCTGAATGGGTGCAGCTCACAGAGACCTTACGCAACTTATCTAGCCACACTTCAGGCGTGAGACAGAATTGGTTCAAATTCATGTGTGTCTGGGTCCATGGCTCATGGTTTTTTTCACTCTGACTTGCTGCTGTCTTTTAAAAAGAAAAGAAGGGAAAAAAAAATCTCAAATTATTCTGAAGCCGAGATCTGCTTTAAACAGATAGGATAATCTTATATAAGATTTTAAAAGGGATTATGTTGTATTTGTTTAATTGTTATGTGTCCTATGTGTATTTCACATCAGCTCTTTCATTTTCATAAAAGTAGAATTCAAAATGCACGATAATAAAATTTTGGGTTAAACAGAGTCTTATTAGGAAGGATACAGGGAGCCAGCAATCTAGGGGTGCTCTGTGCAGAAGGGAGAAGAGCCCCAAGACCAAGGAGAGCACTCCCAGGAAGGTTGGAATGCGAAGGGGAAAGGAATTCAACCCCAGTACCAAATGAAACCCTTGGACCCTGGGGCTGTGCCTGTCTAGGGATTCTAAAAGCAAGCAGAGGAATGAAAATACATCCTTTTCAAGGCAATGTCTGCACATCAACTTTAACATTCTGAGTAACATTATCTTGGGCACAGTTCTCCTTAATGAAAACATGTTCTTCTAAGCTGTAAAAAATAGAAAGTCCCTAAAGCATAAAGCATGCCTTTTAGAAATGAACTAAACAGTAGATCTCATTGAAGTCCCTTTGCTGATAAGTTGAGTTCATCTTTGGTGTTGCTCTCTTCACCCTTTGGAACAGTCTGTTCCCACTTTTCCCATCTGACGGCCATGATCCCAGAGCAGAGTATCTTGCATGGACAGCCCCCTTCCTTGGGCTGTTAGGGCCAGCTGGGCAGAAGGATTTTTCTTCTTATCGAACCACACTTCTTCTTCCTTCATAGACTAATTTGGTGCCGTTGAGAGCCTGCTGCCACACTGTGTCAAAGAGAAATCTGACAAACCATGGAGATGTTACCAGTGAGTCAACTTTCCTAAGGGAGATCACTTGTATTTGTACAGGAGTCTTTAGGAGAAGATGCCTTGAGCCAGAGGAGAGTGTTTAATCATGGAAATTTCAGACTTTGGGACAGATATAGCCATATGCACCCAAAAAATCACACTGTATATGAAGCAAGACAATGGACATGAACTCTAAACAGAAAACAGTTCAGGGCACAGATGTCTGTGGACATTTTTATTATATTGAAAGCAAGAGACAGGGAAGTAGGGGTAAAGTAGGAAAGGAGAAACAGGAAGAGGATACTGATAATAAACAGTACAATATAGGAAATATGCACATAGTAAATGACTTCTAAGTATTGGGGGAACTACTGGGTTAAATTCATCTGGAAGTTTTTCTCTGCCCACAGAAATCCAGGAGAGTCCACAAACCCATCCCATCGTAGCTGGGCAAGTGGAAGAGTCATTCTCAGGAAGCTACAAGCAGACATTTTTAAGAACTACAGAAGAGATATCCCTCTTGAAGATGAGAAATGTGCCCCCAATCTATGCAGTAGCACCAACAGAAATAGCTAGATATAGGGGAGCATATTTGAAAATACTAAAAAAAAAAAAAAAAAAAAGAGAGAGAGAGACTTGACAAACCTTCAGCTGTAAGCAAATGCACACACGTTCTCTGAAATTATATTTCGCCCCTTATAAGGTTCTGACTTATTCCGCATGAATTGTGGTGGGACATCGGAAAACATGGTCAAGTACAAATTAGAAAGGGGTCAGAAGACAATGCAGAATCAGATCCCCAGTCAAAACCAGAATCAAACCCGACCCTCAAGGCAATTTTGGCTAATTAGTTTTCTTATAAAGAATGTTTAAGAGTCTTTACTATGTTCCAGACACTCTGTTTTATTCAGTTTTACAAAAACACTTAGAAGTAGGTACTATTTTTATCTTCATTTTATAGATAAGTCCTTTGTGACTAAGAAACAGATAAGATAATTAAATTGGATCAAAGTCATGTGATTATGATGGCAGAGCTAGGATTCAAACCTAGAGCGTCTTAGCTCCAGAGTCAGTGCTCCACTGACAGCTACTAGTGACAACAGCTTATTCTATATCAATTCATCAACTGTGGAAAACAGGACCACATCCTAGTGTTCTAGGCCCCAAACACAGAAGCATGAAACTGATTATATATTCCTCCCACCCCCTTCCCCAGAAGTCTCTTTCCTTGATGGACACTGACATCTTTACCCCTAGCCCAGCCCTTCCTGTGAATGGCCGCAGTATTCCTTTCTTTGCCCTACTTCTTCAGTGGGGCATCTTTGTCCATGTACTTGGACATTTAATATGACTCTTCCTCCTGGAAATGCAGAGTCTATTCTGTCCTTTCACTTCCGGAACAGCCTCTCTTCTTTACTTTGCTCAAGATCAATGACTCATTTCTTGAATGCTTTCCTATATGTTTCTCCTCTACCAGGCAGCCACCAGCCTTCCAGGAAGCTAAATTCTTAAGCAATATTGAAAGGAAGTTGAAGAAGAGGAACCCAGAGTCTCCTTCCAATATTTGGAAGGTCAGGATCTTTTTAACAGGATGCATGGGAAGTACACCAGGCTATAACTCTGTATTATTTATAGCTTGTCGTATACTTAGTAAATTGTGGATCATTCACTTCATTGTATTGGTTCAAGCACTCTCAGTTTTCCTTTTTGTTATTTTCACTGAGTTCCGTGGAAGAGTGTCTTCAACTACGACAAAGGCAGTAGAGAGGTACTACGAAGTAGGTCCCCCCTCAACTCTTTTTTGCAGTAAAAATTCTGGGTCCCAGAGCGTGCAGAGAAGATAAACACCAGCATCCCTCCCCTGGAGTGGAAGCATCCCTACCCTGGAGTGGAATAACAGGCTTATTCCTAGTCAGATGCCCTATGCATCTGTCACTTATGGAGCATATGACGAAGTCGGGCAGGACAAGCCCTGTTACTGTTTCTTAACCACTCTCACATTTCCACATCAGCAAGGTGTCCAAGTCTACATAGGTAATGGTGTTTTGACTTAGTGTGGCCTCAGTTTGTGCCCTGATAATCTTAGAGGAATGGAGAACCTGGCCTAGCCTTTTGGGATGACTCTCCTAACTTGCTAACTGACAAGGGGATGGGAGCAACATGGCGGAATATTTATCTTGGCTTCCACATATAAAGGCTGGTGTCCAGGGCCAATTGTTGGCAAAAGAGAGGAGTGGGAAGATATTTCCCCAACCTAAGATTCTCAGCATCCTTATTCTAATCCCTTGTCCTCTTTATCCCACACCAAGTTCCCCAAGCCTTCTCTTTTTCCTTTAGTTTATCCATATCTGAACTCCAAAGGGATCTGCGATCTCTCCACCATATAGTGGATATGGCTGGCAACTTTATAAAACCGAACTGGGATCTGCTTGCCCGGCACAACAAAGACAAACACTGACATCAGGATAGCAGCAAGAGAAAGCCAGGCATTTATTGGCAGGGCACCAAGCAAGGAGGACCAGGCAGCTAACGCTTAAATCCTGACCTCCCCATTGGCTTGCAGGAAGTGTTTTTCAACACAGGAGTAAATTTCAGGAAAGCAGATGTTATCGGTAAAATCATAGATCAATACGTAGAGGTTACACACTGGTTTTGGCCTAAAAGGGAGAGATATCTTGAAGTGGGGGCTTATGAGTCATGGGTAGATT
Source organism: Papio anubis (assembly GCF_008728515.1). NCBI lineage: Eukaryota > Metazoa > Chordata > Mammalia > Primates > Cercopithecidae > Papio > Papio anubis. The sequence goes on from NC_044977.1 coordinate 27,641,172, forward strand.
CAGAGATTTTCTGATTTGCAATTGGTTAAGGAGAAGCTTTGTTTAAAAATTTAGGGTTGGCTGGGTGCGGTGGCTCACGTCTGTAATCCCAGCACTTTGGGAGGTTGAGGTGGGCGGATCACTTGAGGTCGGGCAGGAGTTTGAGACCAGCCTGGCCAACATGGTGAAACCCCGTCTCTACTAAAAATATGAAAATTAGTTGGGCATGGTAGCGGATGCCTATAATTCCAGCTATTCAGGAGGCTGAGGCAGGAGAATTGATTGAACCTGGGAGGTGGAGGTTGCAGTGAGCCGAGATCCTGCCATTGCACTCCAGCCTGGGCGACAGAGCAAGACTCTGTCTCTAAATAAGTAATTAATGAATTAATTAAATGTAGGGTTGGCAGAAACAAATGTTAACTCCCTGAGTGTGACTTTTCTCCAGGTCCCTCAGGAAGAAATTTAGAATGAAGAATGATAGGTAGAGTTCGGTATTCAGTTCCCCCTTATCTGAGATCTATGTGCTGGAGGATTCATTTGGTGGGGGTCCAGGTTTCTAAAAAAACAACACAGAGGTATATGTTAAGATGTTATCTTTAGTTTCTATAGGGGAACCAAACATCTGGTGAATCTAGCTTCCTTGTCTGTTGTTTTTAGGCTACTATTACTTTCTAGCTTAACAAGTTGCTTATTTACTTCTCAGGGCTAGCTAGGTGCGTGGAATTTCCCTTGGAGAAGCTCAAGATTTTCCTTTATTTTTCTGTTTTGGGAGGCCACAAGCCTCTTAGAGAGGGGTCCCTGCTCCCTCTTAGCAATAGAGCAAATCTCCTATTTTCTTCCTGAAGGCTGTGATTCTCAGGCTGGCTAGAAAATGCAGATTCTGAGGTTGCAGCTCTTCTGCCCATCCCACTCCTCAGACATCTAGTTGTGAAGAAGATCCACAGAGGATCGTAATGTTGGGTGTCACAGGGGGAAAAGTGGATGAAGGTTAAAGGTAAAAAACCCTAAGGATATTACTGCAAAAAGGAGTGGTGGTGCCGGGCTTGCGGGGAGACCTGAGGAAGTTAGACCTCTGGAGTCCACTGCCCCCCTTTCACTACTTGTTACGGGTTTAAATTGTGTCCTCCCCCAGAAGATAGGCTGAAGTCTCAACTTCTAGAACCTGTCAATATGACCTTATTTGGAAATAGGGTATTTGTAGACATAATCAAGTCTAGATGAGGTCACACAGGAGTAGAGTGAGCCCTGATCCAGTATGACTGGTGTTCTTAGAAGAGGAGAAGAGGCACGTAGAGGGAAGGCGGCGTGAAGACACACAGGGAGAGTGCCATGCGATGTCGCAGGCGGCATGGAGTGCTGCACACAAATGACGGAATGAAGGGTTCTCCCCTTCAGGTTTCAGATGAGCAGGCCCCTGCCGACACCTGGATTTCAGTCTTTCAGCCTCCAGAGCTGCGAGACAATACATTTCTCCTGTTTTAAGCCATCTAGGTTGTGGTACTTTGTTGTGGTGGACCGAGCAAAATAATACACTCTCCCTAAGTCCCGTCCCCACCCCCTTCCTCCCGGGTTATAGGGTGCAGGCAGCCACCTCTCCCACACCTCCTAATGCCAGCCTTGTTGGGGTGAGCACTACAGGTTGTCTTCTTGGCTTCCTCATGCCTCAGTCCCTGGTCTGGCCTCCTGAGGAGCATGGAGTCCATGGGCTTGGGTAGCTTCTTGATCTTTCAGAGAAAGATGAACAGGATGTGGACTATTAGGGCACGTTCAGGATGAAACCAAAGGCCCATTGGCTGTGAGGGGAATTGGAAGAGAAACCAAGTGAAGCTCCCACTTCAATCCTAAATTATCTGTTTCTCTGGAGCTAGAGGAAATGAACTTTTTGAGTAAAAGCAGGACCCAGCCATGCTGTTGCATGTCTAGGAATTCCCTGTGGTTCTGAGCTTTCATTGCATTTGCTCCAAGGGTGTCTGCGATTTGTCACAGAGGTCCCTGACTTTCTAGGCAGAGGGAGAAAAGGAAAGGGAGTGGGGCAGAAACTGTGGAAGGGCTCTCTAAACATCTCCGGGGCCATGCAAACTGTCAACATTAAGGGAGGTGAAATGATGACCATAGTGGTTATTCCAGAATGCCTGTGGTCTGTCTCCTCTCACCCCACTCTCTGACACTCTTACTCTTGAAGTATGTAACTGTATAGTGTCCTGGCAATAAGAATAACAGTCATGAAAACTGTCATGTATCAAATGCTATATGCTGGCTGGCTATTATTTTATATCCTCATAGTAATTCTGCAAGACACAGGTTAGGCTCAGACAGAGTACAGAATTTGTTCAAGTTCACCGAACTGTGGGTGGCTAAGCCAGCAATCGAGGCCAGGCACAATCATCTTTCCACTAGGCTGTGGAAAGACAAGCATGAAGTGCTTGTCCACGAAGCAAGCACACCTTCTGCTAGCCTCGGGCAGCAGAATTCTTAGCCACATCATCCTTGTGTGAGGATAGCTGTTTGGAGGCTTAGCCCATTCTTTATTGCTCTCATAGTCATTCTCAGTAGTCTGTGCATTTTTGTGGAGAAATATGTACAGAGAAGGAAATAAAGTAAATTAGTGCTCACCCGCATTAAGCAGAAAGAACAGAAAGGTTTCTAATCACTTCATAGTTTTGCAATAGTTGCATTCATCACAACCCAGTTTGCATTTTAGTGTGGAAGCCCTTGCTATACCTGTGGTATCCCTGCCACACAGACTGCCCAAAGCATATCTGAAAATTGACACAGTGTTCAGAATTTAGGGGAGCAGAAAAATGGGAATGATCTGAACCCCATGAGGTATCTAGGTATGGCTCACTTCTTTAAATGTTCAAGGGCCTCTGGTTAAGGAAAAAATTAATATTACTCCTAAGTTTTTGAACAATATATGATTAACATTTTAGCCTTCTGCATATGTACTTTTAACCTGTGAGCCTGTTTAACAATTAAGCACATGTGGGAATTGTAAATGTTGCTTCCAGGTAAGAGAGAGAAGGTTAAATCAAGGGGATTAGATAAACAAGGTTACTTCGTTTTAAGAGTGGGTATTTAAGACTTCCCATATGACGATTACTTGTAGAGATGGCATTGTGGGTGGTTCTCTATTGTCAGTGAGGCTCTAACTGAGGAGAATGACCCCTCCTTTGTTGAGCAAGATTTCAGCTAGTCATGAAATAGAGCAGTGGTAGGCCAGGCATGGTGGCTCACGCCTGTAATCCCTGCACTTTGGGAGGCCAAGACGGGTGGATCACGAGGTCAGGAGATCCAGACCATCCTGGCTAACATGGTGAAACCCCGTCTCTACTAAAAATACAAAAAATTAGCCAGGCGTGGTGGCAGGCGCCTGTAGTCCCAGCTACTCGGGAGGCTGAGGCAGGAGAATAGCGTGAACCCAGGAGCCGGAGCTTGCAGTGAGCTGAGATCATGCCACTGTACTCTAGCCTGGGCAACAGAATGAGACTCCATCTCAAAAGAAAAGAAAAAGGAAAAGAAAAGAAAAAGGAAAAGAAAAGGGTGCGGTGGCTCATGCCTGTAATCCCAGCACTTTGGGAGGCCGAGGTGGGCGGATCATGAGGTCAGGAGATCGAGACCATCCTGGCTAACATGGTGAAACCCCGTCTCTACTAAAAATACAAAAAATTAGCCAGGCGTGGTGGCAGGCGCCTGTAGTCCCAGCTACTAGGAAGGCTGAGGCAGGAGAATGGCGTGAATCCGGGAGGTGGAGTGAGCCGAGATCGCGCCACTGCACTCCAGCCTGGGCTACAGAGCAAGACTCCGTCTCAAAAATAAAATAAAATAAAATAAATAATAAAATAAATAAATAAATAAATAAATTTAAAAAAGAAATAGAGCAGTGGTCAGCAACCTTTTTCTGTAAAGGGTCAAAGAGTAAATATTTCAGCCTTTTTAACGCCTCAGCTCTGTCATCTTAGCCTGAAAGCAGGCATAAACAATGCACAAATCAATGCATGGCTGTCCTCCAGTAAAACTTTATTTGCAAAAACAGTCCGTGGTCTGGTTTCAGCCTGCCGGCTAGGGTTTGCTGACCACTGATACAGAGCATCCATAGGAAAACGTTATTTAAACATTGAACCGTTGGCTGAAATGCTCTGCTGTTGGAGGTTTTCTTGTTTTGTTTTGTTTTTTTGAGACGGATTCTCGCTTGTAGCTCAGGCTGGAGTGCAGTGGCGTGATCTCGGCTCACTGCAAACTCCGCCTCCCGGGTTCCCGCCATTCTCCTGGCCCAGCCTCAGCAGTAGCTGGAACTACAGGCGCCGCCACCACGTCCGGTTAACTTTTTTTTTTGTATTTTTAGTAGAGACGGTGTTTCACCGTGTTAGCCAGGATAGTCTCGATCTCCTGACCTCGTGATCCGCCCGCCTCGGCCTCCCACAGTGCTGGGATTACAGGCGTGAGCCACCGCTCCGGCCTGTTGGATGTTTTTAAAAACAGATTGGGCAGTTACTTGTTTGAGTTGGCTTTCATATGTTAATTCCTCCTTTAACACACTGGTGCTTCTGACATGCAGAATCTTCTGCTCAATATTGTCACAGACTACCAGTCACCTAATCCTCTTTTTCTATGAACTTCAGTTAAGTTGCAGGGAAATTTTTCTCTACAGGTCTTGCCCAATATCTTCTAAACAAAAGACTGTGTCTGAATGCTAAGAGGGTCATGGTCACAGAGAGTGGGAGGATTTGAGCCCTTCAAGCACTTGGGTAGGAGAAAAGGAAAATTAATTAACTCATCAAATCTTTTCTCTCAAATAGCAAAAATGCAATAGATTCTTGCACAATGAAGAATCCTCTGCCAGTAGGGCTAAAAATCCACCTTCCTGTTTCCCTCTGTGTTCTGATACATGGTCCAGAAGGGCTCATGCATTAATGTGATGTTCATAGCGTTTCCACATGGTAGGTGAGAAGCACTTTGCAATGCTAAAAAGTTTGAATTACTCTTAAATGTGCATATATGCATAAATACATATATGTAAGTCTAGACATAACATGCAAGAATCAGGATACTGATTCTTGACATTAGCAACTAGATAGACATCAAATGTTAGAATTGTGAATATTTTATTATAAATGCATTTTTTAAAGGTAATTACATTTTAAAAATAAAGTAATAAATTTTAGTTTCATATACTTTTTAAATTTAAAATTTATTGTCACGTGATTCATATTCTGCCTTTTAATTTTAATAGGTAAAATATCTTTTTTGGGAAACAAAATTTTTTATTTGCCAATATAAAGTTTTACATTAATCTTTTTACATTTTTATTAATCTATACTGAAGATTTTAATCAATTAGTTCAATACTGTCAATCATGTATAAATTTGATTATAACAACATAATTTGTATTTTTATATTAAGGGGAAGAGAAATATTCAATTTTATGGAGGAGGCAAATAATAATTCATAAATTATGTATGTCCTTATTTTATTACTCACCCTTTCAGGATACCCAGTCATATAAAAAAAATCAAATGCAGTCATCTTTTAAAAATTTCTCATTATGAAGGTATCCTTAAAAAGGTAGACAGAAAGGGCGTATTTATTAAACAATTTGTTAGCATGTGGTATGAAGGTCCCCATTTGAGACAACCACGTAAAAGGGGCTCCCCGGAGAGTCTCCTATTGGCCTGTGCTCTGGGAGGATGGGGTGGAGCCTTGAGAAATTCTCACCATTTGTAAAGGGGAGGAGCCCGGCCCCTCCTGTTCCTGGGTGGTGACCTGGTATTCTATCGGTGAGGTGGAGAGCCTGTTAGCGGGACTATATCTCATTTTGCAGAGTTGTTTCTCCTTTTTACCTTTCACCCAATAAATTTCACTCCTAACCCTTCTATGTGTCCATGAGACTAATCTTTCCTGGTCATGTGACTAGAAACCATTTTTTTTCTACAACACATTTACATTCTTGCTCCAGCCCCCACAAATATTAGCGAAGGGCCTATCTCAAATGACTATCTTTCATGGAAATGAAGATGTTTTGACTGATGAACGATTTTGATTAATTGATACAAGATCCAAAACTCCTTTTAGGTTTAATTCTTTTGTTGAAATTTCAACAAACGTAACTCAGTTTGACAACTTCTTAACTGAATTTTCAATATCTCCAAATCTCTAGAAATAAAACTTTTCTCTTTTAAAAAATGTATTTTGGGCCATAGTCATTTGGTGGCAAAGCCTAACTGGTTTTACAGGATATTATGTATAGCCCTTATGCATACTATTTATATTCAAATATTCACTTAGAGATATTAATGAGTTTGATTATGGGATCTGTCCCAGATCCTGCTTTGGGGTTATGTAATGTACTATTAATGCATTATGGTACCTTTCAAAAATCTGTAAAAGTCTGGATTTCTTACATGTCTTGTTTAAAGGTTTCCCTGCCTTAGTAAAAGAGCAAACTAGAAACAATGTCATGTTTTCTTTAATGACTCAGTAGATTACCTTAGAACAGAGGCACAGTAAAAACAATAATTCCTATTGTACAGAAATTGTACAATAAGATATAGATAGATGGCAGAGGACTTTGCTGAAAGTGTACTGACAACCATGATCATTTTTTTTAAGGTAAATCCTGAGTCAACTTGTTCCCATCTTGCTTGAGTTTTTAAATAATAGCTGAGCTTGCGAAACAATTATAGTCAAATGATACTATTAATTAACTGATTCAAATTCACTCAATTTTCATCATTTTGAATTTACTTTTTAGGAATAGGTCATACTCTAGTTCATGGGTGTATAATTAAATGTGGGTGTACAATTTTAAAAATCCAGAAATCATTGCACCAAACCATAAGCTTATGGAGAAAAGAGAAATACTTTTTGATCTTTCTTCCTTCATAATGCCTTGCCTACACATGGTAGTCATTCAGTTGGTGTGGAAATGAATATTTTAGCTTACTGTTATATTTTGAGAAAATGCCACTGAAATCTCCGTCATCAGAAAGGATTTAAAACTGCCAGAACTTTAGTGTCAACATTCCTCTTGCTCTAGACTGTGAGTAGCTACACATCTATCTCCACACATGAGCTTCTTTTCTGCTTTAAGCCTAAAAACAGCAGCCATATTTGACATTGAGTTTTTTCAATGTCATATAAAATAATCATGCTCACTTCAGCTCAGATTTTATTGAAGCCATTAGAAGCTTAAGTCTTTTGTGGACTCACTTTTGAATTCAACGTTTCTTCAAGTGTCTCACAGCCATTCCTTCCACACTGTTGCTCAGGGAGGAGAAGGAACAAACCCTGGGGACACTTTCCTCCTTTGAGACTAGTGGACCTTGAGGCAAAACGACACCCACAATTATAGTCTGAGCACTGGGAATTCAATGTAAAGAACATTTTAAAATATTTCCATGATGTCCTGATTAGCCTCATCCAAGTAACCAAAACAATTCTTTTTTTTTTTTTTGAGACTCACACTTCCATCTCTCTCTCTCCCTTCCGCCCTCCCTCCTCCCTCCACTAGCCAGGGGCTGGGAGAAAATATTTACAACACACGTATCAGATATAGAATATGTATCTAGAACTAAAAACAAAACCCAAAACACCCCTTATAATTTCACCATGAAAAGATAATCCAATTTACAAATAGACAACAGATATACCAGTAAAAATAATCACATTCAAAACCTATTACTATGTTTCTTATAACATTCTCCAATGAAAGAACTGTGGCTCCTGAGACAAATGGCTGGTCCCAGAGCTGGGGCAAGGGATATATTAGATGAGGCTGGCTTATCTTGTAGTTTCAGAATGTGAGGAAGGGCTCGAGAAAACGCAATGATGGGGATATGTCAGATGGATACAGGGACTAAGTAAAGAATCTCCCAGTGGCCAAAGCTGAAACAATGTGAGCAACAAAATCAATAATGAAATATTGATTTATAATCCAAAGTGGAAAATAAATACCGAGTACATACTCTCCATAGGGAAAAAAAAATGATTGGATTAAAAAAATCTAGTCAAATAGACCAACCTATATACAGAAGTATCACAAATAATTTATTCATACATTCCATTTTGAGAAGGTGGAGTATTACTCCCCATCGTGTAAGTGTGGGCGCTGCATAGCGACTTCCTTCCAAAGAGTATGGTATGGGAAAGGAAAACACAAGAGTAACTTTAGAATGGAGAAGCCTGACAAACACAGCCTTAGCCCTGTAATCAAGGTTAACATCAATAGTGATAAGTCATGCTGATAGCATGTACCCTTGATATGATGGAAGAAAAGGGCACTTTACTTCTGTGGTCTTCCTCCACAAAACCCACAACCCCCGTAGAGTCACATGAAAGCTATCACAAACTCCAATTGAGGGACATTCTATAAAATGCCTAGCCAGTACTACTTAAAACTGTCAAAGTCATCAAAAGCAAAGAAAGTCCAAGAAACGGATGTCTAAAGGAGCCTAAAAAGATATAGCAACCATTTTTAATGTACTATCCTGGATGCAATCCTGGGAGAGGTAGGGAATGACACTAGGTAAGAAAGGAAAGGAAGACACAGAATATACTATGAACTTTAATAATAATATGCCAATATTGACTTGTTCATTGTGACAAATGTACCGTACTAATGTAAGATGTTAACAGTAGAAGAAACTGGGTGTGTGGTATATGGGAACTCTTTGAACAATCTTTGCAACTTTTCTATAGATCAAATACTCTTCTAAAATAAAAAGTTTATTTTAAAAAAATGAACAACAGATTTGAACAGATGCCCCACCAACAAAGACATACAAATGACTAATAAGCACCTTAAAGAATGCTCGACATCATTGGTCATCAGGGAAATGAAATTAAAACCATAATTAGATATACTATACATCCACTGGACTAAAATTATAAAGACTGACAAAAACAAGTGTTGGCAAGGATGTAGAGGAACTGGAATTTTATACACTTCAGGTAGGGATAAAAAATAGTACAACTAACTACTTTGGAAAACAGTTTGGCAGTTTCATAAACTTATATATACACCATCATATGACCCAGTCACTCCAGTCTTAGGTATTTACCCAAGAGAAATTAAAGCAGAAATCCACATAAATAAAGACTTGTACATAGATGTTTATAGCAGCTTTCTTTGTAATAACCGCCCCCGCTTCAGAAAAACAACCCAAATATCCATCAGTCAGTGAATGGATAAACACATTATCCATATAATGGGAACCAACTTAACAGTGAAAGGTAACAAAGTACAGCAACATCATGATAAAATTTCAGCGACGTCATGCTTAGCCACACGCAAGAACGTACATGCTGTGTTATACTACTTACATGCAATGCTAGCAAGTGTGCACTATATTTCAAGGGACAGAAAGAAGACCAGTGGTGCATAGGACAGGAAAGCCTCTCTAACAAGGGTAAGAGGGGACTTTGTGGACAGATAAAAATGTTCCCTATCTTGATTGTGGTGCTTACATAAGTGTATGCATTTGTTAATGCTCATCAAACTGTGCATTTATAATGGTGCATTTCATCTTATGTAATACAATTTAATATAGTTGATTTGTTAACAAAAATAGAGGGAGTACTTAAAGGGATTCTGAGGATGGCTCTCTGGGATCCTTCAGGGATGACAAACTGTCTCTCTCTGCTCCACGGTCCTTCCACCATCCCATGCCATCCCACTCCTCCCACCACATCCCCAGAAAGTAAGGGAGCTGTTTGACATGTGTCTCTTTGAGAGTGAAGGTTCCTGCTCCCTGCAATTTCAGAAGGTAGAAGGCTTGATGGCATAATGTGTGCCACTGTGGCTTGAAGAGATCCTTTAGTGTTCCTGGAAGAGGCAGGAGGAAGGAGGAAGTGGACATACCTTCCCCTGTTCTCTGCGACTTTCAGAAGGCACAGAAGAGGACCCCGATGTCTACTGGAAGCACAGAACTTTGTAGGGAGGTCACGGGTGTACAGCAACTTGAGTGGGGGCCGAAGGGACACACAGCTGCCCCTCTAGGGCAAAAGAGTCCCATGAGGGAGCTGGCATGTAGCTGAACATGGCCTCAGGAAACCATGCATACAGCTACAGCAAGATAGCAGATGCCACGGAATAAAGTGCCGCCAGATCAGGACACAGGACCTCCTGCTACTGCGGCTGCTGCTCCCAGGCACAGGAAGAGGATTTCTCTCTCCTCCCCGCTGGGGTTGGAGTCGGTGAAGCTGGGATAGACAGTGTTAGTTCAGGGAGAGAAAGCTTGTACCTATGAGTAAGGACAACTAAAGATATTGAATTTTGACAGAATTGTCAACAGAGAAAGCCAAATACTTTAACAACAAGAATAGATTACAAAAATCAGTGGACTAGACTAACATCTACACAAAAATAGGGCAAAAAATAAGACATATGCTCTGGGTAGATTTTAAGGTTCAAAGAAGTTTTGAGAATATAGCAAGCTTCATTAAAAAAATTTGCATGTATCTACTTCAGTCCAACTGTTACACTTACATTCAAATAGGATTGTTATGATACACTCCTTTGCAACCTGCTATTTTCACTGGGTTATATATTGTGAACATTTGTCCATGTCAATATATAGTCTTCGACAACATGGTTTTTAATGTCTGTGCAGCGTTCTACCACATGAATGTACGTGCTTTATTTAAATGGTAGCTTATTGTTAAACATTAAGGCTGTTCCGTTTTTTCAGTATTATAAATAAGTTTGATGAAGAACCTTACACATGTATCTTTTCACACATCTCTGATTGTGCCCATAAGATAAATTCACAGTTAAGGAATTGCTGGTGCATGGGGTATTTGTATTTTAAGGCTTTTAACACCCTTTAGAAGGTTTGTGTCGATTTACACTTCCACTAGAAATAATTTTAAAGGAGAATTTTCTATTGATCTGTATCTCGTTCTGACTCAACAATAAATTGAACTGGCTAAAGGATGCCCTTACATCCATCTTTCTTTCATTATTATGTTATAATTAGGGTGAGTTTAGAACTAGTAAAATTAGCAACACTAGCAATGTTTTTCATCCTCAGTTTAGCCACAAAAATGGCCATGTCAGTGTAATAAAAGTAATAATAATGGAGTTAACCTTTACGAAGAACTTACTGTATGGCAAGTAACATTCACAGTACTTTACAGATATTAACAATCCTATGAGGTAAGTACTATTACTCTTGACAGCTTAAAGAAGAGGAAAGTGAGTTACCAAAAGGGTAAGTGCCTTGGTCAATGTAGCTTTTCAGTATTAATATGTATCATTCTTATCTGGATTGTTTCAGTATTTCTGTACGTGGTGGTTCTTTTAATTTACATCAGATCTTAAAGAATTAAGATCTTTCTCTTATACAGACTAAACACTGACTCACCGCTGTCAAAGACACTTCTGCTCTGAATATGAAATCCTGTGGTTGGATGGTCTTGGGACCCACTGTGGCAAAATCCTATAGACCCTGTCCACACTCTGTCATGAAAATGGGACTATATTACAGTTCTCATTCCCAAGCACAGCACTGTCACATACCGCCCCAGTCAGTTGTAGAGTTTGCCACAAGTAATTTGTTATAAGTAATTAAGTTCTGAAGTTTGCAAATGGAGCACTTTTCATGTAAATTGGAGTGGATGTGAGATTATCCTTGCCTAAGGTCACCTCACTCCCACACATTCCCATGTGCTCTCAGAGTAGGAGAGAAGTGGGTGAAGCCTTCGCAAAGTTGTGGAGGAGGGTACCAGCCTGCAACCTATCCTGCCTCTGCATCCGGGGAGTGGCTGGCACATGCATGTGGGGATCTCTGCAGGAAAAGCATGGGGAACTACAACTCCAAATGGAAGGAATAAAAGGGGAGGAAACAATGAAAACAACTGAAGAGTAGGAAAAGGTGTTTCTGCCTCAATGCAACTGGAAAAAAAATTAGACATTTTCATTCCCAGCCTTCTTTCCTCAATTAGCATCAGGAAGCCAAATTTAGTTCCCTAAAAAAAAAAAAAAAAAAAAAAAAAAGAGCTATGCGTGCCCAGCGGGGAGAGATGATGAAAGCACCAACTTTATATGTTTGTGTTTCAGCCTGTCAAAGGCTATCAAGATGGCCATGAAAATAATGGAACCTCCTAAAATCTTTGTTGTTAAAGAAATGTTTTCTCATCAATGAACAGCTTGCCAAGGCCAGATAAGCAGCATGAAAAGCAGAAAAAAAAAAAAAGCTTCTGTTTGCTTATTTAGAGAGTTGTTCTTAATAATTCATCTGCTTACAATTTCCAGAAAGCAATTGCCATCCCTTGCCCATTGACTGGTTGGGAAAGGTCTCTTACACTGTTAAATTGTCCTTTTTCTTCATTAGTCTTTGCACCTTATGTTAACTACGTTCTTGCATGCTAGTGAGCAGTTAGGGCCACTGTCTGCTAATGAGGTGAAGGTTAAGGACTATAAAACTAATAGAATAGCTAACTGATGGTATTTTATAGTTAGCAACTGGACACCTAATCCCAGATAGACATCTTCCAATTTAATGCCTATGTTCCGGGCCAGCACCACTAGCCTCTTCTGGAGAAATAACTCAAAGCAGTGTCATTTTGGTATATCTTGATATATAAATGGTAAATCACTGTTATTCACTAACATCAAAGAATAAACATGTTTCTTCCATTTAAGGGCAGCCTCATCAAGAGTATTTCCAACTCTTAAACTCTTCCTATGGTTTTCAGGGGTGTCCGATCTTTTGACTTCCTTGAACCATATTGGAAGAAGAAGAATTGTCTTGAGCCACATATAAAATACACTAACACTAATGATAGCTGATGAACTTTAAAAAAAATCACAAAAAGATCTCATAATGTTTTAAGAAAGTTTACAAATTAGTGTTGAGCCGTATTCAAAGCCATCCTGGGCCGCGTGTGGCTCTTGGACTGCAGATTGGACAAGCTTGATTTATATGGCAGACCCTCCCTGCTTTTGCAGGCATCTTGCCCCAAATGGCTTTTGTTGGGGATTAATATCAAAGGAACATCTACCTTTTACTCAATAATCCTCTAAATTTTGAGGTGATCATTCCAATGTGGAATACATTTTAAAAAATGGTTTTGCTTTTTTTCTCTTGATAAAAGTAACATATTTGCATTATAGAAACCTTTAAAATGCAGAAAAGTATAAACAAAAATATTAAACTTCCCATGGACAATGTGGGAAGAATTGCATTTAAGTATTTTGATTAAATGATGGACAGTCCTCAGTGATTGAATTCTACACTGCAGGAATGACTCCTAACTATCTCTCTGTGCCATTGTTTTTACAAAGTTTTTTATTTAAAAACTGTTATGACTGTTTTCTGTTGTATAAATGCCAATCTCTGCTGTGAAATGCCATCAGATGCTTTTCTGTAAATCATAGCACAGAATGTATTCTTCTTTGGAAAACTACTGCCATTAAATATTACTGTCCTTGTAATAGAAGAAAGAGAGGGTGATAATTCTAGAAATGAAATATTTCAGAAGAATCATGAATGAATGAACAGTAATATTTACTACTTGAAGAGACAAAAATAAATTAATGAATTTGGGGAAATAGGACTGTTGATATCTAACATCCAAGATCCATAACCTCCACAAGTCATAGTTGTAGAAAACCTTATTTCAAAAGAGTGTGATGGATAAATAGACTTAAACCATTTTTATCTTTCTGGATTTACCTTGGTAGTGGCAAAATTTAATCATGTTTCCACTCTTAATAAGTCAAAGTCGTGGGACAACTGATTTCATCTCATGTTTCTACACATATCAGGAAGAAGAAACAGACATTGCCATGACTCTAAAGCAGAGATGCTTCTTTCGTACAGGATAATGATTTCTAGTTCCACTCCAATTCAAAAATTTTCAAAGGAATGAGGAAGAAGGAAAGGACCAGCCAGTCTTTATGATAACTTAGGAGAGCTCAGTAGGTAAAGGGTCTGATACATAGCAGGTGATCAACTCTTCGTTTATTATTGGCAGGCTCCCACAGGCAAGAGCACATCCTACTGGAGCTGAGGAAGAAAACAATCTGTCCATACCCACTGCCTGGAGAATGATCTGTTGCCAGAAGCTGGATGACTTCAGGTCTAGCCAAATGCCAAGCTATGCTAAGGGAAGTTGGGGTTCTTGTCCTGGAGAATTGCAGAATGGTGGGGAGAATGTATTGTCTAGACACTTGCATTTCTCAGAGTTTGAATGAAAGTGTATTCCCCGGTTTAATAAGAGCCTGGCAGCCTCTCCTTATGAATAAGGCATATGTGTCTAACAGAGAAAGTCTTAACCCTTGAGAGGCAGGGTAGCATAAGAAAGAACGGGAGACCTGTCTGCTGACCCCCGCTTTTGTTCACTTACATGCTTGCTGTGTGACCCTGGACAAATCACTTCATCTCTGGGTCTTTGGTTTCCTAATGAGTGTAATGAGATCCTTTCCAATTATAATTCTCTGTGATTCTCCTCATATGTATGGCTATAAACCACAATGCCCTTACTGGTCCCGCAAGTGATATACAAATAAAGAGTTGCTGCTTGTTGTTTTTTTCAGTTTGGCGGCCACAGACTCCAGGTTTTGTAAAAAAAATATATGAGTCCTTTCTCACACTACTATAGAGAAATACCTGAAACTGGGTAATTTATAAAGAAAAGAGATTTAATTGGTTCACGGTTCCACAGGCTGTACAGGAAGCATGGTGCTGCACCTGCTTCTGGGGAGGCCTCAGGAAGCTTCTACTCATGGTAGACAGCAAAGCCGGAGCAGGCATCTTACATGGTAGGAGCAGGACCAAGTGTCGGGAGGAGGTGCCACACATTTTTAAACAACCAGATCTCACAATAACTCACTCACTCAGGATCTGGAGAACAGCGCCAGGGGGCTGGTGCTAAACCATTCATGAGAACTCTGTCCCCATGATCCCATCACCTCCTACCAGGCCCCATTTCCAATACTGGGGATTACAATTGAACATGAGATTTGGGTGAGGACATAGATCTAAACCATATCAAAAAGCAAGTACATATACCACAGCTTTCTTGTTTTCTTCTTCCACTTCACACATAGCAGTACTAAAGCTGACCTTCTTGACAGTGGGGGCAATGATAACAAGGATGATAAACAGGTCACTTCAACAAAAAAATGATAATGAAATGGGAGAGTTCTCTGGCCCCCGTTGCAGGGTGTGTGACAAGGGGTACAACTCTCTGTTTGACCTCCACGAGCTCAAGCCCCTTAGAGGAGGGGGAGCATGCAGACAGGCAGGTGCAGGAATTGGAGCAAGCACTTTTGGGCTCCGACCCCACAGCAGCGTCTAGGGGTGGCTGCCTGCGACCCCAGGGTTACAATGCTCTTTTAGCTCTGCCATCCACAGGTGGTTTAAGTGTTAACAAATTCATTGGCCCCTTGGTACCCGGTCATCCCAAAAGAATTGGATCACACACAGACTGGAAGGATGAATGCAGGGGTTTTATTGAGTGGTAGAGGTGGCTCTCAGCAGGATCGATGGGGAGCTGAAAGCGGCGAGGGAGTGGGAAGATGATCTTACCCTGAAGTTTGGCCGTCCAGTTGCCAAACTCCTCTCCGACTTTCCCCAGCCAAACTCCTCTCAGCCTTCAGCTGCTCCTTCTCTTCTCTCTTTCTCTGCTGCGCCATTCCGCCGTTCATCTGTGTGTCTCCTCGTCTCCTAGTCTGCCTCTGAAGCCTGGGGTTTCGGGTTTATATGGGTACAGGTTAGGGGGTGTGGTGGGCCAAAAGGCAACTTTTTGGGAACAAAAACAAGAATGCCTGTCCTCATTTAGGGCTGCGGGTATCCAGGCTTGAGGGTGGGGTCTTTGCTGGGGAACCACCCTCTTCTATCCAGTATTTCCCTGTCTCCTGTCCGTATCAATAAGTCACTCAAAGCTTACTTTTGAAGTCTCTTTTCTGTGGTCAGCAGCGTTCACTCTTCAAATAGGAAAGGCCCAAACCAAGGGTTCCCCAACTTGCTCCTCTTTTCATGTCATCCGGATTAGTAAATGATGCCTCATTCAATCCAGTGCCTCAAGCCAGAAACTGGGAGAGTTAAGGGGGTATTCCCATTGTACTTAAGATGATCTTGCAGATCTTTACTCTGGTTTATCAGATACCACATGAACTCTCCAGCCTCCTCTCCCACTCATTCCCCAACACCAGTTTCTCCTCAAGGCTTCCTCATATCTCTCCATATTATACTCAGGCCCATCCTGGATCCGGCTAACCCTTACCCACGTTGTGTCTCTCTGTGTAAATGGCATTTCCTCAGACAGGCTTTCTTGACTCCCTCCTCCCAAGTATACCGGGGCCCTTTGTAATCATCACAAATTATAATTATGTGTTTGATTGTTCACTTAGTTGTAACCCCTTTCTCTCACGAGGTTCCATGAGGGGATAGAGCACTTCTGTCTTCCTCATCACAAGACTTAAGTGACCACCACAATGGCCAGTTCACTGCACACAAATCTTTGTGGAGTGAATAGACAGGTGGGGGCCCCTTAATAAAAGTTTCTTTCTTCTGGTTACTTTATTTCCATCCTATAAGCTATTATCAGGAGCAACACTGCAGATGATCATTTTTTTGTAAGTTTTTCACTTTTGCAAGAGCTCTCCCTATGAAGAGCTTTTCCATTTTGGCCTAGATAGGCCTTATTTGAAAGTGGCCATCTCTCTTCACATGCACTCTCCTTTGCTTAGAGATGCAGAGAGTTTAAGACTTTGCCAAGGGTAGGCATGTCGTCAAGACACTCGACATGGTGATGTGGAGCAAGGCTCTGGGTCAGCCCCTACAGAGGTTTGAATCTTGGTTCAGTCCCTGTCTAGCTAATCGACTTTGTGCAGCTAGCGTCAGTTTTTTTCAACTCTAAAATATGGATAATAATAGAATCTAACTGATAGGTTGTCTTGAGAATTTAATGAAGTAACAAATATAAAACAGTTAGTACAATGTCTGGGACACAGCAAGTGTCTGATAAACATTGACTCCTATTAATAGGTTTCACTCAATCCCAGAGGAAAGTTTGTTCATGTGCTGAGTTCTAGGGCTGGGGAATTTCAGGGGAGGCATCTTTCTTTGTCTTCTGTCTCCCTTTCCCTCTCATTTACTTTACCCTATACCCCCATCCTGATGTGCTGTGGTCCCAAAAGGCGGCAAGCAAAACTATGATAGATTCTAATTCTCTACCTTACTCATGTGAAGCCATAAGCGGATTCGAAATTTACAAGCCAGCAGTATAAAATTGCTGATGACCATTGCTTAAACTTTGGCAAGATGAATTCTGCCTAGAAATAATTAGTAATATGTTAGTCAAGTCAACAATAAAATTGTTGCACTGGCATTTAGTGACAGTTCAGGAGAGCGCCCTTACAAGAGGCTCTGTAGGCAGAGAGTAGGTGACATTAACCTTCTAAACAGAAGCCGCTGCACACCGAGTGCCAGAGTACCAAGAAGAATTTAACATTCCACTCCTACTGCCCTCCCCCACTTCCCGGCTTCAGCAAGGTGGTTTTAAAATGAGGAGCACATCCCGAGTGCTCTGTGTAGGTGGTGAAGTAGGCGGAGGTGAAATGCAAGCTTTATTTTCCCGGCTGCCTGTCATCCGATTCCCCGCTTTCCTCCGACTTTCATGAATGATGAGGTCATCCCGGTGCAGGAAAATCAAACTCCTATTTTTTCAAACCCAATAAAGGCCAGCATTGTACGTCTGCGTAAACAGAGAGGCCAGACGGGCAGGGTGGCGGGAGGACTAGTGGCCCGCCCTCTGGCGGCCGCGAGAGACAGCGTGCCCCGCGCTCCGCCGAGCCGCGACAGGGAGGCGGGGAGGGTGCGTGCGAACATGTAAGTTAAAATTAGATCAATAGTCAGCTTAGCGGCCTCAATCAATGCTTCGCAGGGAGAGCATGCAACCATCTATTTATAAGCTAACCCCGGCATTATCTTCCTCTTTTAGGACGCAGAGATCCATTACTGCGCGCGGCGGGGGAGAGGACGCCGCCGGGAGCTGGTGCGTGCCACACTGCAGCCTCGCAGGCTGCCCCGGACTTCCAGCCCCGCGTCGGCTCTGGGCGGGCAGGGGGAGGATCCACACCGCCGAGCTGTGGCCCCGCTGCTCCCAGCCGCGCTCCCCCGGCGCGCCAGCTGAGGACTCATTCCCGCCCATTCCTTACCTCGATGGAATCCTTAGCCCTTAGAGAGAGGGCTAAAAAAAACAACAGACAAACAAACAAACAAACAAAAAACAAATTCGAGACGGCCCCGGGACCCTCCCGCAGATGCAGGGCGCACTCTGGCCAGTTCTAACCATAGATTTGACTGCATGTTGACAAGGGTTTCCAACCTAGCTTTCCCGAGGTACTGCATGACTCAGTCCTTGCTCAGATGGCGGTTGCTGTAAATAGTTGCAATTTCCCTCCTTCCGTCTCAAAGCACGGATGGGAATGGATTTGCAGCGGGGACTGTGTATTGTATTTAAGGTCTTGGTGAGATGGACGCGGGTTCCATCAGCTCCAGACTTCCTGGGACATCTCGGCATTTCCAGGTCCGTTTGCCCCAGTGGTGGAAGTCACCTCTCATATTTGATGAAATAAATGTCCACGTTTGTGATAACGTTGTTAAATTGTTTTCAGTTCTTGAAAGATGCTGCAGAAAAAGAGGCAAAACCTGGTACAGCACAGCAGCATGCCCCTCCCGCCCCCAAATACGAGATCAAATCACATTTCTAAGGGAAAAAATAGGCATTCTCATCTTAGATATGTATGTAGCGTATTTTATAATATATATTTTTATCAAGAATTTTGCTTTTCTGTATTTTACAACTTTCTTTATTAAGCATTTTTATTTTGTGCTATTTTTACAATACAAACTCTGAAGACCCAAAGAAATTTAATATTAGCTTAAATGTACATTAGATATATTTATAGAATCAATTTATTAGCTGCTATAATGTTTGACATAAAAGGCTTCTGAACTAAAGATAGAAACGGAAGCATTCTTTATTTAGAAACAACCTTTCTCCTCTTCTTCCAACTCTTGTTGGCTTACCTCCAAAATATATCCTGCATCTGTCTCTTTCTCACCACCTAGACTGTTCCTAGTTTAGTTACAGGTCACCCTTCATCATCATTCACCTGAATTACAAAAATAGCCTCTTGTCTGGTTTTCCTGAATTCATTGTCTCCCCACTGCAGTCCTCACTTGCCACATAGCAATGAGATTGCTCTTTTAAAATGGAAATCAAATCCTATCTCTTCTCTTTTTAGAACCTTCAGTGGCTTCCCATGGCACCTTGATTAAACCCCAAATTCTTCACCATAGCCAAAATGTAATGTGCCATCTGCCCCATCCACCCTCGCTCATCGCTCCTCATCTCATATCACTTTCTCACTTGTCACAGCATGCTTTTACATATCCCTTCTTTCAGATCTAAAGCCCCACAAGCTCATTTTTGTCTCCTAATCCCAGCTCTTGCTGTTCATTCAGTGTGGAAGATCTTCATAAATTCTTCACAAATCTACTTCATTCTTATTCTAGCCTCAGCTCAGGTATCAGAGCTGACCACCTTCTATCCCACCTCTCCACTGAACTCATTATCACATTACCATATTCTATTTCAACACAGTAATTAATTGAAATTATTTTATTTATCCATGGCATTATCAGGATGTTCTCTGTCTCCACACACCAGAATGTAAGCCCCATGAAAACAGGCTCCTTGTCTTTCTTGTACACTGTGATCTCTCTGGGTTCTAGAATAATGCCTGGCCCATAGTTGGTAATCAGTAAGCATTGATTGAATAAATTATTGAGTGTAATTTCCTAGTGTCTTGTTTGTAAAATGCCACTAATAGCATTCTGTATACTCTGCCATGAGTTTTATAGTTATTTTTATGCCCATATGCTTCCTCCTCTCAAGTGTGAACTCTATGAGGCAGGATCATATTTAGTTCATTTTATTCTCCATGTCCTTATGGAGTCTGGCACATCACAGGTGTTTAATATATTTTTCTGGACTGAGTTGCAATAAGTAAATGGGTAATAAGGTGATACTAACCTCTCACCTGGGGACATGCAAAATTATTATGTATCCAAAGGAACAGGTTGTTGCTTTGACCCCTGTAACATCGCACACACATACACATGGACACACACACACTTGTTCTCGATATTTTCAAAGACTATTCAAATCCATTATTTTATTTGATCTCCAAGCTGGTATGTATAAGCAGAAGCTCAGGGGCATTAATTGACCTGCTCAAGATTGCATAGCTAATATAAAGCAGAGACAGGGATAGCGCCTGCTACTTTCAAACACCCACAATATGCACACATAAAAACACATGCACACATTTCCACATTTGCCAATATGGCTTAGTTCAAATGGGATCATAAATGCAAAGTACTTTGAATGGAATCTGGTATGACAGCCTTCCAATAAATAACCATTCCTTTCTCTTGGCCTTGCTACAGTTGCCATAATCTTCCTATTTCTACAAAGAAGAATGCTTCTATCTTCACTTTGTTCTTTTTCTTACTAGTCTGATCTCCAGGGTCATCCTTATTGTGAAATTTTAATGCATAATATTAATTGGATATTTTCACAGACATGAGCAATAGTAAATGGATTTTTTGCTAACTAGCAACCTATTGCTCTTCTAACTTTTACTCTGAACACAAACCAAAGAGAAACAGTTGTGAATACCTACTAGCACACAGCTTAGCTTAAGTCATACAGTGCAGTGTTAATGAGGAAAGTTTATCATCCACAAACAAACACTAAACATAGCACAGCCAGGGAGGACAAACAATGTGCAAAATTAGTTTTATTATAGGCAAAAAAAGAATGAGAGCCCATGTTGATCATTCATTCATTGTTGCATTCATTTTATGTGCCAAGCACACTGTACAAAGTTTGGGAATAGAGAGGCAAGCAAAAATAAATGAGGTCTCTACTGATATGGGTCTAGTGGAAAAGAAACACTTAAACCAAAGAATCACAAAACAGAGATCAATGCTGTGAGTGGGTAAAACAGGAGGAATGGCCATGGTCAGAGAATTCAGAAGGGAAGTGAAGTCCTTGAAGAAATGACTACTAGGCTTAGCTATGTTTTGAATTCAGTTATGGTCCAGTATCCCCAATGGTTACTAAAGAAGGAAGAAATGACCAAAGAAATAAATAATAATGGTGACTACCTTTGAAATTCTTTGATTTAATAAATACTTCTTGAGTACCTAACTATCTACCAGGTAGTCATCAAAGTGCTAGGGGCTATAACAGTGATCAGAGACAAAAATCCCTGCCCTTATGGCTTTACACTGTTATGGAAGATGGCATACAGTAAACTCACACATAATTATCATGGAAAGGAATGTTAACTGTTAATTTCTCCTAAGCAGAAAAACAAACCAAGGAAGTAAGATCAGGAAGTGGAGTTGGTGGGGCAGTGAGATACAGTTTTACTTAGGATAGTCTTGTATGCCCTCTCTGAATAATACATTTAAGCAAGACCAAACAGTGGTAAACCAGCAAGCTATGTTGATGTGAGTGGCAGGTGTGGGTGGTCACAGAGGGAAGAACCTTAATGAAATCTTCAAGGGCAATGACCCTGAGACTACAGCATGACTGACTTGCCATGAATCTGAAGGAAGTGCAAGGAGGCTAGTATGTCTAAGGTAACTGGAGTAAGCAAGGGGGTGACTAGTTACATGAGCACAGAGAGGTAACTAGGACATGAGTTCAAAGGAGCAATAGATCTTTTTTTTTTTTTTTTTGAGACGGAGTCTGGCTCTGTCGCCCAGGCTGGAGTGCAGTGGCCGGATCTCAGCTCACTGCAAGCTCCGCCTCCCAGGTTTAAGCCATTCTCCTGCCTCAGCCTCCCGAGTAGCTGGGACCACAGGTGCCTGCCACCTCACCCAGCTAGTTTTTTGTATTTTTTTTTTTTTAGTGGAGACGGAGTTTCACCATGTTAGCCAGGATGGTCTCGATATCCTGACCTCGTGATCCGCCCGTCTCAGCCTCCCAAAGTGCTGGGATTACAGGCTTGAGCCACCGTGCCCGGCCAATAGATCTTGAAGTACCTTGAAGTAGGTGTAAAGATTTTGGGTTTTCCTGTAAGTACAATGGAACTTTAGAAACTTTAGTACAATGGAACAATAGAAACTTTTGAACAAATGATTGACATGATCTGACTTTATTTATTTATTTATTTATTTATTTATTTATTTATTTTTGAGACAGTTTCACTTTTGTTGCCCACGCTAGAGTGCAATGGTGTGATCTCAGCTCACTGCAACCTCTGCGTCCCAGGTTCAAGCAATTCTCCTGCCTTGGCCTCCTGAGTAGCCGGGATTACAGGTGCCCACCACCACGCCCAGCTAATTTTTGCATTTTTAGTAGAGACGAGGTTTTACCACGTTGGCCAGGCTGGTCTGGAACTCCTGACCTCAGGTGATCTGCCCGCTTCAGCCTCCCAAAGTGCTGGGATTACAAGCGTGGGCCACCGCACCTGGCCCTAACTTATGTTTTAATAGTTACTCTGGCTGCCATGTAGAGAGTACTCATTATGTTCCAGGAAATGTACTGTGTCTTAACAGAGGACTTCATTTTACTTTCATAATTCTGAGAAGTACCCATTTTACAAGTGGGAAAACCAAGATGTAGGGAGTTTTAACACCTTACTCAAGGTTGCGTGGCTAATAACTGATAGAGCTGGAATTAAAAGTCAAGTAATGTAATTCTATCACCCTGGCTATTAACCAAAATATAAGAGTACCTCCCTAAGAGAGACTGGGATGGGGGGGTGTTGGTGCTGAGAGTAAAAATAATATCTATCATTTATTGAGGGTGTACCAGTCACTGCCCTAGATTTTCTCATTAATTTTATTTCATTCACACATCAACCCTATTAGATACATATTATTGTTCTTTTATTATAGATGAGGAAACTAAAACTCAGAGAAGTTATGTAACTCAAGTTTGAACAGTTAATAATTAGAAGTTAAAATTCAAACCCAGAGTGCTTCATCTCTGAAGCTATGGCTCATTGCTTCTCAGATAAGAATGCTAAACTTCAAAATATATTTCTTATAAAGAACCTATAATTGAGTCTTCTATTTTTAAAATATCTACTATATCTTTCTTTTTGGAGTGCTTAGTGTACTTACTTACATAATGACTGAAATAGTTGCTTTAATTCTACCTACTTGCTATTTTTTTTTCTATTTATCCCATCTGTTCTTCGTTCCTTTATTCCTCCTTCTCTACTTGGTTTTCAATTAAGTGTATTGTATTCATTCCATTTATCTCCTCTATTAGTTATATATTCCTGACATTATTAGCTCTTATATGAGAAATTAATGTGCCTTCCTAGCTTCTCAATATATATTTTAAATTCATATTTTACACTTCACAAGTAATGCAAAAAGCTTGCCACAGTTTAACCTCATCAAGGCCCTCCAGTTTGTTTGTGATATTGTCAGTTTCATTCCCACATTGTTATGTTTCTCCAAGTCTTTCCTTATTTTTGTTTTAAAAAGTCAATATTCTTTTAATATTTACACACAAACTTTTCCTTTACTGTGCTCTTTGTTCTTTCCTAGAGTTTCATATTTCCACCTGGGATTATTTTCCTTCAGCCTGAAACATTTTCTTGAGTCTAGAGACTATAAACTTGGGAGCTCATTCGATGGGTTTAAGAGCATATGGGACACAACATATTTAACTCAAAGACAAGATCATTTTTTAAAAATGCCTGAACTGAAACACAAAAGTGAAAAAAAGTTTAAACTCTCTCAAGGTTTATTTGTCTGAAAGTATATTTATTTTGACTTAACTTTTGAGTATATTTTTACTTGGTATAAAATTCTAAGTTGGCAATATTTTTCTTTCAGCTATTTAAAGATGTTAAGACATTGTCTTCTGGCTTCCATAGTTTCTACTGAAAAATCAACTGTCAGTTTTGTTGTTACTTTGAAAGTAATGTGTCCTCCTTCCTCCACCTCTGCTTTGATTTGTTTCATATTTTTTCTTTGTCTTTAATTTTTAGCACTTTGAATATTATGTGCCTAAATGGGGTTTTCATTGTTTTTATTCTTCTTGATATCCTCTGTTCTTCGATCTGTGGGTTGATATCCTCGATTTGTTTTGGCGAATTTGTTTTCTCTGCAACAATTTCTTCTTCTTTATTCCCTCTTTTCTCTCATTCTGGCACTTTGGTTATGCAAGTATTAGATTTTTTGACTGTGTATTCAATGCCTGTTATGTTTTATTCCATTCTTTCTATTCTATCTTTGTTCTCACATTTGTGTTTCAATTTGGGCATTTTTAAAAACTGATCTTGTCTTTGAGTTAAATATGCTATGTCCCACATGCTATTAAATTCATGCAATAAGTTCCTAAGTTTAGGTATTATATTTTCCAAATTCTATAATACCCATATGGCTTTGTTAGCCATTTTTATTCTCTTTGAAACTCTTAACATTTAACACATATCTAGTTCCTTTGTATCCATTAACATAATAATCTTTATTGTTTTAAAGTCATTTTCTGCTAATTTTTATATTTGTGAGTCTGCTTCTATTGTTTGATTTTTTTTCTCTTGATTACAAATCAAACCTTCAATTTTCTTTTCATGTTAGTAATTTTTAGTTATCTTACAGATATTGGGTATTAAAAATAACCCCAAACAAAACAACATAACGACAACAACAAAGAAAATGTTCAGAGGAAATGTCTACCAGCAAGGGTTCCTCCTATCCTCTGCTGGGCAGACAGGCAGAGATTGTGCTGGAGAGGAGGTTGAGTTGCAGTTTTTAGCAAATCCCAGTTCACCTTTTATTTGTCCCTGATTTTGCAGAGGTCAATTTTGGACTTTTGATGGGAAGCCTAGGAGCTACCTGTCTCCACAGTTCTAAATAGTCTACTCTTCAGAGATTTAGAGCCTATATCTTAGACATCTATGCCACAAAGATTCAAATCTGGCAAATAGTTTATGAGGAAAAATTATTGGGCATTTATTGTAAACGCATATTTCTAACAAGACATCGTTTCTCAAGCACTGCAGACTACAGTAGATTTTTTTTTCTCTTTCTGGTTCTGCCCCTTTGAGACTTCCCCACCATTCCAAAACATATGGAAATGAGCCTTGCATTTTGCACTCTTCTATTTTCCCATCTATTATGCCAATCCCATTCATTCACCACAACTTCTACTGATTTCTGATTTACCCAGTAAAGTCCTTCTCTTTCGCCCAAATCTCATCTTCAGCCTTTACCTGCAATGAACAAATTCTCCTTGGGAAGCAAACAGCTGGTGATTATAAGCTCATGTAGGAATTTAAGTTTATCTAGTTCCTGTTGCTTCCAACAAGGTAGTGTCTTTAATGATGCTTTCAATTTACCTGGGTTTTTTTTGTTTTTTGTTTTTTTCTTATTGCAGCACATGTGTGTTAGCCTGCTGTGACCATCTAGTTCCTATCTAGAAATGAAAGTCTCTCTCAGATGTATAAGGGGCAGAAATTTTGGAGCTTGAACAGACTTTGGCATATGCTCAGAATTGTAAAGTGATGTATTCAAGGCAACAAACAAACAAACTGACAAGGCTAGAAATTGGACCTGAGGTAAACCTTGAGGGAGGTCTTCTGATCCCATCTATTATTCAAGAGGACAGGGAGCAGAGAAAGAGAAGAAGAGAGAAGATATTATGGAAGGCTGTACCTGAAACAGAGAGCAATTCTGAAGTTTTTTCTCCAATTCTGGAGTTCAGAAGTGACCTACCCTCAGAAATGCTGGAAAACAGACTTAGGTCTTTTGAGTCAATTATTACAACTAACATTTGCTTATTATTATTATTGTTGTTGTTGTTCTACCTGGTTTGAAAACAGGATTTAAAATAATTTGCCAATGGTGAGAGCTCCTCTGGAGAAAGTTACAGATGAGGCAGATAGGATGGTAATATAGAGGGTAAGAAAGTCTGTCATTAGAAAGTTGAGAATATTACTGGCAGGGGTACATTGGTAGTTGAAGGAATTTCAGGACTAGGTGATGTGGGCTCATGAATTACTCCACTCAACAGAGTAAATGAGACAAGACTGGGCTCCTGTCCTTTGAAAACATAAAAAGGAAATGTTTCGATCCTTTTCTAGAGGGAAAGTTGATCACTGTCCCTTTTGTCCCCTCTATGATTGTTGAGCTAGTCCAGAGTGCCAAAGTAAGGGAAGAAAAAGTACGAGATTAATGACAAGATGGGATTCTGGAACTGAGAGCAGAGAGACCCATCCCTTCCCGAGATGCTCCTCACCCTTCCACTCACACGCTGAGCTACTGTAGCCAAACTTTACCTCTTATATGGGGAAGAAAAAACATTTGAATTTGCAGAAAGTCAAAGTCATGAGAAGATAAAAGAAATGTGATGAAAAATAAACGTGATTTTTATGTTTTATCTTTAATGTGGTAGTAGTATATTTATTTAAGTTTTGTGGTATTTTGTCCTGCTCTTGATTGAAATTGTATGTCTCTAGTCGAGCCTAAAAGAGAGATTGCTAAGCAATTTAACAATGTAAACAAGTAACGGGGGGAGGTGTTCAGGATCAACGGCAAGCAGTATGTTTTTATATTCTTAGAAGAGCAAACTGAACAAACTGTATTTAAGAATATTATCACACTATTGTCTACATGCAAATGTGTGCTGCTATTTGTAAATGAATCACATCCCTTTATTAAGCAAGGATGTCTATTTGTCATCCTTGCAGCAATTCCAGTAATAAAAAAATGCCCATTTCTTTAAAATTATGCACTATTGATGGCAGCTAACATTTCTGGAGTATTTATTATGAACCAGGCTGCTAAGCAAGGATCACTTCATACAAGCTATTGCATTTAATCTTCACAATTGTTTTATGAGGTAGTTACTAATATTATCCTCCTTTTTAACAAGTAAGAAAATGGAGACTTAGCAAGGTTAAGTAGCTTGCCCAAGGACATATAATAAAGGGCAGAGCCCAGTTCAGTTTGATTCAAAAGCCTATGTGCTAATCATTCTGCATTAATCACAGTGGTCTTTCAATGGCTCCAAACCTGTGGTGCAAAACTTTCCATTGGAATGATGGCCAACCCAGTGGCTTGGTTTCTAAACAACTCCATTCCTTCTTTCTGTTCTCCTCACCCAGTCACCTTGATGACCAGTCTTCTCTCTCAGTCCATAGCGGTCAAGTGGTGTTGCCCAAAGCATGAAAAAGGGAAATGAACAGTTTGAGAAAGCGAGATTGACTTGGTATCTTCTTATTGCAGCCCTCTTGCTGGGTCCCAGCATATCACCTACTAATTGTATGGCCTATGGCAATAAACTTTATAATTCTCACCTCTGAAATTAGAATTATATTACTAATCTTGCAAAATTGCTAGGAAAATGAAATACTGCATGAAAAGTGCCTAGTTCAATGCAGACACATGATAGCGTTTGTTATATATGAGTTTTCTTCCCCTTCCTAAATCTATCTTTAATGCATCCTTATGCTGTATCTTTCTTCAAAGTCAGAACCTTGTCTGGGAGACTTTTAAGCACTGTGTTGATATCTAGACTTTGCATATA
Organism: Papio anubis; assembly: GCF_008728515.1. Classification (NCBI taxonomy): domain Eukaryota; kingdom Metazoa; phylum Chordata; class Mammalia; order Primates; family Cercopithecidae; genus Papio; species Papio anubis. The sequence goes on from NC_044977.1 coordinate 27,668,730, forward strand.
ACTCAGAGGAGATTGTGAGATGACTAATGTGAAGACATCTCTGGACAAGCAATTACCCACTTCCTACTGGATATATTCTCATAATTTGAATACTTGCTTTAAAAGTACTTCTCCACTTTAAACACTACTCAATTATCTATGTGGTGTAAAGATTGCCTGCCCTCTACTCCACACCGCCAACAAAGAAATCCCATGGTAACATACCCAAGAAGCAGAATTCAGAATCCCTTCTCTTCATTTGGAGTCATCTGGAGTTGAACAGCTCTTGAGTAGGGGGCACTTTTTTGCTGTAATAAATTTGTCTTTGTGACAAACTGAAGCCACTGGCCTCCAGGTGGAGCTGCACGAAAGAAAGAGAGAAGTAAAGAGAGGGGAAAATAGGTTGGTGTCCCAGAGTAGATAGCCTGAGAAAGACTCAATAAAACCAAGATGGTACATGGTCCTCAGGGGATTTTCCAGGAAAAGAAGTGACATGCAAACTAATTCAGCCAGTTTAATTCCACAAGAATTTGAAGAGACTGCCAGTGTCCCCAGCCAGCCCCAGTGTCTGACGCAAGAGAAATGAGACATGGTCCCCAGGAAGCTGGCAGTCTTTGGGAGGGGCAGCACATAGGCATGGAAGAAGAACATCAGGAGACCATGTGTAATTCAATGGTAAAACAGTCATGCAGCTTAGGACATGGTTTCAACTCCAGAGGTGAGAGAAAAGCTACTCTGTGTGTGTGTGTGTGTGTGTGTGTGTGCGCGCGCGCGCTTCTACATTCCAGGCCCTAAATTTGACGGGTTAAATAAATTATCTCATTTAATGAATCCTAAAACAAACCTTTGACATGAACCCATTTTAATGGCAAGGAAATGGAAGCACAAAGATTAAATAACCTGCCCAGGAGCCAACAGCAAGCAAGCTGTAGAATTACAAGTTAAACCTGTCTGAATTCAATACCCATGGTCTTGGAAGGCCTCAGCCATTTGCTAGCCATATAACTAAACCCTCCTGACTCCTCTGTGCCTGTTTTTTTTTTTTTAATGAGACAAATGGATATCATATTGCTGTACTCAAATTGTTTGGGTGTAATCCTTTGCTTCTGCCCTCTTCTTCAGCAATATGACCTTCACTTTAGCCCCTGATAATTGGGCATCTCTTGCTTTACCCATGTGATCCTGCCTCCAAGCTGCTGAGACCAAGGTGGGCACTTGACTCAAAGAAGGTGGGGTGCAAGGAGAGACTGACAGGTCCCAGAACTATGGCAACTTAGTCTGTCCTGAAGCCTGATGGTTCAGTCAGCTTTTCCTAGATTCTGTGAGACTATGCTATAACTGTACAGTCATCTCCCCAACCCCCATTCTTCTGTTTTCTTGAGCTGAATTGAGCTTCTGTTACCACAACCAACAGATCCCTGACTAGAACAAATACTTTCCATAGAGTTATTGTGAGGAATCCTTGAGATAAGGTAAATTAGAAAGGGCAAGATCAAGGAGACCATAGCTATTTATCTGAGTGAGTAAAATAGCAATTTGGCCTTTATAATTGGATCCCAAGATTTTCAATTTATGAAATGGTTCATTATGTCAAAAGCAGGACATGCACAATTTTCACTTTTACTTTTCCTGCCAGGAGAAATCAAAGCGGCCAATAGTCGTGTTAAACTAAAGACACGGCCGCAAGGTTCTCTGTATTTTGGACAGAGAGGCTCCAGGCTGGTCATCTGGTAACCACTTTAAATTAGGTTTCCATTGGAGCCACACTGTACCCTGAGGACTCTTCCATAGGAGGTGTAGATATCCTGACTGAATGATGGACTGCCTGACTGGCCGGCCAGCCACGCTGCAATCTTCACCTGTGTGAACGTTTTGAGAGAAGTGCGCCACTCAGGTCCAACAAGTTGTTTGACCAAGGACACTTCTTATTTGATTTGGTTCAATTGCATGGACTGCCCGTGTCACTGAAAATGATCAAAGCAATTGCATATAGACACAGCCTGAGAATACAAAGCTGCTTCTTTAAAACAAAAAAGCAAACAAACTTCACACTGGACATTTTAAGACTGGGTTATTTAATATCGTGGACGTCTTGCCTTTGGGATGATGATTTAGGTTTGAAGAGATGGCCAGAGACAGCATACTTTGCTGGCATCTGATTTGTCCCATGGTTCATGTTGCTTCATTTGTCATGGACTACAGGGTGCCAAGGCTTTCTTTGCTTCGTGATAATTTCAATACTTCTCAGGTTAAGGTGGAGCCATTGGACCTGGCTCTCCTCCCTAACCCCTTCCTCATGCACCCCACACTCTCTCACTTTCTCTGGGGATCACACTGCTTCTTACATTCTCCAACTTCAGTCAGGCAGCAGAGGAAGCAACATTTTTGTTAGTGAGTTTTTCCCCCGTGGCTGCTTTATTACTTAGACCATGTAAATCTCGGTTGGAGGGTGGCCTTTGTGTGAACCTCATTCTGAATCTCAATTGACTCGTTCAAAGACAGTCCGTATATTTTCCTGCTACTTTTTCACTACTTTCATCTTTCTCAGCTTTTGCCTATTAGGATCAGTTATGGTTTTTTAAAATAAAGTATCTTTTGTTGACATTATTAGAGCTTCCCACTCCAAGACACTGCAGGTCAGGGCTGCTTCCTGCAGGAGAATTTTGGAAGAGGTTCCTGGGAAAGGATCAGATGCCATATAGATACTGTGATGCCTTTAATCCACATGAGTTTTTGGGAGAGAATGCTGAATCATGATGGGTGCTTAGTGTCCTTTAATTACCAATGTTATCAGGAAAAGAAAGTGTACCATAATCTCATACTGATGGATTACATTGCAGGCACTGGAAAGAAATCTTTTTTTAGAACAGCCCTTGTCATGGTGGAGGTAGGGGTAGGGGGCTGGCGCTTCCCAATTGCCTATTCTGTGTACTAGAATCTTGGTGGCAAAGGTCAGGTAGGGTCTAGCCAAGTCCGATATCTATCTAAAATTATATCCAGATTTGTTAACCTAGGACTTGATGAGTTTAACAATAAATGTCCATTAAACCTGTACATGATAAATACATCAAGCATAAAACAATGGCAAACATTTTTCAAGTACTTGCCACATGCCAGGCAAGAATTCTGTCTCATCTTTTCTTCTAAGCAACTCTATGAGGTCATAATAACAGCTAAGATTTACTCAGTTCTCACTCTGTGCCAGGAACTATTCCAACTGCCATGCATACCCTTATTTACTTATTTCATTCTCCCAGTAATGCTGTGGGTTATTTAGTATCATGTGGTGTGGGCACGATTTTTCAACCCATTTTATAAATGAAGAAACTGAAGTATACGCAGAGAGGTTAGGGAACTTGCCCCAGGTTGTAAAGCTGACAATGAGTGAAGCTGGGATTCACACCCAGCCATCTGATTTCAAATCCCCTGTGATAAACGATAACCATCCCCTCGAAGAATACATGGTGAATGTGGACTAGTGAAAACCTCCAGTTTCTTCTGTGACTAAGGGAGTCATTGTTGCTTATAGATGAATGAGCAGGACTTGTTCACTATCAGATTCTGCTGGTCCTTGTGGCTCCTCCACTGTTTTGGTGATGGGCAGCCAGTCCTAGAATGGTGGCAGCTCTTTGTGGAACTCTGATGCTATCTGGAGCTTATTCTCCATCTCTGCTATTTCTTAGATTTTGCTTTAAATACGGTCTTTGTTGATTTCTACAGAGATTGGCTCCCCCAATACTTTCTGCAAAATAACCTGCCTCTAATTGCCAAGAAATGCCTCTCTCTGGGTTTGTTTACATGGCACTGTGACTCTGTCTGCTCAGAACTGTGCCCTCCATGCCCTGTCTGTGTTTCTCTCCTCTATTAGCATTCTCTGCCATATTAAGGCTGTGAAGAGAGCCACATTTCCCTGCCTTTGTTAAAAAGAAACATTAATATTGGGATTTCAGCTAAAAAGTGAATATCCCATTGGATACCTCTGTGATACAATTAAAGAGATTTAATCCCAGTAATAATAGCTCCAGAGCGTTCTGATTTATTTTAAGCATTTTATACCCACCATCAAGTTGGTTATGTAAAACAGAGTTAAGACAGAGTAGGAAAGAAGAATGAGGATGGGCTTTGAAGTCAAGCAAACATGGGTGTACAACCCATTTCTAGCACACACTGACTGTGTGGCCTTACACACTAGACCTCTCTGAGCTTTCTTCTTCCAGAAAACAGAAATGATAACATAAGGAACTTTCTGAGGCTCAGAAATGACACAGGTATGATACTCCTGGTATGGACTAGGTCTCCACATGTTTTTCTTTCTTTTCATCAAATTTCCTGTTCTGCCAACGTTTGGCTTTTACATTTGACCTCTCTGGAACTCATTTTCCTAATTTTCAAAATGAGGTGTGAAGATCAGTTGATTGTCAGGACCTCTTCCAGGTCTAAGTGTTTCCTACATCAACCTTTGTAAATGTGCGAAGTGCTTTCCTTACGTTATCTCATTTGATCCTCTGAACAACCCTTTAGGTTAAGTTGTGTTATGATTCATATTTTACGGAGGAAAGAGACTCAGAGAATGAGTAACTGGCTACTCCCTGATCTAATTTTCCACATTTCACATGTCATGGGTTTAGATACCACCTAAACAAACTTGTTAGAACTGTGCCTCAAATAAGAGCAGGTATGCACTGAGGAGGGCTTGAGCCGCTCTAGCTCTTGGAGAAGCATGAGGGCTTGGAGACTGTGACAATTCAATTTCATCAGAGAGAAGGAAAAGCCATTCAAAATAATTCGAAGCTCATCAAATGTTTATACTAATTTGCATACATAAATACATAGATGTTTGTGTTTGCTACACCCACATTCTGCTTAAATGTTCTGTTCCTTAGATTTACCAATTTCAACTGTAAATGTAAATACAAGTTGTAGCAACATGCAACTTTCCTACGTAAATTGCCTAAAACACCAGGGAATCCTGGTAATTCTACTGCCATACCTTTCAGGAACCCACAATCATCATTACTATTATCTGTTGATAGAAAGCTGGTCCCCATATTTCTGGGCTTTGTAACCTTTTTTCTTCTGCAGATATGTTGGGTTATAGTTTAACAATATCACAGATACACTCAGGTGCTTAAGTGAATCTCATGTGCTAGTTTCCTTAACTTATTAAATAAAACGTCACCCATCAGCAGTGTTTCAGATCCAATTGAATTTTATTTCACTTTAAAACCTTAACAAACACGAGGAAATTGTGCTGTTAGACTCTGAGTGACAGCCAACACCTTTCATCAAATAAATTCTAACTACTTTCCAAACATGAATTAAACCGTACCACATCGTAGCCTAGACATAAGCTAAATTTTTTCTTTTTTTCATCTTCTTTTTTTTTTTTTTAAATCAATACAAGCAAGTGGGTGACAGATGTACAAGGCAGGGGAAAATGAAAACTTTGGAAAGAAATAGATTTGAGTTCTCAGCTACCAAGGGCATCTACTCCCTCTTAATAAAATGATATTGCCAGTTCCTGATCACATTCAGCTGCTCGTATTCTTACGTAGAGGGCTGTTGATCAAATCTTCCTTTGTAAAAGTTATATTCGCTTGGCGCAGAAACATTTGCTTCTTGGTTTTATTGCAATCAGATGTGGTAAGGTTGTGGCCTGCAGGGAAACTTTCACAGCTTCCAAGATGACGAAAAGGTTGGAAACTCTTTTGGGGTCAGACCTTGTATCCAAGGTCGGCTGGGAACAGAATTCTAAGCCAGGCTGAGTCCCTTGGAAGCAGCAGGATCTGAGGAATCAGTTAGAGAGCTAAGGCCTGGCTCAGAGCTTTGAGTTGCACCTGAAGGTCATGCAAGGAACCATTCACGCCAGGACCCTATTAACTTCAGAGGGATGGCACCATGTTTGAGAGGCCAAAGAAGAGACCCAGAGGCAGCAAACGAGATACAGGGTTTTTGGAGGGGACTTAGATACAGGACAACTGAGTGTCAGTGGGCTGGACAGAATCACAACCGCTTGTAAAAAACATGCAGCTTGTTTTCACTTAGCACCCTTCCCCTAGCAGCCTTTGCCTGGCAAATTTTAACCCAAAACAAAGGGCCTCAATGCCCTGCACACCCTGTGTTCCATGGGATGGGCCGAGGGTTCAGATGTTCCTCATTGATGAGGAATGAATCTCTGGGTTGGCCACTCCCAGATTCTTTAGCTGAGAACTCCAAACACATATTCTTCTTAAGCCATAGGGTCACTCTCAGAGTATGCTTAAGTTATTGCTGTTGGGTGCATCTGCCATATAAACCAAGAGGGACCTGGCACAGATAGGTGTTGGGATACAGGCAAACGTGGGCTCTCCCAGCCCCTCCCATGATTCCTTACTTCTCCAACCCTCCGCCAAAAAGAGAGCAAAATTGCTAAGCTTGAAACTGCACAGTTATTTTCCCCAAAGTTCTCTGACTCACTCAAGTTGCAGCAACCTTAATGCAGAAGTTGGCTGTCAGTTTGCTAGAATTTTTTTTTTTTTTTTGAGACGGAGTCTCGCTCTGTCGCCCAGGCTGGAGTGCAGTGGCGGGATCTCAGCTCACTGCAAGCTCCGCCTCCCGGGTTCCCGCCATTCTCCTGCCTCAGCCTCCCGAGTAGCTGGGACTACAGGCGCCCGCCACCTCGCCCGGCTAGCTTTTTGTACTTTTTAGTAGAGACGGGGTTTCACCCTGTTAGCCGGGATGGTCTCGATCTCCTGACGTCGTGATCCGCCCGTCTCGGCCTCCCAAAGTGCTGGGATTACAGGCTTGAGCCACCGCGCCCGGCCAGTTTGCTAGAATTTTTGACTAGCCTTGAGTCTGGTTTTATTGTTCCAATCCTCATTTCTCTAGACACACCAAATCATGCCTCTCGGTGTCTTACAGTTTCCATGCATACTGGACTCAGTATTTTGAATATGCCTTTCCCACCAATTATTATTTTTTGCATGGAGCCTAATACTACCATGTAAGTTAATTGTTGCGATTGTTGTTATTATTATTATAGATGTCCTTGAAACTAGTTTATCAGCCACCTTAAAGAATTAGGCACCATATACAACAATTACAAAAATATCCTTCATTTTAAAGACACTTTCACAACCATTATCGTCTCATGTCTTGGATTCATTTCTTTATTTGCTCATTTATTCACTCATTCAAGAAAGAGACTCCATGGTCTCACTGAGGATAAAATGATTATAAAATATGCTTCCTGGTTTCAAGGAGGTGACAGTGCAGAGAGGAGAGAGTAGACATGTAAATAGATGTTGAGAAGACAAGCACTGTGTTACATCGATCCTCACATTGTCTTATTTACCCACAAGAAAAAAAAAAGAGCAAAAAAGACCTTCTCAAGGTCACACAGCTTGATGAATAAAAGCTAAAATGCGGACTTCTGGTTATTAAGCCAATAGATTTTGGCCAGTTCTGTGATTATGTTTCCTTTGGAGCAGAAGCTCTCAAAAGTATGGTCCAAAGACCGGTTGTCAATACCTGGGAACCTCCTGGGAACTCGTTAGGAATGCAAATTCTGAGACTCTACCTCAGACCTGCTGGAACCAAAATGTTGAGGGTGGGCCCAGCAACCTGTGTTCTAACAAGCCCTCGAGGGGATTCTGAGACACATTAAAGTTTGATAAACTATCACTTGGGGAACTTGTTAAAATGCAGATTTTCATTCAGTAGGTCTGGGGAGGGTTTTCTGAGTCTACATTTCTAACAAGCTCCCGGGCTATGGTTGTGCTTCCAGGCCTTGAGTCCTTGCATAGTAGCAAGAATATAGAGGGAATTCACACCAACAGAGAGCACTGGTTAAGCCCAGCTAATGAGTAATGCTGGGATGTCAAGTGAATTCAATAAAATTGTTCCCTGTCATTTAAGAGCTTAAATACTAGCACAGATAATGTTCATATAGGTAAATTTTTAAGGACATAAAGACTATCAAATAACTCCTGATTATATGTGTGTGTGTGTGTGTGTGTGCTTGTGTGCGTGAGCATGTACAGGCATGCATACACACAAACCGAATGGGCAAATATTGTAATAGACAACATTGTATAGCTGTACCTCTCTGATTAAGAGATCACTTGAATATACAAGTACTACGACCAAACACAATCCAGAACCAGGAGCCTAGAAATATTTATCTGACTGAGCAGTCAAAATAAATGTTACCAAGTCCATCATTTTTACTAATAAATTAGTCCTTCAAATCGTTCTTTAGAGTTGTTTTTTATTTTAGACAAAATTCTAGCATAGGCATATTAAAAACAGATTAGCAGTAGTAAATTGTATAGACAAAGGTCAAGATGTTGTTGACAGGCATTCTGACAGTAAAGCAGTGCCAGCTGGCAAGAAGAGAAAGTGCGTGTGTGTGTGTGTGTGTGTGTGTGTGTGTCTACATATGCTTATATACATACTGATATATTCATTTATATATCCAAAAACTTTGTAGATTGGAAAAATTTAATACAGGGGAAACACATCAGTAAGAATCAATAAAGAGCATTGTATAGGAAGCACAATGTAGTAATCACAGCAACATGCAGAAAACATAAACATTATAAAATGTTCAAGATAACGATAAAGCATGGAAAACATTTTAGATGTTTCCAAACAAAATGGGGTTGTTAGATTTAGCAAATGAAAATATTTTATCTGGCAACCCTAAAAATGGTTAAAAATCAGAGGGCTTTGATAATCTCCAGGAATTTCATTTACGTGGATTACCAGTGTCTCGGACAACGCCTGTCAAACATTCATGTAAGGGAAGATGATGGAGTGGTTGGGATGGTTAATTTGATGTCAGACTGGACTGTAGGGGGACCAGACATTTGGCCAAAGATTATTCTGGGTATGTTTGTGTATTAGTCTGTTCTCATGGACTAGGAAGACCTCAGAAACTTACAATCATGGCAGAAGGGGAAGAGGCATGTCTTACATGGTGGCAGGTGAGAAGGGAGAGAAGGAGAGAGAGAGAAGGAGAGAGAGAGAGAGCATGCAACAGTGGGGAAAACTGCCTTATAAAGCCACCAGATTTGGGAGAACTCATTATCATGAGAATAGCACAGGGAAAGATGCCCTCATGTTCCAATCACCTCCCACCTGGTCCCTCCCTCGACACTTGGGGATTGTGGGGATTACAATTCGAGATGAGATTTGGATGGGGACACAGAGCCAACCATAGCAGTTTGTGAGGATGTTTCTAATTGATATAATATTTGAATTGGAAAACTGAGTAAAGCAGATGTCCTCTAATGTGAGTGGGCTTCATCCAATCAACTGAAGACCTGAATAGGCCAAAAGACGGAGTAAGAGGAAACTTCCCCTACCTGTATGGGCTGGGACATGAGTCTTTTCCTTTTTCTGGGCTGGGACTGATGCATCCCTTGGACTGGTTCTCAGGCCTTCAGTTCTGGACTGGCTACATCACTGGCTCTCCTAGGTCTACAGCTTTCTGAATGCAGATCTTAAGACTTCCAAGCTTCCATAACTACATGAGTCAATTCCTTAAAAATATGTATTTTTTAAATAACATAAATATACATTAAAAATGTTCGTATATATATTTTTTCTGTTTCCCTGGAGAACCCTGACTAATATAGGTGGAGAGTGAAATAGGAGTTATTGGATTTGTATGTTTGGACAGGGAAAATCCCAGATGAATTTACTATGAGCCTCTCAATTGGTTATGAAGGGTGTATCAGTCAGGATTGGTTATAGCTGCAAGCAACAAAACCCAAAAAAGAGTGGCTTAAATGGGAAAGGAGTTTACTAGTCCCATGTCACAGAAGGTTACAGTTAGGCAGTCTAAGACTAGTGTGGTGAACCGGCAATGTCATCAAGGGGCCAAATTCCTTTCATCTTTCAATTTAGTTATCCTTAGTTTACAGTCCTTAACATTGTAAAATGGCTGCTATACTTCCAAATGCTAAGTCTAGGTCCCAGACAAGAAGATGGAAAAAGGCAAAGACCAAGATTAAAGGGCAAAAGAGCATGCCAGATGGATTTTTCTTAAAAAAAAAAAAAAGTTTTTGTAAGTTCTGTCCAGTAAATCCCATTTTCATCACATTGGCCAAAACTGGGTCACATGGTCATTCCTAATTGCCGGGGGTCAAGAAAATTATTTTAAATTGGACACTTGTACCTTGAATAAATTAGTAAGAAAAAGGAGGTGAATGAATGAATATTGAGCAGGCAATTATCAGCATGTCTTAAGGTATTCATGGAGGAGGTGGCATTTCAACAGAGAGAGGGATGAGAGAAAAAGAGAAAGAAAGAGTGGATCATTGAGAAATCCCAAAGAGACTTGGAAGCATGAATAAAGAGATTATACTAGATTGGATGTTTGTGAAAACCATTCTATGTCCTTAAGGAGAGCCAGATTTGCCCAATTCAAATTAAAACTCCATTTGGAGATCTGGAACATTCCATTTTGCCTGGTTCCCTGTACTCCAGACTCTTTTGGAGAACAAGCTTAGGGCTCAGTGACAAGTATTACACATTTATCTGACACTTACTTATTGGTAGACCATGTTACTTCTCAATCTAGTTTGAGAAAGATGGTAGCCAATTGAAAATCCACTGCAGGGGTGACCCTTAGGATATGACATTACTTTTGCCACTATAATGTCTGATGATCAGCCAGTATCTCCCATCGCCCCCACATAAGCCTGTCTAGTTGCAAGAAAATAAGCTCAGGGCTCCCAGTAATTCTACATTATGGTGAGTTGTATAATTATTTCATTATATATTACAATGTAATAATAACAGAAATTAAGTGCACAATAAATGTAATGCCCTTGAATCATCCTGAAACCATCCCCCCAACCCCAGTCCATGGAAAAACTGTCTTTCATAAAACCAGTCCCCGATGCCAAAAAGGTGCAGGACCACTGCCTTAAAGGATGGGTAAGACTTCACCAGCTGAAGCAGCAGCCATTGCGTACTTCAGGACCCGCATCATCGGAGAACTTTTACATTGTCTTGAAAAGACTTATATTGCTGCATCAGAAAGATCGACTCACCTGTTTTAGAAAGAAATATTTTAAAGAAAAAAAGTAGATGAAATAAGAAGTTTTCTTGAATGCTGCTTTGGTGTTCTGCTTTAATCTGGATTCAATTATCCAGAAAACATCAGCCCTTCAAGTCCTTTGAAATAATCGACCTTTCATCTGAATCCTAAAGCATCTTTCTTGTCATGGTGTATTTTGTGAACCTTTTCTTCCTTTTGTTTCCTGCAGATATTCTGAGTTGCCCAATTTTGTTCACTTTTTTCCACAGTAAAAAGGTGGTAGTCTCTTATTTTACCGCCATCTTAGCAACAAGGTTTGGAATCATTCTTCTCTGTCTTGATATTTGTATGTTGGGGGTAAAAAGCTAAAAGAAATGAACAAAATCCAGAAAAGAGGTTAAGAACATGTCGCTCCAGACTCTGGGAGCAGTCAAATCAAGCTGCCAGCTGCAACAAGAATCTCTCTAATAAGGAAATTAGAGCATGATCATTTCTGGCTATGTGACTCTGATTCTAAATAGGTTTTACAAATAGATTGTGATTGAACTTGGAAACATAAACAAATTGGCTTTGCAGAATAAAGGCTGAACTACATTTTCGTTAGAGAATTAAAATGCTTTTATGGGAGGCACTCTGGGAGAACGGACAGCTATTTTAATGACAGCATATGCATTTCTGAAACACGCTGGCTTTGTTGACTTCCCTTTGGAGAGTTGGGTTTGATAAGCTCAAAAGAAAGTTTCCCAACAGGGTCCCTAAGAGGACAACTGATAAAGGCAGGGGATGGGGCACCATATATTTGAAATTCCCCATTCAATGGCTGGGAGGAGAGGTTCCATTTAAAAATAATAGGTTTAAAAATATCCAAAGCTTAAAAAATTCAGTCAGCTGTCTTCCTTGGACAATTCTTTTGTCTCTTGGAGGGCTGGGGATAGAAGTTCTTTAAGCTCTTCTAACACATTTTTACTTATAAATATTCATGCAGTGTTCCAGTGCCTTTCCCACTGGTACTGTGCAGCCTCCCCACCCTAGCAAGAGAGTCAGTGCCTAATTTCTCCCAAGGCCCCGGTTCAGCCCCAGACAGCCCAGAGCCATTTGAAAACACAGAAGACTTTTCAGTGAAGATAAAAGGTTATACATGTCTGTGTGTCCAGGCTTGTATTCCACATGAGAGGATTAGTCTCACTCTCTGCAGACTCTCCCAGTTGTTATAAGTAGTCATGGTTTTGTGTGTTTTGTGCTTCACACAGTGAGAAAACAGATCTGCCAATTGGAAAGATGCTCTTTTTAATTTTCCTTTTGCTAAATCCACCGGTTACTTGCTAAGGCCTGATCCATTATTGAGTCCAAGTCAGCGAAATCTCTTTGCCAGTAATAGGTTCGTACATTTAGAAATATAAAATGTGAGAGCTAGCAGGGACTACAAAGGTCACTGACCTGCTGGGCAGGAATTTGGATACAGGTCATGCGGAGTATATTCCATTATCTCAAAATGCTTGCATAATGGAATCCTTTCTTGTGTGCTAACCCTAGATCCTTGTGTGCTGTTTTCCCCACATTCCAGCTATGTGGGTGGGACGTGCATGAAGTCTAAAGCTCCATATATCCTCTCTCCCTTCTTATTTGGATGTGGGTGTAATGGTTAATTTGTATGTCTACTTGGCTGGGTTAAGGGATGCCCAGATAGCTGACAAAATGTTACTTCTAGGTGTGTCTGTGGGGGCCACAGTTGGCACTGTGGCGGGCGCAGAGGGGAGGGTCTGGAAGAGATTGGCATTTGAATCAGTAGACTGAATAAAGAATACCTGCCCCCACCAATGTGAGCAGGCATCATCCAATTCACTGAAAGACCGAATAGAACAAAAAGGGAGAGGAAGGGTAAATTCAGTCTCTCTCTTCTCGAGCTAGGTCATCTGTCTTCTCCTGCCCATGGATGTTGGAGCTTCAGACTCCAGGACTCACACCAGTGCCCACTCCTCCTCAGCCTCCTGACTGAATCACACCACCGACTTTCCTGTTTCTTCAGCTTGCAGATGGCATATCGTGGGACTTCTCAGCCTCCACAATCATGTGAGCCAATTCCCATAATAAACTCTCCTCTTATATATCTATGCACTGTATATTCTATTGGTTCTGTGTCTCTGGAGATCCCTAACTAAGACGGTAAGGTCTCTCACATCCCCAGGGCCTAATTTTCCCCATGAAGTGCTTTCTGGGCCCATGCAAATGAGGATGCACAGCTTATTTCTGCACTTAGGGCTATGGCTTCATTTAAAAAAAAAAAAAAGCTTCTTAAATTGTTTAGGGCAACCAAATATTTTGCTAAAATATGCTTATATTGAAAATCTATGAAGTCTTATGTTTTTATTTCAGAGATACTTTATTTTCATTAATGATTCAGTCTTAAATGGGTATTTAGCTCTAACAGTTCAGTCCCCTGCTGATACTTTTACTGTCAAGCATATAGAAATTTATAAATGAATTACCAAGCGAACTCCTTATTTAAAAGGAACACTTAAATTAATTCATTGTGAAAATAAAATTTCTGCTCTCCTTAACTCACCCACTCAACATAAACAGTTTATTTTCTTTATAGCATGTTTTATTAAACAACAAAACACAGAGAATTGAGCATCCTGTGACCTAGATTCTAGACACAGTTCTTCCATAAATAGGTGAATTTGGACAAGTCATACATAAAAGGATGGATTAATGCCAACTACATTGCAGGGTGAGCTTCTCAAACTTTACCACGTGTACTCATCAGAACTCCCCAGAGAAACTGAACCAATAGGATGTATATCAGAACCTTCTTCAAATCCAAAGTGAACTAGTGGACTTTTTTTTACAGAACTTGAGACAGAGCAAGAGAGAGAGCGAGAGAGAGAGCAAGAGAGAGAGAGGTTTATTTTAGGGAATTGGAATTTATTTTATGAAATTTTAAGGAATTGGAGTCTCATGTAATCGTGGGCATAGACAAGTCTGAAATCTGTAGGGTAGACTGCAGATCCAGGGAGGAGTTGCAGTTAGAATCCAAAGGGAAGGTCAGTCTTTTTTCTATTAAGGCCTTTAACTGGCTGGATAAGACCCACCCACATTATGGAGGGCAGTCTATTTTGCTCAAGGTCCAACTGATTTAAATGTTGATCTCATTTGAAGAATTTCTCCATAGAAAATTCTAGAATAATGTTTGAACAAATATCCTGGTACTGTAGCTTAGCCAAACTGACACATTAAATTACCCATCCACCATGCAGAAGAAGCACTACGGAGCTGTTTTCTGGGCTCCATCCTCAAGACTCAGATTCTGTTTTTCAATTCTAAGGAACTCCCCAGTGATGCTGAGGCAGCACTTCCGGGAATCATTCTTTGAGTAGCATTGTTTTGGTCTGCTATTGTATGATCAAGAGCTAGGCTCTTCTACAGATGAGGAAACTGAAGCCCAGAGTTAGGAAGGGGCTTGTCCGCTGGAGCTTGGATAGTTGCATATTATGACCCAAGTCTTCAAATCTTAGTTGGGCTCTTTCCACTTAACACACTGCCTGCCATGTAGTGCCAATGAACTTTCTTAAAATACAGCTTTGTAACTGAACCTCCCTCAAATCCAAAGTGAACTAGTGAAACTTTCCACAGAACTTGACAACCTGGTCCTAACATCCATGTGTAAGAGAAAACGGCCAGGAATAATCAAGGGCATTTTGAAGAAGAATAAGGAGGGAAGATTCATACTACCATATCTGCAGGTGTATTATAAAGCTACAGAAAATATAGCAGTATGTTATTGACAAATAGACCGTTGGAGTAGAATTGAGACTCCATTGTCAAAACATAAATATTTGGGGAGTCCATGGCACAGGTAGCATTATGAGAAAAAGTTAAGCTATCAATAAATACTGCTAAAAAGTGGCTATTCATGTGAGAAAAAAAGAGACTTCCTACCCATACTACACTTAAAAATAAATTCCAGATGGATCCATGTAGAAGCAAAATTTTAAAACTTTTAATAGAAAATTTAAGAAAAATGTTTTTATATGAGGGAAGATAAGTGTTTCTTAAATGAGACATAAAAAGTACAAACCATAAAGTAAAATAATAATAAGCCAATATTTATTAAGCTATTCTATGTACTATACAATATTCTGAATATATAATCTAACTAACTCATGTAATTCTCATGAAAACCTATGACGCAGTTATTATTATAATCTTCATAAAAGACAGAGGCCTAGAGAGACTATTATCTTCCCTAACTTGTGTGGTAAGTGGTAGAGGTGTCAGTTGAACCCAGGCATTCTGGCTCTGTACTACCTCTCAAGATAGAAAAATTGATTACATTCAAGTTAAAATAATATATATTAAATGAACTAATTAAAAATACAACCCAAATACAAGAATATCTTTTCAATGCATGTAACCATCAAAAGAATATATATATATTTTTTCAAATCACTATGAAACAATCCAATAGGAAAATGGGCACAGACCATGAAGAGCCAATTCATCAAAAAGGCACATAGCCATAATTACATGAAAATATGCATGTTAATAAACAGATAAATCAGTATAATCACTTTGGAGGGCAATTTGGCAATATCTACTAAAGTAGAAGGTATACATTCCCTATAATCTAGGAAACGCTTTGTGTATATAAAGGTAGTGTTTGCAGAGTTGCTACAGCAAAACATTGAAGAAAATAACTCAGTAAAGAAACGGTTCAATAAATTGTGAGATAATTCATTTTGGAATGCGTCTGATACATCTAGATGTGTCTGAATGGATAAAGTTCAAAAAGAAATGTTGAGTGAAAAAAGGTAATTTGAACAGGACATATACCATATGATAGCACTTGGGCAGAGCCCAAAATCTCATAAAATCTTACTATCTATTATTATGGGCACATAACATTGCCACACATAGATTAGCTTCAGAATAATGGTAATTCTTGGGAGATAGGGGAGTAGGGAAGTGTCATCCCAAACCCCTATCAACCTCAGTAGGGATGGCACCAGAGTCAAGAGGCTGAAGAAGAGACTGGGAACCAGCAAACAAGACATGGGGTTTTACTGGAGGCTTACATACAAGACATGGGGTTTTACTGGAGGCTTACATACAAGACATGGGGTTTTACTGGAGGCTTACGTACAAGACATGGGGTTTTACTGGAGGCTTACATACAAGACATGGGGTTTTACTGGAGGCTTATGTACAAGACATGGGGTTTTAGTGGAGGCTTACATACAAGACATGGGGTTTTACTGGAGGCTTACATACTGTCAAGTGGTTTTAGTGGAGGCTTACATACAAGACATGGGGTTTTACTGGAGGCTTACATACTGTCAAGTGGTGGTGGGCTGGACAAGAAAACCACAACCCACTTGCAAACAGCATGCAGCTGACATGGCATTTTCACTTAATATCCTCCCCCTAACGACCTTTATCTCCAACCTTCATTTAACCCAAGACTCAGGGCCTCAATTCCCTGAACAGCCTGTGTTCCATGGGACAGGCAGGGGGCTCAGATGTTCCTCACAGATGAGGAATGAATCTCTGGGTTGGTCACTCCTGGATTCTCTAACTCAGAACACACATTCTGGTGCATCTGCCAGATAGGGTCATTCTAAGGGTACGCATAAATTAATGCTGTTAGATGTGTTTACAGAAGGACATAAACAGGAAGAGAGGTTTAGCGTTATCTTATTTTCTTTATTTATGAAAAAAAAAAATCCTTAAGGAGACATGGCAAAATATTAAGATGTGTTAAATCTGGGTAGTGGGTACCTGAGTGTTTTTTTATTTTCTATATATTTGTAATTGTTCATAATTACATGTTTTTGAATAAATAAAAATATGATCACCACTTTCATTATTTTTAATATGCAATTGTAATTCTTTTTCCTGGTGATTAAAATGCATGGGCTTTCTCCTTTCTGCATATTATTTTTTGAGGTATCCTTTCTACTCATTTTTTATAAACTCCTAGAATAGGAAGGAGATGTAGAGAACATTTGTTCAAATCTACTACTTAACAAAGGCACTTCTGAATTCAAGTTGGTGTTCCAGGTAAAAACCCTTGCTAGAATTTTCTTTTATGCTTAATAATCTGGAAGATATGGTTTTGGTTAACTGACTATTTTGCTTTAACTAAGTCAATGTTCATGGATAATCAGTTGTTTTTTTTTTAAAATGTAGACCATACTCAATTACACCTAACATTGATACTATGCTGAACACATAGTTTTATCTGTAATGACACAGTGGCTGCGAAGAATCTCAGTGTTATCATCATAGTCTTCAGTTATCATTTTAGTCATATGTGAAAGCGCCAATTGAAAGAGAACTGGTTGGCAAAATGTCAGATAACCTGGAATAAGGAGAATACAGGAAGAGGCGAGAATTACCGTTTATTGAGGTATTGTAGGTGTGAAAGTTGTCAGAATCAGAATGGAGTCAGTAATATTAAAAAGCAAACACACGAACAAAAAACCCTAACATATATAGCTGGAGAAGGCTATGAAGAGAGGGTTCTTATGCTCGTATGCCCAAAAATAAAACCACCACAAAAGACTCTGCAAAAACCACAACTTTGTCCAAAAGCCATCATAACCTTACACAAAAAATACTTCTGCAAGGACATCTGCCCAGCAACTGCCTGTCAACCTCAGACAGGCGCCACCTTGTTATTGATTTTTGTAGCCAAGGGTAATTATCTCGAAACAATTCTGTAATAGTCCTCCTCATTTTTTCCTTAAAAACCCTTGTCTCACTTTACTTCCCTGAACACGCACAAAATTTACTATGGCACGTGTATTCCCACTGCAATACTCAATTCTGAAATCAACACAATTTTCTTTTAGAGAGCCTCTCTCTGCTATTTAGGTTGACATGGGAGGTGCTTTAGATACATGATTTTCTGCTAATCTGTAAGGTAGATGTTGTTATACTCATTTTTCAGAGGTTCAGAGAGATGAAGTAATTTGCCCTACATCCTGTTAAAAAATATTACCTCAAGCCTGAAAATAAGGCAAAAAGATGCCTATATATCATTTCAATATCAAACTGGGCCCAGGAGATTATTAATTCTATTGGAGACTATACCTTTGTTTGACTTACTGTTTACTATTGATTAGGACTAGATTCCATGAATCTGTGGTTAGCTGGTAGATTTTTGTTTGATAAAAATGCAAATGAATTCTGTTCAGTAAAAAGTATAATGTCAGAGGACATTATCCATCTATCTACCTATTTATCTGTAAATATATATTTAGTCTCTTTGATTCTGGAATCAATTTTAAAATCCTAATGCTTCCCTCATTAATAATGAAGTTTTACATGTATCTTTGTATTTTTCTATGACAGACAAAGTTTTGACTTACTATAATTTATACCCTGAAGATCTAACAGCTTATAACTGAGAAAGCCAGTACGCAAGCCAGGGCTTTAGCTCTAGAGCTGATGCTCTTGCTCCCACATCCACTTTTTCTGGCCATATGTAGTGTACTGCATTACTGAAAGCTTATGTTCAACTAAAAAGCTAGTCCTCCAAAGTGGGGGTAGGGAAAGATCTCATTATCAGAAAAACAGTCCCATTTTTCATGTATCTGAGAGTTAGAAACAAAATGGAGAAATCCTATCTCTGGATATGAATCTCCTAATATATAAAGGCCTTATCACTTGGACCCATACAGTTGCTCTCTCCTATAAGTGTCTTCCCTCTCCCCGTCCAATAAATAGAGGAATAGAATAGATTATCCACAATTCTGTACTTCGTATAACCCCTTCATAGTCTGGGCTATATTGAATGCATACTATACATGACTAGTCAGTGTTCCCACTCTCAGCTTCTATCACCATCCCTACTCAACCAATTTCTAGCTCTACACCAAATCCCTATAACCCAAGGCATTTTACAAAGATAGTTACATTCTATAAACTCCAGGAACATACACTCACAAACAGATACGGTAAAATCCCACTTGTTCAGTTTAATCAAGAAAGTTTGGACTGAATTCACGAAAATATGGCATTGTGGAGTATTTTTAAAGAACTGAAGTAGTATTAATTTCAAGTATCTATATGATGGTATTTCAGTTATAAAACTATACCTGGTATTTGTCCTTGGGGACTTAATTAATGGGAAGATAAAAATGGTATGTAATCAGCTTATCAACGGAAGGAAGAAATGTGAGCCTTTCTTAAGTGATTGCAAAGTTTGTTCTCTTAAGCAGGTTAAACAACTCCCAGTTTCCTTGTAACCCTTTCCAGATTCTAAATTAATGCAGAGTGTCATGTCTTCATAAAAAATATCGACTGAGCTCTTTCAAATCCAAAGCAAGGATGTGTAAACTAAGGAGGTTTTATGGCTTCTACATTTTTTTCCTATAAGTTCCTTCAATTAAAGGAGCCAATTACTTAGTCCATGTTCCTGGTAACACCATCTTGAAACAAAATGTTGGACAAGGTCTCCTGGCAACCAGTGGCCACCACCCTTTTGCTCAGAAAATGGGGGCTACTGTTGTACCAGCCGGAGCCCAGAGGACACAGGCGGGCAGCCGGCAGCACTCCCTGCTCATGCTAATGATCCCAGTCCAGCACTTCCCTTCTGGGGAAGAAGGAGGACAGAACTGGATGCCAAGTTCTTGCACAAGGTCAAATGTTTCTGGAGGAAAGGAGCCAAGGTTAAATTAGCAGTCAGAACGACATAGGAAGCTGGGTGGAGAAAAACACTGGCTGAGGGGGGGAAAGTCTGGAAACGCAAATGGAGACAGCAGTAAAAAGTAATTACTAACACATTTCCCAACTTGGAAAGCCAGCCACATCCCACACCAGGGCCAGACTCAGAGCTCTTCTGTTCCAAGGAGGTTGGAGCAGGCTCAGGGACAGGAAAGGATTTTGCAAGCCAGCCACCTCCCTCTCACTGGCTTTGGAACTGTGCTCCCTGAAAAGTGGAATTCATCCTGAAAGAGAAAACAGAGGACATTTCTGCCTAAATTCTCCATTGAGATACACATTTTCCATACATACAGTGTATCTATCCTTTTAGTACCACTCAATAGCAAAAGATAATCAACATCAAAACAAAGGAAAGGGAAATCTTTGAGGAGAATGTAAGCTTTTGCAAACCTAAAATATCTCCCTTCTCTGCCTTTTATCAACATCACTGGAGGAGAGAAACTGTTTGTGGGAGGGACAGACCTAAGGAAAGGAGGAGGAGGAGGAAAGAAAGCGGGAGGGAAAAGAGAAGCAATGCTCTCTGGTGTCAGGGAGAAATTCATGACTGGATTGACTGTTTTGACAGTTGATTTTTACTTTTTTTTTCCTCTAACTTCAGAACCATGACAGACAATTGCCGAACATCAAATTGATGAGTGAACACTTCATCAGATCTGCTTGCCTTAACAACAAAGATAGCCAAAATGTGAAGACAGTCAAACTAGATTGATTATTTTTGATACAATCTGTGGGTGGTTGACCCAAGAATGCTCCACCTAATCACGCCTGTAAACACAGAGACTGTATCCACAGATGCAAAAGCAGCCAGAGGACAAGGGAGAAATTCGTCCGTCACCTGGATGCCTCATCTCTACAATGGCACTGCACAGCGTCTGGAGAGACACCCGCAAGGGTCTGTGAGTGACTTCTGGGTGCTGGGTCTCACAGGAGGCATCTACTTTAAAAGCTGGGAATGCTGAGCCTTTCAGTTTCTATCAAGAAGACAAAGTCTGGCTTGTAATAGAAACACAGACTCCCCCAAATCATTGTCTAGAGGTGCTGAATCATGCATGAATGTCAGCAGATGATGCCAACTATGGCTCCCTTTCCTGGGGACTTTATCTGGTGTGAACCAAGAGAATCCTACTTCATGCATTTTTTTAAACATCCACAGATAACTGTTGTGCTGTGTCACAGACCAAAAGGGAAATTACACGTTTCTTATAATTGGATTGGGTACTTGTAGGCTTTCCTGAAGACAAGGAAAAGGAAATTTATTTTAGATTCTTAAAAAATCTTGAACTAAAAAAATTCGATCAGCATATCAGGTGCCTATCTGAATTCAATCACCACTGTGGCAGAGATGGATGCCTTCATGTGCGGGTATAGGAGAAAAAGGTTCCTGAAGCTTCATTCTTGTTTGTTTGTTTGGTTGGGCTTTTTCTTTTCATTCTGAGTTCTAAAAAAAATTATTACTTGATAGCTTGGTGGCAATGCAGTCTGTGTTGAGAAAATAGGAATTGATTAAGAAGTGAGAGACTGTGAGAGACTGAAAATGAGTAAGAAAAAAAAGCCTACAAAGCATTTACAGTGTAATTTTCCAATACAGATTTGAGTAGATACTGCATGCACTTAGAAACAGATGCATTGTCAAGCCTTTATTATTGAACAAAGAATAAGTTTTGAGTTTCCCCCTTTTAAAAAGAATCCAAGAAAATACAATGCTAAAATCTATATATTAGCACAGCATTCATTTGAATGCCTAATTGCTTGAGACTTGCAAGATTCTGTCTCAACTCTTGGAGGTCCTGACGTAACTAGTGTATGGCTGGATGCTAAGGAAGAATGGTTGCAATGATCATTTGTGGAAACAAAACACTAATCTATAAATCTCAATTTGCTGGGCTAATTACCAAGGATGTTAACTTGATGTATTGATTATTAAAAAAATAAATCTGTGGATACATTTAAATGTATGTTTGTCATAGTCTGTTTTGCATTGCTATAACAGAATACAACAGACTGGGTAATTTATTTTTGAAAATGTATTTTATACATCTCTGGAGTCTGGGAAGCCTAGGGTCTGGGAGCCACATCTGATGAGGGCCTTCTTGCTGGCTGGGACTCTCTGCAGGCCTGGAGGTGGGACAGGGCATCACATGGCAAGAGGGCTCGTGAGAGACAGCCAAGAAGGCATTTACAGCAAACCGACTCTCATGATAACTAGTCATTCATGGTGACCTAATTACCCTCAAATGATTCCACCTTTAAAACTGTTGCACTGGGGATCAAATTGCCAACACATGAACTTTTTGGGAACACATTTAAACCATAGCAGTGTTTAAAACCTAGCATCACGTCTCCTTAATATGCTTTGTATTTTACAGTACCTCTTACTTTTCTTATTTAAATTGATCCATGCCACAATCCTTTGAGGTAGACATTTCCATTGGACTATGCCGATTAATATACATTAATATGCTGGCATGCCTGTATTTCCTTACAGCTTGAATTGCTAAGAGCTAAGCTTTTCTTTACACAAGAGTGGTTGCTAAATGAACAAGAAAAGATGTGACCCAAACACAATCCACTTTGAGGCCAGCAAATTATCCCTTTCCTGAGAATTTGAACCAAGAAATTCCCAAAGAGTAAGAGAGTGGTGAGAGCTGATGTTGAAATGTCTTAATGTAGAGAGATGTGGCAGAGGCCATGAAACTCTCTGAAGTTCTAAGAGCAAAAACTATGAGTCAGCACAAGTGGTAAGGAAGAGACATAGAGACAGCAGAAGGTGGTTAGGGAGTAGGAGGCAGAAAATGAAAGGTAGAGAACAGCTAAGTCAGATAGATTCAAGAGCACTAGAGTGAGATTCCATGACCTCCTACTGTTAAAGTCATGAAGATCCACCTCCAGTTCCGGGACAGCTGTAGTTCCTGCTTTTAGTCTGTTTTTTTTTTTTTTTTTTTTTTTTCTGGAAACCCTTGGTGACATGAGTGAGTCTCTATTCCTTGCATTCAAAGGAATTTTACTAAAAAGCATTGTCATCCTCCATATTGCTATTGAGAAAACTAAAGCAAAAAGAGATTATAGGTCATAACCACACAAACAGGAAGTGGTAGAGCCAAGACACATGCCAAGATTTTTCTAGAATTGGTGCTGATTCCAGTTTATCATACTATAGCAGTTTCACAAAATGGCCCCCCAAATCCTTTGACCCTCCATTCATCAGAAGGAGGTGCGTATGTCCCCTGCCCATGAGTTTGAGTGGGGGCTGTGACATCTCCAACCAATGGAGAATGGTAGAGGTAATGCTGCATGATTTTTGAGGCTAGGTTAGAAAAGACCAAGCAACTTCAACCCTGCCTTCTGGGAATGTTTGCTTTTGAAACCTAGCTACTATGTCGTGAGGAAGCCCAACCTAGTCCACGTGGAGGGACTATCTGGAGAGATCCTGAGACTACAGTGGGGAGGGAGAGAGAGAAGAAGGGGGAAAGGGGGAGGGGCTCTGGTCAGTTCTCAGCTGCTCCAGTCTTCCTTTCCTCTCCCTGGTTGTCCTCTTTCCTCTCCCACTATTTTAGGTCCAACAACTGTTTGACTGCAAGTACACGAGAGACTCAAACCAGATTCATCTGAATGACACCTTCCTGAATTTCTGGATTCCCATGGAAACTACGAATAAAATTATTACTGTTTTAAGTTATGTTTTGAACATAGCAATAAACACTTGGTCTGAGCACTGTTACAAAGTATGTAATATGCTACATCCAGAACCTAAAGAGGCCCACCAGGTGTTATGCTTCCTCCTTAGTGGTGGGAGGGGTAATATACAATACTTTGTTCTTTGCCTTGAGAGGGATGTCATGGTATGCCCAAACCACTAGACCCCACCCCCCCACCAAGAAATTTTCTTGATATTTCAGGGCCCTCAATCTTCATTAGATGTATTTTCCACATTCTACAATTCACGTGTCTCACCAAGGCCTCCAAAATGCTTGTGACCTCCTGCTTGAAGTGGAGAAATGTATGGCTCTCAGGAGTTCACAGTCTGGTCACTATACTAGGAGAGAGGGAAAGAGTTAACACAGTCCTGGGGCAAGATCACAAGTATATATTGTTGTTCATTTCAGTGTAGATCAATGGCTCCATGCCATGTCTGGTACATAGGAGAAAACCGAACCAAAGTGCTTTTCCTATTCTCCCACTCAACAATCAACAACAGATCCCACGGGCTGAGGGCTCAGTCCCACAAGACTGCCCCACACTTCAGATGGTAATCACAGGCTCAAGGTTGTTTGACCTCTGTTTCTGACCTACTGTCTGTAAATCAGGGATCCTGTGACCACCTCCTTGAGTTCAATTAATTTGTTAGGGTAGCTCACAAAACTCAGGGAAATACTTACTTATGCTATCTGGTTTACTATAAAGGATATTACAAAGAAACAGCTGGATGGAAGATATCCACAGGGCAAGGTATGGGAGAGGAGGAGCTTCCACGCCCTCTCTGGGCACACCATCCTCCAGGGATCTCCATGTGTTCTGCTGTCTGCATGCCCACTTGAACCCTGTCCTTTTGGGTTTGTATAGAGGCTTCATTACACAGGCATAATTGATTATATCATTGACCACTAGTGATGAACTCAACTTTCAGCCACTCTCCTTTCCCTGGAAGTCAGGGGGTGGGGCTGAAACCTCCAACCTTCTAATCCCATAGTTGGTTCCCTGATCACTGGCTCTCATCTAGAGGTTATGGGAAAGCCCACCAAGAGTCACCTTATTAGAGCAAAAGAAGCTCCTGTCACCCATAAAATGCCAAAGGACTTAGGAGCACTGGGTCAGGATCCAGAGTCAAAGACCAAATATTAAAACAAAAGATGCTTGTAGCACCCCTATTCATCAGGAAATTACAAAGGCTTGAGGAGCTCTGTGCCAAGGACTGCTGGTGGAAACCAATATGTGTATTTCTTATCATCTTCACAGCACGTATTAGATTCCATGTTAACCTGCTCTAGCAAAGACACCACAATTTGTCCAGCAGCTACAAGTGGGGCTGCTACTTGGTAGAATTTTCGGTTGCCCACTGTCAAACCAAAGGAGCCACATGGCTTTTATAGATATAAGGCTAGTCAATTAAATAGGGATAGGGTGTGGCTTCTAACCCTGCATCCTTTTGGTCTTCAAGATGGACCCTAATCTCTGTCATTTTCCCCAGGATGCAATATTGTTCTTGATTTAATGTGTTGTCCAGAGTTAATATAGTAGTATCAGAGGCTTCCACTTGGATTTCCCATTATAATTCTTACCTTATAGGCCAAAAACCAATAGAAGGGTTCTGTCAATTGTTTATTCCAATTATATATTCAGAAACTAGGGAAATACCACTGGTTGGGCCCATACACCTAACTGATCTACTATGAGCCAATTTTTATCCAGAGTTCTCATTTGTACCCTTTTAAACAGGTGTGTGTGTGTGTGTAACTGATGATGCTTTGGGCCACCAGGTGTTCATGTTAACATTCAGTTCTTAAAAGGCTTAAGTGTTCCCTTCCTCCAGTACATTGTTACCTAAGTAGATGATTGTAGGTCCTTTTGGAGAAGGACAGGGAGAATCACTGGAATTAAAACTTGCCATGATTTTGCAGTCTCTTTCTCATGAGACACAGCCTTTCCTTCAGTCATGTGGGCTCAGGGTAGAGAACAGGACCAGGTATAGAAACTCAGCAAGAAACTGTGACATTTTATTGGAACAGCAGCCCTCAGCCTTTGTTTCTTTTTGTTGTGTAGATTGAGAAATAACCTCATTGCCTGCTCATTGTATCTTGACCCTGGAAATGCTGTTTCCTATTAACTGTCTCTATAGCACTAGGTGAGTCATACCACTCTACCCCAGCCTGGCTACTCTTTCCAGTGATTGAGCTCACCTCGCTTTTGACAGTTAAGTGCTACCATCTGTCCTCTATCCTTTTTAGGCATCTACCAATGTTTTGCTATCTGAAAACCCATTTTGGGGACAGCATCTTCCAAAATCAATCCTGGTCTACGGAGGTCAGCCACCACTGAGATTTTTAACAATGCTGGTCCCCCCAGTGCATCCCATTTAACTTCGGTAAATGGAATGTCCTCTGAACTCTGTCACAGAACATAATCAGCTAACAGGTTTTCTGACATTGCGAAATATACGCACTTCCATATGCTCACTTTCCATCCTTTTCTTCATCATTTGCTCCAACAGTGTTGGTATGTCTCTTGAGGTTTCTGCCAGGGTCAGAAATTCTGTACTAAAGGTGAGTGCCCCAAAAATAAAGTATCCTTAATCCAACATTATATTCCACCTCCTTTGATGCAGCACCTCCAAGAAGCCAGTCCATTTGTATTCTGTTGGCCCTTTCCAGTAAATGTTGGCTAGGTCCTTCAGCTCCTTAGTGTATAATCCCTTTCTTTGCTTTGCAATCCCAGCACTTCCTCAACTGAGTTATGTTGTGGCTTGACCCTACATTGTTATTCTGGTGATTAGCAGGGGAGATCTCCGGGGTACATTCTTAGGGTTGCATGTTGTCTTGCAAGGCAGAGGCTTCTGCAACAACTTCAAGTAAAGAGAAGGCACTAGCATTTAACAGAAAGGAAGGGGTTTTTCTTTTTACTAGTCCGAGAGAACCCAGCAAAATCTGAGATTTTAGATTCC
This sequence comes from Papio anubis, assembly GCF_008728515.1. Classification (NCBI taxonomy): domain Eukaryota; kingdom Metazoa; phylum Chordata; class Mammalia; order Primates; family Cercopithecidae; genus Papio; species Papio anubis. The sequence continues at coordinate 27,695,123 of NC_044977.1, forward strand.
TCAGCCTAAATCTCATGGTCCCACTTTTTCCCAAACAGGCCCTTGACTTTGGTGCAGCCAACCTGTTAAGTTGAGATTTCAACCTCCAGGAAGCTCTGCTACTCTTCCACTTAAATCCTGGCCCTGACCCTCAGCTTTTTCTGTCTTCCTGCTGCAGGAGAAGAGCCTTCAAATACTGCCAAGGAGAACCTCTGGCTCCCATGCTTTGCTTCCCCTGTTGGTTAGTTGCCGTCAGCTTTTCATTGATTTTCTCTAATACATGGGTGGCCCCTAGCAAATCTTCCAAATCCAAAGTCCTAATAGTTTTATCTACCACAAAGGTATCTGATGCCAGAAATACTGCACTTGCTACTGTATTCCCTTTCACCAATATCCCATCCCAGTTCACCCCATAAACTTAACAACTGTACTGCAAGTATATGCCAAGGGCTATTCATGCTTCATCTTCCACCAATGATGGGGTCATCATTTCCAGGAGGCCCAAATCTGCTCTCTCAGGCCACTTTTGGTACCATCCTTGACAGGTCAGGTTTCCAAGGAGACAGACTCTGATAGTATTAGATTTATGTGCAGGAGGTTTATTGAGAGCATCCTTTTGAGAACAATAGCCATAAGAGGTAAGGGAAAGTGTAGGGCCTAATAAGAAATGGAACTGTAATTCAATTACAACAAAGGCCTCAGCCAAGCTTATAAGGACTTCTGGAAAAGAAATGGTCTGTCAGAGCTGTTCTGCCTTGAGGAAGAGGTGTTGGACTTTTATAAATCACTTCTCCTTTAGCCAAACATTCTTCTACCAGAGAGGTGAGGATGATCTTGGTGGAGGCAACTATCTGGCTGTTGCCAGTTGCTAGAGAGGAACTCAGACAAGAGTGCCCAGAATCTAGGGAAGTGGGAGCTTTGGTTCTGAAAGAGGGATCTGATTGGCACACCATAACTTCCGTTATAAGGATCCACAAGATAAAAACTATTTTCCGACTCTGATTTAGGTCTACCAAACACTCCTGACCGATGGACCGTGTACACCATTTTAGACACAGCAGAGTAACAGAATGGGCAGAATTAGAGAATGGCAATACAGTGAGACAAACACTCTCAATAAGAATTCCAGGTCCTGACTTCCTATCTTCCATCAGGTGATTCTGAACATTTGGCATTACGTGGTCCCAAAGCACATGGGAAGTGGTGCTCTAGGCCTTCCAGGAGGTTCTCGCATCAGACTAGATACATTGCTCAAGTCCAAATGCTCTGTGAAGTAAAGGAAAGGCTACCAAAGCAACAAGGTTTGGACTTTTATCATCATTTGGGCCACAGTCATATGTGGCAGCAGTGTTGTGGGGAAATCCACTGCCCCTGGAACGGGAAGACAAAGATGTTTGGAGTCCAGCCCTGGCTTTGCCGTTCATTAGCTAAGTTGTGGTGAGCAAGTCACTTAACCCCTCTGCATCTCAATCTTCCAATTGTGAAACAAACATAATATGCCAAAGTTATGTTACACTCATTTTACACGTGGCTATAACAGCCAGAGGAGCAACGTCTATGAAATCGGAAGGATTATTATTGTTTTGGTTAAAAGGGGAATTTCTTCAAGGATTGTAACAAGGTATCTAAATTGACTTGACTTTTGTACTTCACTAGCTTTCTATTCCTAATGGACAAATAGTTCCAAATTATACTTACTATTTTACATTAAAATGGTTGTTTTCTCATCTCTACAGGATGCTAAAGGTAAACCCAAAAGAAACCTTGCCAGCTGAGACTCACTGACAATCAGTCTAGGATGCTTTGGTTTGGAAGCCTCCCCTCTGATGGTATAGAAAGGACCAATTTCAAACAAATCACTTAATAATAGGAGATGGCCATTTTCCACAATAGTAACCAAAAGTAAAACCATGCATAATGCTCACTGAGTTTCCCAGGAAGGCAATCCTTTAAAAGAGAGGGTGGAAACAGGAGGGGTAAGAGAGTGAAGAGGAAGTCAGGCGGGACTGACAATGATACTTTATATTCATATAGATTTTTCCCTCCATTGATTCCCAAGCATTTGGCAAACTTTAATTGGCTAATCCTCACATATCCCTTTGAGGTTAAGTAGGCGGCAAGTATTATCTCTAATTTTCAAATGGAGGAATGAAGGTACAAAGAGCTTAAGTGCCTTGCCTAAGGTCACAAACATGAGCTAGTGAGAAAGCTGACAGCCAACAAGACTTACAGGGCCCCTAACTCCTCATCCACAGCCTGAACTCTGAGGCTCACCCTGCAGAATCATTTAGTCTTTTCTTGATCTTTCTGAAGCAAAATCCTTGACAATTCATTTTACTAAAAGTGGAAGATATGACATCTTTATTCCAATATAGCACTTGCTTTGGATCAAAGGAAAGATACATATTTTCAGGCGTGATGAACTTTTCCACAGTTACACAATGCTCAGTGCAGGCAGAAAAGAAGACACGTGTGTGTGTGTGTGTGTGTGTGTGTGTGTGTGTGTGTGTGTGTGTAATTTTCAAGAAAGACATTGATGTCCTTTTCTGACGTTGCACATTGTTTGAATCCAGCAGCAAGGCAGGGCCTGTGAACAAAACCCTTTCTATTCACTTCAGAATGTAGTATCTTTGCTAGACATTCTTCAGAGAATTCTCAGCTTTGTCTAACAGATTACCAAGGCTTCTCTTCAAACTACCCGGCTGACCCCTGTTCATCTAGTAGCCTTAGTGTTGCCAGGAGAAACAGATTGTCCTCACAGGATTAAAGCTTGCTGTGGGGTATAAGACAATTTTGTATCTTAAAAAATATATATACCCCGGCAAGAATTGCAAAAAGTCTTTAGGTATACATGCAGGCAGAAAATCTATGAATCAATGAGAACAGAATTATTTCACCTTATTGAGACTCACAGAACACTGGACACTTTACAGCCCAGTCATTGTGTGAAGAAAATGAAATTTTCACCCAGGTTTGGTTAAGTGCAGTTTTATGTTCAGGGAACCCTGCTCTAACTGCGGCCCTGAGCCTCATCACAGAGTCCTGAGGCCCTCAGCTCAAGGCCCACAACACTGGTGATGCTAGCACGTCCTCCTAAGGAAGTAAAAACCTGAGTTCCTCTGAATTGGAAGTACAGAGGGAGAAAGAGTGGGGGGATATTTTCGAGGGAAGAAGGGAAGAGAAAAGGCAAATTGAAAAAGGACAATTTGTGTCATAACAAATTGGTAACAGTCCCCAAGCCTCATATTTAAGCCAAACTACACCCATTTCCGATGCGAGGGTGAACATGTGGTTAGTCCAAGGCTCACTTCTCTTGATCCCAGAGGTTCCAGGTTGAGGGCAACTCTGACACTCACTGTATCCAAGGCCTTGGGTCAGATTTTTGATATTTATGGGTCTTAGTTTCCTCATAAATCCAACAAGGGAACGAGGGAGTTTGAAGGCCCTCTGTCTTAGTCTCTGAGTGACCAGCAGCCAAAACAACACGTTGGTCCTCTTTTCCTCTTCACTTCCTTGCTTCTCACTGGCTGGTGGCCTGTGCTAAGGCCCGGATACTATTCAGATGCGTTACCTGGCCATTTTGGTTTTTGCCTTTTAGGAATCTCTTCTTCCCTCCGCTGGCTGCTCAGAGCTGTTTAGGTCCATCTCCTGGGTAAGAGGGAGAAAGAGCACTTGGGGGAAAGGCAGGAAACTGTCTGTGTTGTTGCTCATGCCTGTGGAGCAGGCCCTTTGCATATCTAAGTTCGTGGTACAGATGAGGAAACTGAAAGTCGGAGGAGAGAAAATTATTTCTGAGATCATGCAGTCATGGAATAGAGTTAGGACTGACAATGTAAAGCGTGAGGCTGAGTGCAAAAGAAAATTGTGAGGCCCCTTGTTCAGACGATTTTTATTTATTTATTCTATTCGAGACAAGGGCCCATCACCCAGGCTGGAGTGCAGTGGCATATCACAGCTCACTGCAGCCTCGAACTCCTGAGCTCATGAGATCCTCCCGCCTTAGCTTCCCATAGTGCTGTGATTACAGGCATGCACTGCCACACCCAGTCTCAGATATTATTAAAAATTTCAAGACATGAGAGCAGAACATGAAACCAAGGACAGGGACCTTCTGCCTTTAGGCTCTCTGTGAGTGCGCAGGGTGTAAGCCACCCAGAGTAGATTCAGAACGTGAACGCTGCTCTCTCTTGTGGACACGGTGTCAGGATTTCTTCCACTTACTGCTCCTGATCCACTCCCCATGCTCCTCCATCTTGCTCTGTGCCCAGGAAGTCGGCCTCTTGGATTTGGCCTCTGGCTTCTGGTTGGCTTGGCTGGAGGGTGGGGAAAGTGGGAGCTTTCTCTCCCCTGGGCTGCTGTTTAGTGGTTGCTGTGTTCTCTCTCTCTCCAGCTCAGGGACCAAGCTGACAGTCAAGGCTCCTGTAGATTTAGGTAATGACTCCCCTCCCTTACCCCTTCAGGCCTAACTGTCCTCTGTTCCTAGTCCCAATGCTCTTCTCCATCCTTCCACGCTGTCCACGCTGTTGGAAGTAGTCCTCTTTTAAGAGTGACATCTGTTTTCTTACAGGATATCCTATTGAGCTTTCCCAGTGACTCTTCCCTTTTCTTTGGGAAACTGTACACTGCTTTTTCTTGGGAGAGCTCCTGTCCTGCCCCCAGGTACCCAGAGGTCACAGACCTGGTCGATCAACATCTCTGGTCTCCCTTGCCACATTGACTCTTCAGGGAGGACTCCTCTCTCCCTGGGAAGTTTCTGTTAGAATTGATGGAGGGACTGTCTCTTACCTTCTAGGAGTCAGCAAATTTTTTCTATAAAGGGCCAGATAGTAAATATTTCAGGCTTTGCAGGCCTTCATTGTTTGTTTGCTTTTACACAACCTTATAACAATTTAATATCATTTTAACTTGCCAGGTGTGGGAATGGGGGGTATACAGAAACAGGTTACCAGGCCAGTAGGTTGCTGACCCCTTAGGGTCATATTAGAGAAAAAATGAGGCAAAGAAAGACTCATAGCCCTCTTCTTTGCTAGAATAAAGGAAGCCAGCACACTACCATTTAATGAGGTTTCATTATAAGCAAGTACATGCAAACATGTAGGTGTGTAGGTATGATATAGATACACACACACAGCAAGGAGAGAAACTCCTGGAAACATTAAGATCCCCATTATAGTTCATAAGTTTCTGGTTCTATAACTCTTTCTTCTACCCGTGAGCCACCCAGAATTCTTCCTTGTTACTAAGCTAATCTGAGCTGGTTTGAGTTGGTTTTGTATTACTTGGACATGACCAAATCCCAGCTACTATATCATACTATCTCCAGAACCCACAGTCAGCCCCTCCTTTGATTCTAGTGGTGGCCAGAGCAATTCCATGCAGCCCATGAACTGTATAGTTCTTGGTCAAGGCTACTTGATGAGGCCCACTCTGGCTAAAAGTTTCACACAGTCAACATATATATCTTCTAGAATGGGAAATCGGAAAAATAGACAGTCATTACAAAAAATGAATGTGATCTGAACTCCCTTTGCACAAACATTTAGAGTCACAGCTCACAGTTCAGGGGGCATTGCTGCTTCCAAACAAGGTCTCCATGGCATCGCATGCGGGAACCAGAGGCCTGGGACCAGGAAACCAAAGCTTTTGCAGCAGCAGCTGTCTCTGCCTCTAATTCAGTCAGTCCTGATGAAGTGGTAGCTCTCTGGCAAGTATGCATTGCAAGTCACATTCAGAAATTGCTGTTGCAAATAGCCTGGTGTCCTGCCCATGCAGCTGAAATAAAGGGGCATCGAAAAGGCAGGGTGTGAGGCATTCATTGAAGAGGGGACGCCAGGCATTACCTAGGCCAGCTCCATCAGTGCAGGGACTGATCTCCAGAAGAAGGCAGATTTCCATGGTGTGTCTGCTGGGGAACCTTTTTTCCTTAGAAGAAATGTTTAGGCAGAGAAGTTCATAAAAAGCTACCATATAGCCACACCCATGGCTAGAATAAAAGGGGCTGGAGTGGTGGACTGTTTAAAATAATTCTTCCCCTTTTTCAGAAATAGGAAAGCAAACTGGTTATGAGATAGGAGTAAAAAATAGCGACAGTGAAACTCAATGTCAAATATTCTATCTCATTCTTTCCATTAGGTGAATTCGTGTTTGATTTGACTATGTGCCTAGATTTGGGTTGTAGAAAAAAATGTTGACCACAGGAGAGATTGTCCTGAAAAAAGCATTGTGACTGGCTGGGTTGGCCCTTCCAGGATCCAGGGAGTGTTGACTAGATGGCAGCACTTCCCAAACGTTAATGTGTAGGAACTTCCCAGGGATCTTGCTAAAATGGAGATTCTGATGCATTTCTAACAAGCTTCCTGTGATGCAGAAGCAGCTGATCTGTGGGAACATTATGAGTAGCAAGGGACTAGAGGATAATAGTGTCTTAATCCTGGTGGCATTTGTCACTAATAAATGTTAACAATGGCTACCACGTACTGCATGCCAACTATGAGACATGAAGTCACAGAGCTAGTAAGGAAGGTTGCTAGAAACTGTCTCTGAAATGTATGCTCTTGCCATCACTCCAAGCTGGCTCACTACAGGGTACTGGGGTGAGTGGCAATGCTCTGGCCCTCACAATCCAACTCGAGGCCCAGACCCCTTGCAGCCTGGGAGCCGGTAGTCCAGGTGCAGCACCTGGAGCCCTCCCTGGGCAGATACTTGGCCAAGTTCTGTGAAAAGCATTCCAGGTTTAAAAAAAAAAAAAAAAAAATTATGTACATCTGGCATTTCCAGACACTGATGAACAGGCTAGCCTTTCTGCTCAGCCAACCTGACTGATTGTGCAGTAGTAGGGTATTAGGATGAATGAAAGTAGAAAAATCTTGATCTGATTGAAAAATGGTTGTTTGTGTACAAAATACAGTCAAATGATGAACTGCTCCTCCAGGGCAAATGCAGGATATCTTTGTGCTATCCACAGAGGATAGAAGTTGGTACTGAGTCCTGCCTTTGTTTCTCCACTCGACAGCTAAGAAAACATAGGGCTGTGATGAACAAATTATCCAGATGGAAATTGTATTATTTGTCCTTGAAAAGAAGCCTGGATCCCAGAAACTTTTGTGATGCGGGTTTATTGTCTCAGTCTTTGTGCTGATTGGACTCTGGACCAGCATGATTAGGAAGAAATGTAATCAGCTTTTCAGAAATGTGTACCCCTGGAAAACCTCACAGAGGAGTTTATTTTCCGCCCTCTCTCTTTGGCCTCCTTTCTGAACAGCTTTTCTTGTAGAGCTCCAGGCAGAAGCAGCTCCAGGCAAATTGGGACTCAAGGGAAATTTCTCTCTGACATTTTCCCACCTCTTCCATCTGGGTTCTTTCTTCCTACCCTCCACCCCCTCCAGCCTCCTCCACTTCCAATGCTGCACCCCATCCACTGGCACAAGGTGTGCTTACATTTGTAGGGGATGGAAGGGATGGGAACAACTACTTGGGTATTGTAGTGATTCATATTTATTTTCTATTTTGATGAAAAATTACCCATTATTTATTTGTCACAAGTAGAATCATGACTTATGTTCTATAATTTATCTAACTGATTTCATGTACAAATTTTAATTAGATTTCTGACAGTTACATATCACTTTCCTCTTCTGGAAGGATGACGGTGCATGTCTCCCGCTTCTGCCCACCTGTAGTCATCTCTGGGCTTGTAGTTCCACATTGTTCCTCCCTGGGTAGTAATTAAGTACCTGAAGTATTTACTGATGAGAATTCAGGCTATCCAGACTCCAAAGGCCATAAGGCCCATGAGGTACTGTCCTGGTGGAAAGGCCTTGAAAGAGTTAAAGTGGATGACCCAGGTCGTTTGCATCTCTGCTCCATCAGCACGGGGCAGTGTGGGAGACCATGTGAAGACCGATGACCAAGAGCCTCGAGGTTTTGAAGAGTAAGTTGAGGCTCCCTTCTACTAAGGAAGAGAGAACCATCTGTGATGAGTACACTTATTCAGCAACAAACTTCACTGAATGACAAATAACTGGAAATACTTATCAATGGTGGAGGCAGGGCTGGCCAAAGATTATGAAACTAGTCAATAAATCATGGTATTGCCATGACAATGAAGCATTAAAATAATAAGTTAGAGCTGCATGAGCTGTTAGGCAGAGGTCTCTAAGCATATTGTCGAATGAAAAAGGTAAGATATGCATAATTTGCTGCCATTTGCTCTTCAAAAATCATAAATATATCATATATATTTATGTATGCATATAACATTTCTAGAGTAATACATAAGAAAATATTAATAATGATTGTCATTGATAAGGGAAGCTACTGATTTTTATAATACTCCTGCTATTATTAATAATAATATTAGTTAATATTTATTGAGTACTTGCCCTGTAGCAGACAGCGTTCTAAGTACTTGACATATATTACCTCATTTAATCGTCCAAAAAACCCACAGGACACATTTTAATTTACCTTTCCATAAACTTTAGTTCATCTTTACCTTACCTTTGTATAAATGGGGGCACAGAGACACCAAGTGACTTGCCCAAGGTCACACAGGTAGCCGGTGGCAGAGCTGGGACTTGAGCTCAGCCTCTAGAACCCTTGCACTTCACCACTCTGCAATAGTGCCTCTACTATCAACTCCTTTTTATAGATGTAGAGATGGAGGCACATCATGAAGTTAGGCAGTTAGGCAGTGAATCTTAGATTCAAACTCAGGTGACCACATCCGTTATGCTACATGATCCCTTTTCTTGTACTGTTTGAGTTTTTACCAAGCAGACGTATTAATTTTCAGAATTTAAAAATCTTGACAAAAATTGCAATATTCTATAACTTTAAAAATTATTTGAGAAGTTACTGTGTATTTGTTCTGTGTACAGAATACAGAAACTGACCACCCTGTCTTGCTCTTCAGGGCTCACAGTGGAATGGGAGCTACTTACAAATGAAGAGACACTTTGAACACAGTAGTAGAGAGGTAAGTTCAGGATACTATGGGAGCCCAGGCTCAGGCCCCAGGCTGGGGAGGGAAGGACAAGGAGGGCCTCTGACCTGTGACATCAGAGCTGAGTCCAGAAGGATGAGAAGGAAGAAGTTAGCAAACGAAGAAGTTGGTGAATACAGGGTGAGGGGGAGCTCTGTGGGGAGGGGAAGCAAAGGCAGAGGCATAAGATAATAGGTACCTCCAGGAACTGCAAAGTTCAAGATGGTTCCAGAATAAGGTAAAGAAGTTTGAGTAGCCAGAAATAAAAAATCATAAGCCAACCGGCGTAATTCAACTCACTATCTGTTGTTTTTTTGGATAGCACAATTGTTCATTGGGCAGAACTGCATCTTCCACCTCAAGATTTTTAGCATCTCTGATCCTTGCCCAGTAAATGTTGGTAACATCCTGGCCATTGAGAAACCCAAAATAACCCTTAAAGAGATGATACTGTGGCTGGGCATGGTGGTTCATGCCTGTAATCCCAAAACTTTGGGAAGCTGAGGTGGGAGGATTGCTTGAGCCCAGGAGTTCAAGACTGGCCTGGGCAACATGGCAAGACTCTGTCTCTACAAAAATACAAAACTTAGCCAGGTGTGGTGGCACGCACCTGTGATTCCAATTACTTGGGAGGCTGAGGCAGGAGAATAGCTTGAGCCCCAGAGGTGGAGGCTGCAGTGAACCGTGATTTTGTGATTGTGCCAGTACACTCCAGCCTGGGCAACACAGCAAGACCCTGTCTCAAAAAGAGAGAGAGAGAGAGAAAGAGAGAGAGATAATACTGCCAGATCCCAACGTCCTTTGATAATCACGAGATAAAAGATTCTTGTGGGTGTTTAGGGATGAGGACTTTACCAAAAGGCAATAGGAGACATGGAAGAAGAAGAGTATCATCAAATTTGTGTTTCAGAAAAATGTCCCTGATTGAAGGATTCCACAGGCTTTGGAGATGTGAGAAAATTGGAGGCAGAGAAAATAATTAGGAGGTTGTTACTCGAATGCCAGTAAGGAATTGTGAGAATTTAGAAGACAGCAGTGGGGAAGTAGAAAGGAGATTAAACACTATGAAGAAGATATTATTAACATATGTGTCTATCAACTGAGATAGAGGGTTTAAGAAAGAACAGCTACGAATGTTCCCTTGGGTAGAATTTGGTGACTTTGGATAATGGAGGTACTTGCCACAGGAATATAGAATGAGCAGGTCTGAAGTGGGGAACAATGATGTTATTCTGGACATCACAGATTTGGGGTACATTTGTCACATCCAAATGAGGATGCCTTACAGGTCAGAAGAGAAGTTGAATTGGAGATGCATATTTGAGAATTATTCAGGCATGTGCAGTGCTTGAAGTCAAGGGTATCCAATGAGCTTCGCTGACTTAGGCAACTGATGTGAGGTCACAGTGCCTCCTTAGGCAAAAAGAACCATTAGATAAATCATCTGAAATTGCCAATACTTAACTGCTTTTTGACCAATGAGAAAGGAATTTCAAATGATTCAAACTAAAAGTAGTCCCATCTTTATACCTTATTACTTTATGCCTTATATTACTTTCACTCTCACCATCTGCAAATAGGGATTTAGATTATCGATCTCCTGCTTGAGTAGAGGGAGGAATGGAAGAGGTGGGTGGGCTGTGGGGTGGAAACTGGGAAGTAAGACATCATCCTCAAAATATGAGAGTCTTGGCAGGGTCAGCCAGGAGAAAGTCAGCCCACAGTGAGACAGGGAGGTGTCAATGAACTGTTCCGCTGTGCAGTTAAGGGGGGATTCATTTTGGGGATGGAGTTCCTACACACCTTAAGAGGAAACAGACCCTTCTGTCTTCTTTACAGGAAAACCCAGAGAGATAGGGAGAGAGTTGTTAGCAAAAGAGCAGTGTGCAGGTAGGTCAAAAGCATTTTGGCTCAAAGAAGGTAGTTGATGAGCTGGTTTTCCAGGCCTGAGTTTATCTTGTTAGGAACAGTCCAGCCTCTCTCTTTAGGCCAAGAAGAATAACACAGCAAGCCAGCTATACCTTGGAGCAAACAAATGTGCCCTTGCAATCCAAGTATAAGGCTTCTCTGCGTAAAGAGTTCCATCCTTCTAGAGTACTTTGAGAAAGAGGGGGTTTATCCAATGTCTTCTACTGAGCTATCTGCTGGGCAGATGTTCCTTCACATTATGTGTTCTTTATTGCCATTCTTCCAACCACCATTCACATTGCTGATGGTCACAGTCTCAACCCCGGGACCGCAGGCTCCCTTAATAGAAAGCTGCTTTCCACATGTGGTTAGTAATAGAGGGATAAATGTGGAAGTTAGCCATACTTCCCTTTACTGTCCTTACTTCTAGTGTCTAAAATGCTACTATATGGGAGGGGTAGCATCATTATGCAAAATGTTCCTTAAGGATTGTGTATAACTAAAAGGATGCTTGGCTGGGGGACAGGGATTGTTATTTTGCCTACATGTTTTTTAGGGAAGAGAATGTTCTATGAATATCTGACATTTCTTCAAAGTCAGGGTCCTCTGAACAAAGACATTTACAGCCAAATCGAGAATACTTGTATAAGGAAATATTCCAAGACAGTAAACCTTAGAGATGTTTCCCTCTCTGGAGATGTTGCAATGTAGCATAGATGAAAGCCTACACTTCCTTCACCCAAAGAAGTGCAGTTTAAATTTCAGAGTAAAGATAATACTTTTGTTTCTCTGGATAGTATGATGTGCAGGTCACTTGCGGTTCTATATAAGACCAGAGTTTCCTAATTGTGGGGTTTCTTTCCAATAATGTACCCCACTGTGCATCTAGGTGCCATTTGGCCTTCACTGCATAGCTCTGTGGGGGATATTACTCTAACCTGCTGATTTTGCTGAGAGTAATAAAAGATCTTTAACTCTGACCCAGAGATCTCATATTTTGTGTATGTGTGTGTATACATATATATGTATGTATATATATGTTTATTTATCTGTGTGTATGCATGTCAATCTGTTAAATTTATATATAAATAAAACTGTGGCCAGCTAACTTGTTAGCTTGGAAGTAAGACAAAATCTCAGACCCTTCACAAGTTCTCATTTAACAATTTTATATGTAGATCTCCTCCAAGCAAATCTGCTCCCCAGCTAGAAGGAGTATCCTGGCCTAGAATCCATCCCATCCTTCCCCCAGGAAACAGTGGGGATAGGGACTTTTAGGCTACTTCAGAAAGCATGTTTTTGCACTCCAAGTCCAGGACTGTTTGTGGTGTTTCCTACAGAGTGAAGTACGGATTGTCTCCTCACTATGCAAGGTCATCCAACAGGTTGTCACTGAATCAAGTGCATCATATTCTCGCAGGTAGATAAGGTCCTAAGACAATCATTAATTATCAGAGACAGAAATTTCTGAATCTTACTGAGGAGGAGACACTCTTTCTAATGGCAGCACTAATTTTGCACAACTAACTCTCCCTCTAGCAACCTTAGCACTTGACATCTGCCTGCAGAGCAGACTTCAGCAACACTTTATTTCTCTTCCAGTTCCAGACCATGCCTCAGGGCCTGCAGATGCCAAAGAAGGGGCCGCTCCTCAGGCACCACCACATCACGGCAGCATCTCAGCAGCTCAAAGACCTGGCAGCTGTGTGTGTGCTCAGAGAAAAGCTTCAGCAGCTTTGAAATTAGTGTGTGCTTGTACAGAAATGCTTTGTAATTACAGCCCGGCTTCCCTTCCCCACCTAGAACATTCTGCAACTCCCAACAATTCTCACTACTCAGAGGTTCAAGCAGTTGAGGAACTTTAAGCTCTATTAACTTTAGAGAAAATCTACGTCTCTTTTTATGTCTTTCTTTTTGCTGAGGCTGCTTCATTGAAGTCCCCCCACACTTTCAAAATTTTTAAGGGAACAATGCTAACAGGAAGTAATGCTTAAGGTCATTATATTTCTGATCAGGGCACACTTAAAAATTTTTATTTTGTAGAGACAAGGTCTTGCTGTGCTGCTCAGGCTGATTTCAAACTCCTTGCCTCAAGTGATCCACCTGCCTTGGCCTCCAAAAATGCTGGGCATGAGCCTCTGTCTGGCATCAAGGTCCACTTTTGATGTACTCAAATTATTACCTCTCCAATCCCCACCCCCTCACATCCCCACATATAGATACTTACTTATCTCCATCTAACAAAGCCAGCCTGCACCGTGCATGAGATGGTGATCTGTATGGAAGATTCCAGACTTGCCTTTATGGAGACAGCAAGACTGTCCTGATGACCACCTCCATATTTATTTTTCCTCTAGGATGAAATTTATTCTAACCTCCCAGTTGTCTGCCCTGTCATCCACTAATAGAAAAGATTTTGTGTTAATCCTACCTCTTCCATCCAGGAAGGAAAAAAAGAGCTCATCCCAGCCTGTTGTGCAGCACCACCTGCCCGTTTGTCCATAGCCAAGCAATGATGGATCTGTGCTAGGGGGATGAATGGGAATTGTGTTTATTTTATGAGCTGCAGAAAGTTGGCTAGGGAACCCAGCAGGAGGTTTAACAGGAAAAAAATGATTTTATCTTATGCTGTGTATCTGCTGTCTAGAAAAATATATGGCATTATCCTGGCTTGAAATTGAGAAAGAAAATAAAGGAGGACGGATTTTTTTTCCCCAAATACTGGGTTTGAGGGATTAACTTCAGATAGGTCTTTCTCTGTTTTAGGGGATGACCTGCTCAAACCGAGGGCCCTCTGCTCAAACTGGGTGGTGGCAGGAAGGGAGTGTGAGCCACTCAGGGACAGGGGCCTGCCAGAGGGTCCCCAGGCCAGTGCTCAGTGACCTGGAGAGAGTTCTACACTATGTGCAACTTTTTGGATGACGGGAGGGTGCAGCTGTCCTCAAGAATTGTTTTCCTCATGGCAATATTATGGTTTGTTTTCTCTTGGAAGTCACTACACTTATCTTAATGAGAATTTAGCTAAACAATTTAATATGGAACTGCTTTAGAGGATGTTATAAAGAAAAGCTCATTGTTGAAGTCTGCACTTTTAATTTTGATTGACTGATTGATCCATCGATTGGTCACAGTGTCTGAGTTGCTTTCTGGCTAAAGCAGGTCCCCTAAGTTTTATTTTCCACAAGGTCCAGATTGACTCAGGTTGTGAGAAGAGGGTTTTGGTGTGGACATTTGAAAAATATCTCACTTGCAATTCCTGGCTGGAAAACTACTGGGAAGGGGGACATACTGAGAAAAGGATCTTATTGATGAAAAGAAACAGTGCCAACAGAGTCAAGGCCAGATGGGATTTCGTTCTTAATGTAGTAACTGTATGTCTTGTTTCTCACTCTCTTTATGCCATATGAGAGGAGACAGATACCGCAGAAAAATACAGAGGGCAATGGGAGTAGCGTGGGAACATTAGAAAGACAAGTAAAAATGGTGCCTTTAAGTTGCTCTTGCAGCCCAAGCAGTGGTCCTTGACTATGACGGAAGAGCTGAGGACCCCTGCTAACCCAGGTAGCACCTTTATACAAATTAGAAAATGATCCCTTTCCTCCAGGAGTTCAGGCAGGGTGAGAGAGGAAGGGTTGAATTTCAGTCTCTCTGCAGCCCCTTGGGAAAATGCCCTTGTGCGGTAAACAGCCTGTAGTCCTGGGAGAGAAGCCCCCAGTGACTGAGGAAAGACTCATGAACGTGAATGTCTTCCCTGGGATCAGTCTTCCTGGGAGTCCCAGCCCTCCTGGCTGGAACACAGCTCCAGGACTTCTGGGCAACCCAATTAGATGAGGGCAAATGTCGCAGCCACAGAATATCTTTTCATTTTTTTCTTCAGTAAGAAGCCCTTTCCCCTCAGAGTCCACTGTAATTAACCCAAGAGAGAATAAGCCATCCTTCCAGCCCAACGAGCAGCTGCCATCACAGTTTGACATATTTAAACTGAAAATCTGTTTTCAGGGCTCACCCAATGTATATGTCCTTCCACGTGAAAACCTTATAGCTAGTGTTTAAAAAAGAAAGAAAGAAAAGAAAAGCCACGTTTGCAGTCCATCTACTTTTATCCCCTTCCTCCTAGATCCACACCAAGTCTAACCATACAATAATCTATATGAGGGAGTTTCTCTGCTCATTAAGGAATCAGACAATGACAATCCTCTTGCCTGTGCCAGGGTGGGCGCCGGCTGCAAGCTCCTTTGTCTAAATGCCACAAATTGTTACAGTTTTGCTCTGCACTTTGGGTGTTGGCGTCATCACCCTTTAATTGGCCAGACGACTCTGCTGTAACATTGAAAACGAATAACAACATTCTCAGTCCCTGTCCACTTTTCAATATAATTATTTGTCAGAATCATATTAACCTGATATATGACAAACCCATAAAATAGATTCATTTAGGTCTCCAGGAGTCCTCCCTCATTAACTCTGATATTTATAGCCATAACTTCAATGCTACAATTCCTCCTCCTGTGAAACACTGAGCAAGGATGTCAGATTTCTCTGACGCTATTAGAGGAGTTGTTTGTTTTCCAGTGTTGTGAAGAGGAACAGAAGAAACCTCGCCTTGGGTCCAGGCCCCTGTGAACCCTGATTGGCTCTTCTGCCCATTCCTCTCTTTTTAGGGAAGGGGAAGAGAGCTAAAACTAGTCCTTGCTCACAAATCCTACACATTTAGTAACTTGCCCAAGGTAATGAGGCAGAACTAATTAGACTGAGTTATTCAGAAAGCTGGTTCTGAAATGCAACTTCCTGGAATCAAAGTCTGGCTTTACCACCTCCTAGCTTGGATAAATTGCTATATTTCCTTTGACTTTGGCTTCCTCATCTTAAGAGAGGGGTAATAATAGTTCCTAATTCATGGGGTTGCTGTGGGGGGGGTTCAATAAATTAATGTTAAGTTATTAGAATAATCTGTGGCACATAATAAGTGAAAAATAAGTGTAACTTAAAAGTGTGATTATAATTAATAACATTACCGTGGGCCGCAGCTAAGCCAAGTTTTCACCTGCAGGTGTATGCCCTAGGCCAGCTGGCTCTACATTGTGTTTTAGGGATCCCTGGGGTTGGGTAGAGATGGCTTAGGCTCTCCAGAGATAGAGGTCTCTTAGCTGTGGACAGCGTGGTGGCCAAAAAATTCATCAGAAAGGGTACCCCTATCCTATAGCCAGAGCCTTGGCACTTTTATTCGTTCAATGTATTGGAATTCTAGACGAGTTCTCATTTAAAGAATGGGTTCTAAGCTCACAACAAATGGAAAACTGTGGCTCCCCACCTCATTTAAGTGGCCCTGTGAGCACCTGTCCCTGCTGCTTGCCAGGAGTTCTTCACGGAACTGTGACCATGAGGCCCACAGAAGTTTCTTTTACATCTAAATCGTGGGACCTCACATGGCTGCAACTTTGATTTCCTGGCATTGCCAAAGGCTAAGCGTGCTTCTAAGGGGTGTAAATGGCTGTGTTGGAAATGTTGTCCAGGACAACCATGAAAACGTGAGCTTTTGTTCCATCAGGCTTGACAAAGATGGGCTATAAATAATGACAGGATCTGATTTCATCGAGGTATTTCTCATGTTGCGTTCTTCATGGCTGATCTTGTTCCAGGAATCCAGGGACCATTGTGTTCTCAGATTGTCCACCTGTCTCCTGGAAACCAAGCGTAAGGCATTTGCAATCAGCTCACATTCCTGGCGAGGGCCCTGTTTGACTCCCACAGAGCCCTTCAGGATTGATTCGTTAATTCTGAACAATAAAGAGAATGCAATGAAGCTCTGTCCACTGATACCAAACAATCTAAGTAAAACACCAGTTTCATCCTGTCATTCATTTCCTCACAATTTTAGTATCTCCTCCATACGTGTGTTGGATAAAGCCCAAACCTTCAAGCCTGGCTTTCAGGTTGACCTGACCAACTTTCTTTCTCCCTGCTCCTCCAAAACAAACTTTCTGATAGAGCAAATTGGTTTCATCCCCACCATCCAAATCATCTTTACTCCATCCTCTCCATCTTTCCAGAACAGATTCATTTTCTTAAAATCCATCCCTGACCCCTTTTTGTTTCTGAGACTCCCTTGACCATTGAAAACAAAGTAATTATTTCCGTCTTTGATCTACAACTGTGCCTCCTATCCGCTTTGCTTATTTGGGCCCTTATTCTGTGATGCCAATTGCAGGAGGAAACGGATGATGAACTGGACCAAGGGTCTGACAGGGTCTGATTTCATGGAGGTATTTCAAGGAAGATTGGTTGCAGTTACCAAGACAGGATCCCAAAAAGTGACATCTGACTCAGGGACATGGAGGGAGGCTAACCCAATAATCCAGACACCAAAATGTAAGTCAGAATGCTCATTATGAAGAGACACAGACCATTCGTATCAGCAGCGTGCCAGTGCCGGGTCTCCTGTCCAGGCTCCTTTCTCCTCGCATCAAAATGTCAGGGAAGCTTAATTGGTCATTAGGAGGTTGAGCAGATGTTTTAGCAAAGAAGGCAAATAGTCCTGTAAACTCTAGTATGGGTTACAGTGAGAGCTGGTTACATACATTGCTCCCTAACAGCAATGGAGACCCTAGTGACCAAATGCTCCAGTCTCCCAAATTCAGTGTCTCTCTCCAGTGAATAGTGTCATATCAACAATAAAAGTATCTGCCTCCCTGTTCTGAGGTTTTCCTAAGCCCCCAAGACTTTTTCCCTCCTATGACTCATTAATTGTATTCTTTTATTCGAGAAATATTTGCTGAACATCAGCTACTGCACGCCAAGTGCTGGGAATATAAAGGTGAACAATACCCGAGATGCTTTCATGCCACTGGTTTTACTATGGCTGAGTTTTGCTGTAGATCTAATAGTCATTCTTTCTTTCTAAGGTGACTTTGGTGTGTCTGATCTGATCCATTTAGGCCTCAATATTGATATCCAGCATAGCACTATTACCTAACTTTCCTGAGTGAAAATCTTATCGCTTCAACAATATTTTAAGCTCCTAGAAGGCAGAGAACACCACTCTTTCTGGTGGATCCCTTGTGGTGTCTAGGATAATGTTGTGTACATAATAGCAACTAAATATGTGTCTCTTTACAAGAGACATCATGTTTCTTACCAGCCATAAAAAAGGGAGGCAGTCTTATATGATTTTATTTTAGATTCCCAAACCAGTGGTACATATAGGTTAAATCCAGCCAGCAGATATGTTATATTTGGTCACACAGTATTTTTGTAATGGAGCCAACATTTTAAACGGTTACATTTCTTACACACATACGTGAGGTGTGTGCATATGCAAGAATTCCAAGCTCCTCTGGCTTTTCAGCTTTCTTTAAGAAACTGGAAGACTTGCAACCCTTGGCCTTACATCCGATAGGCAAAAGTGCTGGCATGAAACTATGCCGGACCGCTTCAGAGAGCAAGCCTTCCCAGTATGTTGCAGTCCCTGTCACTCCGTGTCTCATCACACTTAGCCTGCCTCACTTACATAACAGCCTCATCCTGAGGCACTGGAATCTGGGACCTCTGTGGTACACAAAGCCAGGGATATAGGGAAAGGGGAGAGGAAATATCCTCCTCAACACACTGCAAAAGAACAACTCGGCACTGCCGCTGTGTTTCCTGGCACACTGGAGGTGAGGACAGGCTCGCAAGCTTGGCCAGGGGCGGCGCTTACAGCGAGCCTTCTCTGGAATGTTGGTTTTTCCTGCCGGGCAACCTACTGGGGCTCCAAATGGCCTGTCTCCTCTTATCCAAACGATTCCAACCTGCCTCCCAGGCCTTTTGCCAACTGCCCCGAACCCCGTCTCAGCAGCTTCTGGCTCATTGCTCGCTGCCACCGCTCCTGCCAAGGAAATCTGCTGGCCTTTGCTTCCCCTCCCCACCTCCAACTCACTCAGTTTCTCCTCAGGCCACAGGCAGGCCTGAGTGGAAAATGGCAGCGAAGAGGAAGATGAAAAACGGAGGAAGAACGGGAGGAAGGGAGTCCGAAAGAAAACATTCAGAGGGGGGAGTTTATGTACATTATCCAATTGGATGTCAGGTCTCTGTCAACAAAGATTTTAATCGTGTGTGGGTATGTCTGTGTGTTGTGTGGGTATGTGGGGTGTGTGTGGTAGTTTATGGGGAGAGGGAATAAAAGGAATAGTACAAATATATTCACAACTGTTATTCAAACTAAGGGGAAAAATCTATAAAGATAATGAGCTTATGACACAGGAGGCAACCGTCATATACAGGTGGAGCTGTTTCCCTGTCAAGACACCAAATATATATATATATATATATGTATCTGTGTGTGCATGCCTGTGTATGTAGAAATATGCACACACACAGGTATGCATTTCTTTTTTAGATTATAAATTATTTGCTTATTATAGAAATTTGAGAAACAGAATATTTAAAAAAGGAAAGAAAATGGAATAAAAACCAGAGACCCTTATCACTCAGAGATATAATTTTTAATCTATTTCCCATTTCTATGTATACTACATATTATTTTATATGATGAGAATTTATATTGAATATTAAATTTTACTAGCTTGCTTTTTTCCTTTTAAAATTATATCATACCTCAATGATATTAAAAAAGAACTATAACTAACATTTTAATAGTTCCATTACATCCATAGTGTGGATTTTCATAATTTACTTAATCAATCTCCAATATTTGAGCATTTAGATTGACAGCACTTTTCGACTTTTTTAAGTATCGTGCTAATGAACTATGATCAAGTCACTGCACTCCAGCCTGGGCGAAGGAGTGAGACCCTGTCTCTTAAGAAAAAGGAAAATAACACACTAATAATAAACATCTTTATGCATCGATCTTTGCATTTAGCATTCTTTCTTTGGAATAAGTTTCTAAAAATTGAATTACTAGACAAAGAGTAAAAGTGCCTTTAAAATTCATGGGGTATGTATTGGTAAATTGCTTTCCTAAAGGTGATACTACTTTATCTTCCCAACATCCTTATATAAAAGTGGACACTAGAAGGATCGCTGAAATTTTCTAGTGGATACACCTAGCTAAGACATCTAGCCATCTACAAGAAGGGGTTGTTTTATTATATAATTTATATGTTACAACAGAATATGTCATTTAAGAATAATCAGAGTCACTAGCTGGAGTTTGCTTATTCCATCCCCGCAAATCAGTCTTTCAAAGAGATATACAAGAAACTCCTGGGTTTGTTCTCAGATACAGCTCTAGGGTCTTCTCCCTAATTCCATCGTTGATTCCAGCACAAACCCATAGCGTGTCACACAATTGCTTGTGGAAGAAGTAGCACCCTGTCTGCTACTGGCAAAGATGGCTGCCTGCACCATCCTAGTGGCCAGAGCAGGAAGTCCGTCACCGCCACAGAAGTGCCTTGCAGAGCCTGTGGGGCCCCATTTTATTTCTACTGCCAGTTTCATTACCAAGTCTCTCCCAATCTTCTTCCAATGTGTGATCCTTGTTTCCCCTCCTTTCCATACCAAACATCTCTCTCTCAAATGGAAGAGAAGAAACACCCCTTCAAGGTATACCGTAAGTAAAGCAGTGCTGTCCTGTGCCTTTAGATGTTTTTTGTTTGCATGTTTCTTTATTACTACTGTTATTATATTTTGCTCTGTATCACAGAGCCGTTTCTCCTTATAACTTATGGAACTGGTCCAAATGAGGCTGGCTTGGTAGCCAGTCTGGCATCTGCTATTGAACCTGCATACCTAAGGAAATTACTGCTTACCTCAACTCTCCTGCTCCTGCCTGGAGGGAACACTACCTGTCCTGTACACTGCTGGAGGCTGGGTGAGGGGAGGGTGTTTAGAGGTAAACTTTGTTTTCCTCTGGCTTAAGGATTTTAGAGCCATGGCTCAGTGGTCATCCTCAAAATGTCCAGTCAATTGCCCATGCTGCGAGGCTCCTTGGTATCCCACCCGAATGATGGCTTGAAGTTTGCCCACAGGCCTAGTAGACATCCCTGAAGTTTCAACTTGTATAGACCGTAAGCCCTTCCTGGAGACTCAGTTATGGACCGTTCAATATAAAACATGTAGTGTGGTTTTGATGTTTAAACCCAATCCCTTCCTCCTAAGAAATAGTAAAACATCTCTTTTCCTATCTTTTCTTAGGGATTGTCACCCTGTTTCTCTGTCTTTTGCTAATCCTTTTGATTTTCATTCAGTTTGTTTCAAATTAGTCATTTCCATTGGTCAATTCTAGGAATTTACATATATATATAAAATAAATATGTATATATAAAATAAATATGTATATATACATGTATATTACATTTACTGTTTTACTATAAAGGATGCTACATCTCTTCCTACATGAAGAGATGCATAGGGCGAGGTACAGGGAAGGGGTGTGGAGCTTCCATGCCTTTCCTGGGTCCGCCACCTGCCAGGAACCTCCACATATTCAGCTATCCAGAAGCTCTAGGAATTTTTATATTAATTGCAAAAAGGTCTCAGTCTTTCTGTCTCTGAGCTTCAACTATCTGAATTCAGCAACATGTGAAAGGTTTTGATACCTCCTCCTTCACTGGCCGGAAGAGAGCAACTTGAAGGCCGAACACAGTCTGAAAAGAATTCCCTGTTGTTTAAAAATCATGGCCCTATGATGAACTCTGAGTCATAACATCAATCATTTCTCTAGGATGCAGCTCCCTAAAGATTTTACTAACTGAGCGAATTGTCAGGGAGATGTTCCCTGTACCCCGGTCTTAGAAATTCTGGGTCTGGAATGATGACAGTCCAGCTGATAAGACAAATTGCTGTGATGTCCCTTTTGGGTTTTCAGTTTTCTTTTTTTTTTAAAAGCCCATCCATGAAGGTAACCCATATAGGTCTCTTTCTTGCTAACTTAAAGACACTACCTAATAGACTTGAGGATTAAATTAAGTTTATCTGTTTTTAATTTTTTCCTCATGTTATAAATGTAATTCAGATCTATTACAGGAAATTTTAAAAAATCAGTTAGCAAAAAATAAAATCAATAAAAAATTACCTGCAATTTACCAAGATAATTTTTGCATATATTCTGCCAGACATTATATATATATGTGTGAATATGTATATATATTTAAATGAAAATAGGATCCTATGGTTTGGTAATCCTTTTTCTTTTGTGTAAAGAGTAATGTCTGCTTTGGATTAACATTAAACCTGAAAGTGACAATTCTTCAATTTTCTCCATAGTGAATAGAGTTTTCTGAAAGTCAGGCAAGAACAAACCAAAAATAAATGCAATAGCTTATAAAATCTCTAGGTTGTGTGCATGTTGCACTTCTTCTCCTCATTTTTCTAGTACTGGAAAATAAAAGTAAAGACGAGATGACAGGGAAGAAAGGAACCTATACCCTGTCAGGTCATCATGCTACCTCTCTCTACACTGGGTCTTGGCTTATTTATTTTTGACCAAGAAAGGAGCCTCCTCTGGGTAGCATGACATGCCTTTTGTAGCTTTGGGCTCTTAGGCAGGCACCAGTTAATCATCACATAATAATGGGAAGTGGGTCCTACGGCTGCCTCATGTCAGGGTGCCTTGTTTTCACTCAACTGGGTGTGGTTACGACATGGAAGTGATGACCAGAAGCTCCCACCAGAGTGGGGGTCCACCCTCTTGATCCCCTGACACAAATACTTCACCCACTTTGTATGTTGGAGTCCAAGACTTGACAGACCCTTTTTATTAAATATTTCAGTTATTTTAGTGAATGTTCTCTGCTATCATTTTAGGTGGTTTATAGAGGTGACCTTGCTACAACTTCCTACTTCATAATCATCACAATCCATATTAAAAAATATTTCCACAGCTGTATGCATGAGACACAGCTTACGGCTATTTTAAATACTAATATTTTGGGGTAAATTGTGACACTCAGACAAATATAAAATGAATATATGTTATTCATTTATTCGTTTTGTATTTATATTTATAAATAAGATTTTATTTATTTAGCTCTAACTAACGAATAAGCAGTAAGACATTACAACTGGTTCCAAGAAGAAGCCATATATATATATGGCTTCTCTCTCTCTATATATATATACATATATATACACATACATATATATATATGCAGGAATGCTGAAATAAATAGGTAAAAAACTGATGAATATGCTCAGTGCAATAATCAATTGCATTTCAGCAGACACAATTCACTGCTTTCCTTTCTGTGGATAATAATATTTTAGATGATCAGTTTTCTATAACTTACAGAGTTGTAAAATAGCTCAAAGACAATGAAAGTTAGAGATAACCCCTAGACAAGACACCCAGTGATCCTTTTTACCCATTTAAAAATCTTTCACATTTGCATTGGGGTTTGTGCGCCCCTGCCTTAGCTGTAAGATTCTTTTCCATGTAGCTATTTGCCATTAAGCAATGTGAATGCAAGCAAGGGAGTAAATAGTACCCAATGGAGAAGCTGCTCTCATGCAAAAGTTTATTGCCACACCCTCTGGATCACCAGCTGGTCCCTGAGAGATTGGGTAGAAGAAACAGTAAGAGGCTGGCTTCTTGAGTGAATTCCCTTAATACCAGTGAAGTATCTGAGCAACCAATGGGATTCCAGATAACACAGGGATCAGAAAGCCTAACTTGTCCCGTCAGATCATCCTGATCCAAGAACCTCATTGTCATCAGGGTCGGAATCACTTTCCATGGAGTGAAGCTGTGAGGTCAGGTTGCCCTATTAGATTGAGCCAGAGGGTGACTACAGAGTGAAATCAACCAAATTCACACATCTTTTTAAATACACATTTTCCTACCACATAAACAATTTAAATATTTAAATCATTCCCGTCAGCATCAGCTTCACTGGGATTGTTATTAATACATCTTCCAATTCTACCACTGCAATTAAAATGCATTAACATAACCTTCAAACAGGCCTGCCAATGCTCAATTTAAATCATCTCTTTAAAACTGTGTGTTTACAGAACTAGCCAGAGTAATGCATGGCCTCTGGAAACCATCAAGGGGAAGCATTATGGAATTTTCTGTTGTTAGCAGCAGACCAGCTCTCCAGGGGATTTCCCAGACTGCCCAATAAAATCAGGCCTCCTGGACAGGAGGTGAAGTCCTCATAAAGTACAGTAGATACTTGTTTTGGCGACAGTCCAGATACCATGAATGGTTTTTTCTAAGTCAGTTTGATTCTAGCTTGACTGGGAGAAGACACCCTCCCTGTCTACTTTGCCTAAATGAAAGGCACGAAAGAGGTGGGGCAGAAGAGAGGCCTTCTATCATTCTCTAAGACCTAGAAATCTACTTTCACAGGAAGACACAGACTTCACAGAAGAATTGAGCAAGAGCCAGCATGGAAATATTGGACAGCTTCCCAGCAACTCTTGAGTCAGGTCATTATTGTGCAGTTTCATCACTTTGTTTGAAGGGAATTCCCAGGACTATAGGCGTATTCAGGTTCATATGTTATGCAGAAATGCATTCCAAAATTAAAAATACAGTTACTGTGATTTGGGACTTTCTACCCCTCTACTTCCTGCTATCCACTAATATAATTATGCATGTTTTATAATTAGAGTATGTTAGGATACACATTTGCATCTTGTATGTGGTTGGGAATACATTCTCAAATCTATTTGTGGGCCCAATAAGCCATGTGACCATGGCAAGTTTCCTCATGGCTCTGTATGTCAATGTTCTCATCTGTGAGCTAGAGGCAGGGGTGCCAGATGGTCTTTCAACTCCCTTTGACTCTGCACATACATTTCCATCTCCAAACTAAGTCTGAGTTCCTTTAGAAAAGGTGTCAAGAGATTTGTGCCTGGCCAAGACCTTGAAGGATGATGGTGTTGCACTTCGTCTAGTTATTCAAGTAAAAGTAATGACTACTTATATATATTTTTAGGGTCTCTCTGCTAGGGTTAAGCTTCATGACGACAGGGATGACATCTTTCTTGCTCAGCACTGTCTCCCCAGTGCCTAACACAGTGCCTGGCACATACAAAGCACTTGGTAATTATATGTTGAATGAATGAAGGTCACCAGGGGCCTGGATTCTTGTCTGTTCAACCTAGGTGGTGAAGAAGCCTGGCAAGACTAGAATTGGGAAAGTTTCTCCAGCTGCTCTGAGTTTAAAGGCAGCGGAAGAATCCAGACAATGGTGACCACCTTCCGGGGCCTCTTCTGGCAGCTGAGCCTGCAGGATCTGCAATGCCCAATCCCTAAACCTTCCTAGCCATGTCCTCACACTCCAGGACTCACAATATTAACACATCCCCTGCAGCTCTATGCTTGCCTGGTCTTTACCTGCAGAGATGGTGGGTGGGACCACGTATGTCAATGCTTAGGGGGTTCCTACATGATTTTGGTGCTGCCTCTCACCTCTGCAGTTTGAACCAGGCCTGCCAGACCAACTCTGGTTCCACTCACAGAGCTCCACATGCATCGCTGCAGCCCTGGGCACTCTCCTGCCAATCCCGATACCACTCTGGCAAGTCCAAGTCACTGTAAGGATCACTGCAAGGACACTCAAGACAAGGAAACAAGTGATGCCTGGAACCCTGCTCAAATTCCCCTCCCTAGCAGTGAGCCCTGCCTGGCGTAAAGTTTTGCTCAGCAAAAGGAAAGGCAAACACGGAAGGGTGGGGTTAGAAAAAGCCGTAATCCAGATGAGTCACTTTTAATACTTTGCATAAAGGCAGCCCTGCCAGAAGCATCTTTTTTTGGTTTTTCTTTTAAAAAAAAATCTAAATAGTTAAGTGTCCAATATATGCTGGTGGGTCAATACATTTTATATCAAAGTGCAGGATTTGAGTATTTATGTAAAGTGCAGAGCTTGCTCTGTGTACCACCGCCATGTGGAAGCAGGGCTGGTCCATTCCCCCTTAGTTACGCTTGAAATTTCTTCATCCAGGCTCAACTCAGAGAAGGAGAAGCTGGGAGAAAGCTCTGTTTTCCCTGGCGTCTTGGGGCAGCCCTGTTTGCCTCGCAGACAGAGAAGAACCGAGCCCTGTATGAACACGCGTGGCCTCTCCCCAGCATACAAAGCAAGATATTTTCACCTAATGTGAAGCTGAATTTTGGTAACAGTATCAAGCTTTACAATGTTCCTTATGGCCTCCACATTTTGTGTCACTCTTTTGAAATCTGTGATCTCCACTAGAGATCTCTAAACATAACATTCAGAATTTGGAATATCAGCAATTGGAAGTCCCACTAGCATTGTGATTGAGTTGGGGCTGGGTGGCAGAGTGAGAGTTCAGTTGTACTTGGGCAGGCTCTCTGCTTGTCTACAGGGCTTTAAAGTTTCCCAGGACTAAACCATTTTATTAGTATATGATTTTTCCATAAACATTGTCCATAGATTATGATCAAAAGTAGTGTGCACTTAAACAAAGATGTGTGAGAATGAACACACTTCCTTTCGCTCCTTTGCCGAGTCTTTCCTTAGGCTCACAATCCTAAGTCTTGGGGGATGTTTGACGATGTCAACATCCATTTTTAAATGTCCAGCAACTTCTACACGTCATCCAGATGGGATGACAACGAACAAAATGAATCTGTTTTGCAAACTGCTGAATGGAAGATTTGTAATTATAAGATATCTGAAGTTCACGGGTTTGGTTTTGTTTTTTTTTTTAATTTACTAAAAGTCTACAGGGAAAGGAAAACGTTGAATTTTAAGTGTGTGTGCATGTTGTGTGTGTATGTGTATGTAAATTGTGCAAAGGATGGGGGAGGGCAAAAGAACAAGAGATGACTGAAAGTGCTTCTCTTTTAATAATAAGAAACAAATGGAAATGATTTGGTCTGGGAAGTCTCACTGTACTTCTGCAAAGTCATTTGTATATTGGCTAAGTGATTTGCATACTGCTGGGGCTACCGGCTCCCTGAACTGCATTCCCCCAGGCCTCTCTTTTTGCTCCTGCTCCTGCCTTTTTCTTTCCACTAGGAATATGGTAATAATTAAGCTAGCAAGGAAACGCGAGAACAAAAGACTCAGTGGCAGGCGTTCAAAGTCACCTCTTACTTTTAACTCCGTAAAGATCTGGGGACAGATCTGCCCTGTCAGCTTCTCAGAAGAAGAGTCAGGCATTAATTTCTCTCTTCTAGAAAGGAAACCCATTTGAGGGATTATGAATGTTACTCCCTGTCTGGGTCTGAAGTTTAAATCTTTTCAAGCACGCAATTATTAAGATGCCAAGTTGCCTCACTTAATTACAACCTTTATTATAGTATTGAATACTTTAAATGCACTATTTATCACACCTCAAGAGAAGAGCAGTTCTGCTTTAATGGACCACACCCAGTGGGCCATCTATTGATTATCTTCTCTACTGAATTAATTCCTAGTAATCGCCTAGTGAGCAGTCATTAAAGGAACGTCTTCCTGGGCATACAGGGTTGGGGTGGATGGGGTCTGATGGGCCTTTCAGATGGCAGCAGCTTTTGTCCCCCTTACTGCAATTTTAGCCGTGTCCTTATTGAACTAAGTTCTTGAGACTACATGGTGTCTTCATGGTAGAAAGGCTTTGTTCATAGGGAGGCACCAGACAGAGCAGGACAAACCAATTCCTTCCCTATGAGTGGCTTTTCAGCAAGCACACCTGCACTTCCCTTGCTCCCCACTGAAGATCGCTTCTGATATCAAAACAAGAGACTATTCTGTTGAAGAAAAGTCCAGCCCCAGTAGAAGGATAGTGCTTCGGGAGTTTTCATCGTGGGATGGGTGTTACATGACGTATGCGCTCTCATTTCACTGAATTTAATTCAATCATTGAATGAATTTCCTGTTCAGAATGTAAACTTCCAAGTATGTATGATGAGTCCAGTATTTAGTTGAGCTGCCTGAGGTCCGGAGAGGTTATATATGTCGTCCAAACAAATAGGTGGTAGGTGGCAGCCCTGTCCAATTTCAAGGAGGAAACCGATTTAGAAAAGCAGCACGCTGAGTTTCAACAGGGACAAGGAAACGCAATCCAGAGCTGTGATTTTGCCTTTCGCTTGGGGAGGAAAGAGGTCCCTGCAGACCCATCATCTCCCAGGTGACCTCGGTTCTCTTGTCCTTTTATAAATCCCATTCAAGAGTCACTTTATAGCACTCAGCAGAGCCTGCTTGTCACAGGCACTTCAGTCTTTTACAAATGAACTGCCTCCTCTAATTTAATTCCACTGCAATGCCCAGCGGCCAGTGTAGAGGTAGATTTGCAAAGCCAAATAATGAATAGTCTGGTTGGCTTTCTCTTTTCAGACTTCCCTTCCCTGTGCTGGACCCTAGGCCACCTGCTCCCTTCCCTGGCCTCCTCTTCCCGAGCCAGGCCACAGAGGGTGGCAGAATAGGGACTGAGATGATTTTAGGCAAGCCACCAAGTCAGGGACTCTGCGGTCCCACAGGCACCACACTCAGCCTAACACAGAAGTTGGTGGAGTTAGATTTGGCCCCACAGAATGCCTCTAAGCTTGTGTTCATGACCTCCAATCTACTTCCATGCATCCTTTTCTTTCCTTGTGATATCTTATAATAGCAACAATAATGATACTTTTTCAAAATACCATTTATTAAATGCTTATTGAGAACCAAGCACTATGCTTAATGCATTACATGTATTACTTCATTTAATTCTGACAACAACCTAATGAGTTAGACATGGTTGTCTCATTACTAATGAGAGTCTATGACTGTCAGCCCTCGCTGTACATTATAATCACCCAAACAGTATTTTAAAATGTGGGCTGCCAGGCCTGCCCTGTAGAGGCTGTTTTAATTGCATGGGGGTAGAGCCTAAGAATAAATGCAGCTCCTAACAGGTGCTGCATATTGGAAACACCTGGAGAGCTTTAGCAACATACTGATCCCTGATCCCACTCCCACATAATTCTGATTTGGTTGAGCTGAGATGAGGTTCAGGCACTGGGATTTTTAAAGTTTCCCCAGGTGTGTTTCATGTACGGTCAAGATGGAGCTCCCCTGTACTGGGTTGAATAATTGGCCTAAGATCTACAGACTCTGGGGAGTAAAGCTGGGATTAAGACTGGCCAGCCCCAATTTGTATGTGATACCTGTCCCTTTCACTCATCATTACAACACCTATTATTACACCTCTACACCAATGAGTTCTTATTATTACACCCCTACGCCCCTTTCCTATTTGTAGAAGGAAACCACTATATATATTATACTCCATGGAAATTATTTAAGGATCCTGGAAGCTGGTGGAAGCATTTTAGAGGTTAGAGGGAGCAGAGCCCTGCCCACTAAATTTCCACACCTGCCTTTACGCATAATACCAACGCCATGCATCCTAAGGGTCGCTGTGCTCAGTGGCTGCTAGGACCAGAGCAGAGACTACGTGTGCTTCAAGTCCAGGTAAAAATGTCCTCTGAGACCACCCTCCTGCTCCTCTCCTCCTGATATGATAGTTACTCTCACTTTGCAGCTTAATTCTCACTCAAGGAGTAAACAATTTTTTAAAAATTCTAATAGAGTGGGCCAGGCGCGGTGGCTCACCCCTGTAATTCCGGCACTTTCGGAGGCTGAGGCAGGCGGATCATGAGGTCAGGAGATCAAGACCATCCTGGCCAACATGGTGAACCCCGTCTCCACTAAAATTACAAAAAATTAGTCGGGTGTGGTGGCGTTCAGCTGTAGTCCCAGTTACTTGGGAGGCTGAGGCAGGAGAATGGCTTGAACCCGGGAGGTGGAGCTTGCAGTGAACCGAGATCGCGCCACTGCACTCCAGCCTAGCGACAGAGCAAGACTCCATCAAAGAAAAAACCAAAATCGAATAGAGTTCAAAGTTGAAAAACTCTCATCTCAAACGTTTTAACCATTTGAAGTCTCCCACCCTTGATGTGGATCTCCACTATTGTTTTTGTCCCAAATTTAGCATATAGCACTTGTCACCCTGGCCGTACTTGGGGCTGTCCCAGCTGGGCATGGGCTGCCAATCCTATTCCAAGGTCTGGTGGGATGCCAGGTTCTCTGGAAGCCACCGCTTAATGGAAGAGCTACACAGTCCCTGCTGCAGGCGTGGTTCCCACCAGGCATTTCTGGGAGCTCCCAGCAACTGTCCTGCATTTCCTCACAAAGGAACTCTGTCCAACCTGTTTTTCTTCTCCCCAGTCCTGTCCTTCTCTGTATACACCTGGCAGCCCCCAGTAGGGTGGCGGGAGAGGATGAGGCACAGGCACTGGGACTCCCACGCAATGTCATGGCTAGGTTCTGCTCAGGGCGGGGGCCCTGTAGAGATTTTAACAAACACGGCTCTCTTTCAGGTGTTATTCACATCATTCTTTCTCCCTGGGACCCAGAGAGAAGTCAGTAGAGCTCTGGGCTGGGGACAAACCCACGGGCCAGGAGCTGCCTGTGCTGACTTGGCAAGTTCCCCACCCCTTCTGTTACTAATGACTAAGTAGTCATCAGTCTGGTGACTCTTACTCTCTTTTCCCTTGGGGAAAGTTCTCTTCTGGGAAAGGCTTCAGTTCCGCAGAAAGACTCCTAGGGCCCAAGCCCTAGTCTTTGCCCCCCTCACCCTGTGCCTTGGGTGCACCAATTTGCTGAGGCTCATATTGATTGTAGCTTAGGCGTGCCCAGGGCCAGACCCTAGGGACACTTTTTAAAAAATACTTTAAGTTCTGGGGTACATGTGCAGAACGTGCAGGTTTGTTATATAGGTGTACACGTGCCATGGCACACTTTTGAAATTGCCCTGTGACTGAGAAAGACCCTGCCTGCATATTGGTTCACTGAGGCTGTATCTTTATAACTCTCAGAAAACTAATAGCTGAGAACTTTACTGAAAGAAGAAATTAGATAAAACTGGGCACATCCGCTGCATTCTTCCAGTTGCCTATGATGAAAAACCTTGGCCTTACCCTTCCCTCCTCTCGCACCCCACATTCCACGGGCCAGCAAAACCTGAGAGTTGGTCCTTCAAATCACATCCAGAGTCTGACCATTTCTCACCACCTCCACTGCTTCCATCCTGGTCCAAAACACTATCTTCTCTTTCAACAGCTTCCAACATCTCCTTTCTTGCTCCACCTTTGCTGCTCTGTGGTCTAATCAATGCAGTAAATTGATGCTGCCAAAATTAAATCAGATCATGCCACTCCTCTGTTTAAAACCCTCCCATCAATGGCTTTCCAGCTTGGAGGAGTAAGGTCAAAGTCTCTACAATGGACAATGGCTGCAAGGCCCTCTAAGGTCTGGCCCTCTGGAACCTCTCTGAATTCCTCTTCTGCTGCTCTTCTGTAACTCATTACATTTCAACCACAGGACCTCTGCACTAATTGCTGTGCCTGCTATGGTCCTCCCCAAAGTACAGACATGACTTGCTGCCTACTGGGCTTTATTCAAATAATTACTCCATTGCATTGCATTGAATTCTAAATCCAGGTATTTGACTTTAAGCTTTTGTTTCTCATTAATCAGTCAAACCTGTGTAAAAGACAGAGGAAAACTGCCCATAAATCTGCACAGGTAACTCCACTCCTCCCCTGCCCTCCTTGTTAAAGATTTTGCATTTGGCTACATGTGGTTGATATATTATGGCACATGGAAGAAATAGGTCCACTTGATAACAAGAATATCTCAAGGGATATCTGAATGAACCCTGGGCAAGTTCTGACAACCATTTTTGACCAACAAGAACTAACTGAAGTGTGAATTTATTTTGAAAAATGGCTATTAGTAATGAAAATGTCAAGCAAATTCTGACTTTCTATAACTGCAGTAGATGGATTCACCTTTTCACAAAGCTTCAGCAAGCAAAACAGGTTCTGATCTTTCACAAGGATAAAAACCTATTCAAGGCTATGGCTGGAAGCCCACGGCAGTAGTAGGAATTTAATGGTTTTTAAATTATGGTTTTGGATGCCTCTAAATTATTCTCAGAACCTGGGTAAGGCCAGCCTGACCACTTGAATGTATTCATTTTCAAGTTAGAATATTTCACAGATTGGCTGCAACATGGAGATACAAAATTCATACACATATGTGAAGTAAGGAATTCTGTGCCATCTCAATTTGTAACTGTCTATATTATATATGGTTAATCTATGATTAAGCAAGAAGAAATTTAGAAAATGCTGGCTCAATGCCAGCTTGAATTATAGACTCTAAGTTAAAACAGAGTTTAAAACTCAAAGTGTCTTGGACCTATCGTCCCACTCAGTAGTTGAGTATTTCTGCATATTTCCTCAAAATCTATACTCTAAGTCTTCAGAATCTGGCACCAGAATTTGAATCTATGATGGTTTCCTTTTATGTACCAGTTGAAATTCTTAAAACTAACAGTCTCAATTATAACCTGAGGCAATGAATAAACACTTGACTTCATTTATATTTACATAATGGTACCCTATAGTTAACCATGTAATTAATCAGTCTAACAGAACTGTACATTCAAAAGGAAGAAAACAGAACAGTTTTCTGCATTTGTTTCATACCCTACCTATCACACAGACAATGTCCTCCTTTGACACAGCAGTCATGCTGCCAACAGAGAGTAGTTTGAGGAGGAAGGCATGCTGTCCTCTTTAGGATAAACTACGTCAAATGAAAGAACCAGCTGTTTGCCTCTGGCTGGGCTGAGGAGAGGGGAAGTTTAAACTGCAGTTATTTTTCTAGCTTCATCTGTCTCTCACCTCTTCTTTTTGTTCTTTATTTTTACCTTTTCCCTCTTCCAAATGGGGGTAAAAACTGGAAAGGCTTGAAATTAGCTGGAAAATCAAAGGTCTTGAAAAACTGAAACATCAAAAGAAAGGAAGATTCTACATGTCAATACTGCCTTTGAGGTTATTTCTAAATTATCTCTATGTCCATCTACTTGCTTTTCTTTCACATTCAATTAGTACCATCATTTCTATCACCTACCATGTGCTAGGCACAATGCCAGTCACTGGAGATGTTCCAAAAACCGAGACAGGACCAAGAGACGCATCATGATGTAGGGACACACATGTGAGCAATCATGACATCATGGTAAATCACCAAAGACACACAAAACTCAAAATCAAATTCCCATTGTTTTAAAAACATTATATAGTAAGAGGTAAAGTGAGCGTTTCAACCCACTACTGACAATTAAACATCTTCAACGGTTGTAGACGTTTTCCTGTGCCTCTGTATAAATAAAGCCATGTGTTCATGCATTAGGGGCCCTCAAGATCACTGCCAGTTTCTCTGATTCGCTAGAAGGACTAAAGGACTCAGCATATAGTTTTACTCCCGCTAAGATTTATTACAGTGAAAGGATACAGAATGAGATCAACAAAGGGAAAAGGTGTGTGGGGCAAAGGCTGAGAGAAACCAGACACAAGCTTCCAAGGTTCCTTGCCCAGTGGATTCACAGGCAAGGAGTTGTGACACATGTTAAATGTCTACCAGGGAAGCTCCTTAGAAACTCAATGTCCAGCATTTTACTGGGGACTGGTCACACAGGCAGCCTCTAACTGGTATATATCAAAATTTCAGAATCTGCCACAGGAAAGCAGATGTTCAGCACAAACCACGTGGTTCCTATAAACAGTTTGGGCGCAGGGAGCCGCTTTTAACAGTTGGTAATGGCAGGAACTCTCCTAACTTCCAAGTTCCCAGATGCCAGCCAAGAACCTTTCAAAGGATAGCAGTCAGGCCTCCTGTGTTAACTCTTTCTTGCACAATTTATCTGTACATTTTATACAAAATGCCGTTATGCTCTGTCTACAAATTTTCTTTTAAAGATGACACAGATATCTTTCCACGTTAGTTCATATAGACCTTCCTAATTCTTTGTCATAGTTACATAATATTCCATTCATAGGCAATTTAAGCATTCTTTCATAGGTAGATATTTGGCTTGTTTCCAATTCTTAAGCTACAAATTATGATGCAATGAGCATCATTAGACATATATTCTTCATGTAGTCATGTTTATTGTTTCTGTTACATAGGCTTCTTGAAATGATACTCCTGATGTCATTCAATTTGTAAAGGAAGGCCACTGTATTGAAATTTTAGCATGTATAGGCCAGGCACAGTGGCTCATGCCTGTAATTCCAGAACTTTAGGAGGCCAAGGTGGGTGGATTATTTGAAGTCAGGAGTTTGAAACCAGCCTGGCCAACATGGTGAAACCCCGTCTTTACTAAAAAAACAAAAATTAGCTGGGCATGGTGATGCATGCCTATAATCCCAACTACTCGGGGGGCTGAGGCAGGAGAATCACTTGAACTGGGGAGGTGGAGGTTGCAGTGAGCCGAGATTGTGCCACTGCACTCCAGTCTGGGTGATAGAGTGAGACCCTGTCTTAAAATAAAGTAAAATAAAAATAGAAATTTTAGCATATGTACTAGATGTAGACAGAATGTCAGAAAAGAGGACAGTGAGGAGGCTATTGAAATAATTTGGCGACAGTTGATCAGGGCCAACAGAAAGCTGTGGCAAAGAGCATGGTGAGGAGCAGAAATAGTGTAGATTTAGAAGCCAATATAACAGCCCCTGACAATGGATGAGAAAAGGAGAATGAGCAAGGAGGAATTAAGGGTGATTCCTAGTTATACCATCTGGTGGACAGCAGCTAGGTGAAATGCAAGGAGAGCAATTATGAAGCAGTTGGAATAATTTAGAGAAGAAATAGTGGGGGCTAAGATTAATTCCTCTCTGCTCACTCTCCTCTTCCTGTCCATCATCAGGGGCTATTGTATTGCCTTCTAACTAAGTCTACAGCATTTCTGCTTCCCCGCATGGTCCTTGCCACAGCTTAGTTCAGGCCCTGATCAACTGTCACCCAGATTATTTCAATTGTTCATTCATTCACCCATCCATTCATAATACGGAACATCTGTTATGTGTCAGCCACTCTGTTAGTTGCTTATCACTGGCGCAATTTTTTTTTCTTTTTTCTATTCTTCTTGCCAAAAACATTGAGATAGAAATTTGATGCAATATAGATTCCAAGTAACTTCCAACTAATTTGGCCATTAATTAACTTCACTGCAATTCTTTTGTGAATGGCACAAAGCTTAATAAAAGCTGCAGTGAGTGATGGTGCATTGGGTCCCAGATGCTTGAATAATTTGCACACACTTTGGAGTAAAAATATGAGAAGAGAGAGAAAAGGAATCAAGAAAGCAAATAAAATCTCTTTTATGTCTAGGTTTGAAGACAGACTCCCTCCCACGCATCCATTTCAAGCAAATGCCCTTAGCAAACGTGAGCAGGTGATCCACCTCCTTACTTCCACCAAAGAGTCTTCTCTCCTGCACAGTTCCAAGTATCACTTGTGCGGGCCTTCAGTGTGATGTGAAAGAGAAAAGTCAGGAATCAGTTCTCTTTATTTTTTTTTTTTTACTGACTTGCTGTGCCCATCACATTTGCCCTCCTTCTTACCCCATGAACCTGAACGGCAACTTCCCATCATTTGAAGCCCAGAGTCATAAAATTGCAATTTGAATGATAAGGAGAGTTTTATTTTTATAGGATTTTATGTAGTGTTTAATAGAAATTCATGTGCTTTAATGCATTTTATTTCACAACTTGTTTGAGTTTATATTGGAATCTGCCTTTTGATTAAGTTTATTTGACTAGGCAGAGAAGTCCCAATCTGCATTTGTTCCTACCCAATTTATGTAAGGAATGTGATCTCACACATTCTTTACAAATTTTTTTTCATAATTTCTGAGGCCCCAATGGAATCACTTTTTTCCCTTCCTACAGACTTAAATTTCTTTCTTCTTTTTTTAATTCATGTAAAAAGTCAAGTTACATTTTCCCAAGAAGATATATAAATGGCCAATAAGCACATAAAAGGATGTTCAACATCACTAATCATTAGGGAAATGCAAATCAAAACTACAATGAGATACCACTTCACACCCATTAGAATGGCTATTATTTAAAAAGCAGAAAACAACACCTGTTGGTGAGGATGTGGAGAAATTGGAATCCTTGTGCATTGCCGGCGGGAATGTAAAATAGCACGGGTGCTATGGAAAGCAGTATAATAGTTCCTCAACAATTAAACCTAGAATTACCATGTGATTCAGCAATTCCACTTTCATGTGGAATTTTTCTACCCGAAAGAATTGAAATCAGAGACTTGAAAAGATATTTGTACATTAATGATCATAGTGTTACCAAACAGAACCTGGATCTGCCTGCCTGGTGCAGTAGAGTCAAACATCCACATGGAGGTTTGCAGCGAGAAGAAGGAGGGCATTCATTTGCAGGGCACCGTGCAGGGAGAACTGGGAATGTTTAAGACCTGACCTCCCCCATAGCTTACAAGCAAGGGTTTTTAAAGACGGGGCTACATTTCAGAAAAGCAAAAGTCACAGGCAGAATTGTAAATCAATACATGAGGGTCATATATTGGTTTGGCCCAGGAAGGCAGGCTACCTTGACGTGAGGGCTGACAGGTCATAGGTAGATTCAGAGATTATTTGATTTTCAATTGGTTAAGCAAATAAAGCCTTGTCTAAAACTTCAGGTCATCAGAAAGGAATGTTGAGGTTTGGCCTGTGGGCGTGACTCTCCAGGCCCATTCTCTCCAGGGAGAAATTTAGAACAAAAAAATGGCACTCAGAGTTCAGTCCTCAGTGCCCTCTTACCTGAGGTCTATGTGACCGTGCTCAGCATTTTCCATCTGGTGGGGGTCCGGCTTTGTGAAAAACAACTCGGGGACATATGTCAAGATATAAAGTTAATTTCTTTATATCTTATAAGGAACCAAACAGCCTGTGGCTCTAACCTTTTTGGGTGACTATTGTTTTGTAATTACTAACCTTCATGCATATGAAGTTGCTCATTCCCTTCACAAGGCTAGTTAGGTCCCTGTAATTTCTCTTGAAGAAACTCAAGATTTTCCTTTATTTCCATCCTTGGGGTTGAGGAGGGAGTGGCTGGCAGGGCCCAAAGAGAGGTCCCTGCTCCGTCTCAACAGTGGCGTTATTCACAATAGCCCAAAAGGTGGAAACAATCCAACTGTCCATTGATTGAAAGAATAGAGAGAAAAAATATGGTATAAACACACAATGGAGTATTATGCAGCCTTAAAAAGGAATGAAATTCTGAAACACACTACAACATGGATGAACCTGGAAGACATTATGTTAAGTGAAATAAGCCAGACACAAGAGGACAAATTATCGTATGATTCCACTGATATCATGTTCCTAGACTAATTAAATTCATAGAGACAGACAGTGGAATGGTGGTTGTCAGGGGGTAGGGGGAGGGGAAAATGAGGAGTTACTGTATAAACAATGAAGAATTTCAGTTTGGAAATATGTTAAAGTTCTGGGGATGGATAGTGGTGATGGTTATACAATATGACTGTGCATAAGGCTACTGAACTATATACTTAAAATGGTGAAAATACAAAATCTATGTTATGTATATTTTACAAAAATTTAAAACATTAAAAAAAGTCAAATTATAGTTAAAGCTGCCTGGGCAGGCCTGCACTTTTCTCCACTGATACTTTTTCTTCAAGCTGAGGGCTTTTCTCTCTTTACTGTTTCTCATTACAGCTTCCTCCTCCTGCCCTGTTGCTTTTAGCACCCTGTCCCCTCTTCCTCCTTGACACAGAAAACCTTCTCTAAGGACAGATTCTGATACAATCAAATGATTCCCGGTAAGTATCTGAGCAAATATGATAGCTATCCCTGGCACATTTTCATTTTAAGCTTATCTGTAATTGAGAATATAAGATTGTATTTTCTGGTGAAGATGGCCTTCTAGAGCTCCTAAAATCTCTATGCCGTGGCCTCTGTGCTTTGCAGAGGACTGATGTATTGGTTATGGATTCATTCAAGAAAATAAAAGTCTCTCTAGGTATTTCAAGCAAGGAGGGATTGAATATAGGGAGTGAAGTTCCCAAGTTGTTATAAGGAAAGGAGGAACACAAATGGGAGTGAGGGTAGTATTGCTGCCCAGAGATCAGGCCTGCAATTTACCTGTTTGATCCCTGTGTGAAGTCACTTGCCCCTGAGCTCATGGGACTCTGCATCCCTGCTGCCTGCTCAGCTGCTTCAGAAGCCAGCTGTCATCAGCCACGGCCCGGAGAATCACGCTGCTGCCACCACCCACTCTGCAGGAGCTGGCATTAGACTGTCACTGCCCAGGCTGCAGCCAGAATGAGAATCCCTCTGCCTGCCTCCTGCTCTCATGCCAGTGCTTTCCATAAGCAAAATCTAAACTAAAACCCTCTAGCAGAGAAGTCTGAGGAATGTAGTTTGCAGGTTTCTAGCCCTTGTGACTGGAGGATAATGCAGAAAAGTAGAGGTTTATACATGGCAGGTAATTTCCTGTGCAAATCAATGTTGTGTGGCCATGGAAATGAGCACCTTCTCAGAGATAGTCTGAGCCCTGCATGATGAGTCAGCCCCAGGCTCTAGAAGGATCACAGTTCCCAAGGCAGACAGGCTTGTCTTACCAGTCCTGTAATCTTGGGCAATAATAGCAATAGCCATTTCTCAAGCCCTGCCAGGGAGCCAAGTGCTCTGTGAAGTGCTGTGAACTTTACGCCAACAAGCTTGTGATGTAGGTTTTACAATTTCCATTTTACAGACAAGGAAACTGGAGTCAGAGAGGACAGGTCACATAGCAACTAAGTGGTGGAGCTAGGGTTTGAACGAGGGTCTGATCAACTCCTTGGCCATTTAACTCTGATCTTCAATTTCCAACTCACAAGGGGTGTGATGAGACCCTGGATATCCATCTACAGTTTTACGTTTCTGCTTCCTTATCCCTAGGAGTGTTGCACTTACCTCTTTCCACTGGCTCCTGATTTCAGCAAGCACCTCCATCCAGAGCATGCACTGTGTGGTCTCCTTCTCCTCTGAGATTCGGCACTGTCCTCTGCACAGATCAAGTGCCAGACAATACCATCGCCTTCCTTGTCTGACTTAAGAAAAGTCATAAGAGTCAAAAGACCCGGTCCTGGACTTAAGAAAAGTCATAAGATTCAGAGTTGCTTCTGCCACTGGGCAACTTCTTTGCATGACCACCTGTATTAGTTTCCAGTGGCTTCTGTAATAAATTACCATAAACTTAGTGGCTTTAAACAAAATCAGTGTGTTCTCTCCCAGTTCTGGAGGCCAAAAGTCCAGAATCCAGGTGTGAGCAGGGCCACATTCCCTCCAGAGGCTCTCGGGGAGAATCCTGCCTTGTCTCTTCCAGCTTCTGGTGACTCCAGCATTCCTTGGAGGTTCTGCCTCCATCTTCACATCGCTGGCTCCTTCTTTGTGTCTGTTGAATCTCCCCCGCCTTACTCTTCAAAGGCTACCAGTGATGACTTTTAGACCCTTTCCCCAAATAAGATACCATTCACAGCTTTCAGGGATTAGGAAGTGGTCGTGTCTGTGAGGATCCCATTCAGTCCGCGCCACCTTCTTGCGACCTGGAAGAAAAGAAAGGCTTTGTGTTTCTTCCTCCTCCAGGAGCATCTCTTTAGATCTAGGTCTTTCCCCTTCATTCTGTAGCTTCTTTCCTTCAGTATCTTCTAGGCATTGCCCCTGCAAAAATGAGAAACTGAGGCACACACTAAAAAGGTGGATATTTACCAACGCAGGTGTGTGGTCCTCTTTAGTTGGGCGAAGTTAATGAGCTCAGTCCAGGATTGTTTCCAATTCAGGCCAGACAACACTTCTAGGAGCTCCCTGATCTCGTGTCAGAAATCCCTACATGGTCCTCACCTCGGAGGAACTAACCAAATTAATATTTCTTCTTTCTGGCACTCTGCTCTGGACAAAAATGCAAGAGAAGCCTCTCCAACTAACTATTTCCCTCTGGCTTCTTCATTCTAGACTCTATTTCACTAAAAACCGTTTCAGTGTTTCCTCGTCAGTTTCATCCTGCATGGACCCCTGCATTCAAACTTTCTGTTTCCTCCCTCCCGCATCTCCATCCCCAGCCTCTAGTAGCAGGAAGCATTCACCGCATTTTCACTTCTTGCTCTCTTCCCAGGCTGTCATTAATAAAAGTGTGAAACGCAAGCTTTGGGCAACTCAGTGACATTTTCTTGACCCAGGAAGAAGTGATTACTTTGGTTTCTCATGCAGGATT
This sequence comes from Papio anubis, assembly GCF_008728515.1. NCBI lineage: Eukaryota > Metazoa > Chordata > Mammalia > Primates > Cercopithecidae > Papio > Papio anubis. The sequence goes on from NC_044977.1 coordinate 27,735,019, forward strand.
TGAGAGAAGGGGTTTCCGCTCTGAAACTTCAATGGCAAAATGATCGGCAGGCTCATCTCTCTGCTGTCTCTGCCCAGAAACACTAGCCGGAAGCACAAGGGTCATCTTTCCCTATATGGGGTCAATTCTATAAGAAATGAGATTTGCAGGCTCTCACACAATGTGGCTCCCAATCTGAGGGGGGTTTTTGTGGGCTCCCTTTACCACTTGGTAGATGTTCCCATTCACTGTGACCTGGAGACCTGGCCTTTTGATTCTCATCTATCCACATGACTTGTATAGACACAGCTCCTGAAAACACCATTAAAGGCCGAGTGTGGTGGCTCACACCTGTAATCCCAGCACTCTGGGAGGCTGAGGCAGGCAGATCATTTGAGCTCAGGAGTTCAAGATCAGCCTGGGCAACATGGTGAAACCTCATCTCTACTAAAAATATAAAAATTAGCCAGGCATGCTGGTGCACACCTGTAGTCCCAGCTACTTGGGAAGCTGAGGTGAGGGACTCACCTGAGCCCAGAGAGGCTGAGGCCCAAAGAGCTGTAATCCTGCCACTGCACTCCAGCCAAAGCAACAGAGCAAGAGCCTGTCTCAAAATTAAATTAAATTAAATTAAATTAAATTAAATTAAATTAAATTATTTTTTAAAACACTATTGAATAATAGCTTCCATTTGCAGACATTTTCACATATATTTTTATTTGATCCCGGAAACAAACCAGTGAAGCAGTTGGCTGGATCCCACTGATATAGGAGCAGCGCGGTCAGGAGAGAGAAAGGCGGGTCCCTGGCTCGGGCTCCACCCTTGGGCCTGTGCCGTGGACCTAGGTGAAGACAGGCACTCTTGCTTTCGTGCCCAAATGTTGCATTTTCCAAGACCACCCTGACCTGGTACACCCCCATCATGTGCCTATAAAAACCCTGAGACCCCAGCGGGCAGACACACAAGCAGCTGGATGTCCAGAGAAACGCACCGGCGGAAGAAGGCACAAGTGGCTGGACGTCAAGAGGCGCGCGGCTGCGTAAGAGCACACCGACAGACCCACGGGCGGAATGAGCCAGAATTTGAACGGTGCTGTCAGAGAAGCCCCCAGGCCACTGAGCAGCCTGACTCCAGGGGAAAACCACCTTTCTATTCCGTCTCCTTTCTAGCTCCCTCATCTGCTGAGAGCTACTTCCACTCAGTAATACCTTGCACGCATTCTCCAAGCCCACGTGTGAGCCGATCCTTCCTATACACCAGGGCAAGAAAGCCTGGAATACAGAAAGCCTTCTGTCCTTGTGATAAGTCAGGGGGTCTAATTGAGATGATAAACAGAAGCCGCCTACGGACGGCTAAACTAAAAGAGCACCGAGGTGTAACACATGCCCACTGGGGCCTCAGGAGCTGTGAGCATTCAGCCCTAGACACTGCGGTGGGATCGGAGCCCCACAGCTTGCCCGACTGCCTGCTCCCTCTAGGGGTTTTGAGCAGAGGGGCACCAAAGAAGCAACCACACCCTCATCACGTGCCCTGCGAGGGGGATAAGGGAGCTCTTCCCATTTCATTACTAACCTCATTTTACAGATTAAGAAACTGTGGTTATATGATTTGTACCAAGTCACCAGCCTGTGTGTGGCAGAGCTGAGGCCCCAGGGCAGGAATTCCGGTTACACAGGCAGCTTGCTTTCTGCTCTTGGACTTGTCTTCTTGTTCCCTTTTATTCTTTCTCTTTTCATTTTCTCTTTGCCCCCCAGACTCAGTTTCCTACTATGTAATCTTCCTCTCTATTCTAATTCTTTCTGCTATCATCCTATACTAGCTTCACTACTTAATAACTGTGTGACCTTGCGCACATTTCTTAACCTCACTGAGCTTCAGTCTCCTCATCTTAAAACAGGAATAATGTTGGCTTCTTCATAGGGTTATGGTGGAGGTTTTATAAGATTATATATAGAAGGCCTGGCGCAGTGGCTCATGCCTGTAATCCCAGCACTTTGAGAGGCTGAGGGGAGTGGATTGGTTGAGCTCAACGGTTTGAGACCAGATTCAGCAACATGGCAAAGCCCCGTTTCTACAAAAAATACAAAAATTAGTGAGGTATGGTGATGCACACCTGTAGTCCCAGCTATTCAAAAAGCTGAGATGGGAGGATGGCTTGAGTCCAGGAGGCAGAGGCTGCAGTGAGCCAAGATTGTGCCACTGCACTCCAGCCGGGGCAATAGAGCCAGACTTTGTCTCAAAAAAAAAAAAAAGATTTTATGTATAGAGAGAGATAAAAAAGAATAAGATAGAAATGAGAGAGTGAGAGAAAGAGGCAGAGAGAGTAATTAATAGTCTCTGGCACTTGGTTAGCAGTCCGCAAAAATTTTCGTCCTCCATTTTTTTAATGGCGTGGACTCATGGCTATAACTGTATGCATTTGTCCTTCATTCACCTGTGTCATCCTTATCATAGAACTGTTGGATTTGATTTATCAGGAGACCCTGGTTGTGCCTCTGTGACTATGAGCCGTGGCCAAATGAGAGAAGCCTGATAGATGTGGTCGGAGTGATTAATAGCGACCTGTCTCCAGAGCTACGAGAGTGGTGAGTGAGACGCACTGCCCTGACTCCACTTCTCACTCTGTGTTGTTCTATGCGGCTGTTTGGCCAAGCAGAGCCCCCACACCCACAGCACGGTATCTGGCTACAAGCCCTGGATTTCCTGGGTCACCAAGATAGATTCTTTCCGTGGAAAAGAAAATGATCCGGGGCAATGGTATTTACCCAGAGCAGGGTGTGAGCACAGGGCGCATGTGCAGCTGCACTTCCATCCCTGACTGATTTCATCACTGGACAAAGTGTGAGCTGGAGAAGTCACAGCAAAGGCATGTTGGTGCAGGTTTCACCCCATTCCTGCAATGCCATTATCTGGTGCTTTCCCAGTGAGAAATTCATCAGTAGGACAGGATGCCCAGGAATGTGAGAGCTGAGTCCAGGGAAGTGGTGTCTGTTTTTAGACATTATAGTTGCTAAGCTTCACCATCTTCTGCAAATAAAATAGCATTACTTTGCAAAGCCAGGTACTTACCTACTTCTGTTCTGCAGATATCTAAATGTCCTAGCATAAGGAGGATTAAACAGAAAAAAATCTCCGGATATATCATTGTGACTTACTAATGTTAGGATTTTCTTCCCCCAGCAACATGTCTTCAACATTGTCAGAGCACTTACTGATTGCATTCAAGGGAAAAAGCAATGGTGACTATATCTTCTTTCTCAAGCCAGTTACTAAATTCTTAAACAGAGCTTCCGGGACTGTCATCTGTCAGGAAAGGGGAAATTGAGGTCCTGGTCTGCTGGGCCAGCGGCCCTGATCTTAGCCTAGCAGTGGAATTGGAGACAACACCACAGTTCCTATTTGAAATTATACAGTTGGATGATGTTTTTCTTGGCTTCAACTATAAAAGCTGGTGCCCAGAGCCAATTTTTGGCAAAACTGAGAAGTATGAAGTTTTTTTTCCTTCGAACATTCCCAGCATCCTTCTTTAGCACTTTTTGTCTTGATCCTCCTCCAAGTTCCCCAAGACTTCTTTCTTCCTTTACCTCATCCACATGTGAACAGTGAAGGCTCAGAAACATATTGTCTCTATCTGTAAGTGGTTGATAAAATCTGGAGCAGTGCTTCACAACTGGATGTAGGTATGAACCTCCTACTTTTTTTGTTTGTTTTTGTTATTTGTTTTTTTGAGATGGAGCCTTGCTCTGTCGCTCAGGCTGGAGTTCAGTGGTGCGATCTTGGCTCACTGCAAGTTCCACCTCCTGGGTTCAAGCTATTCTCCAGTCTCAGCTTCCCAAGTAGCTGGGACTACAGGTGCCTGCCACCATGCCCCGCTAATTTTTTTTTTTTTTGTAGTTTTAGTACAGATGGGGTTTCACCATGTTGGTCAGGTTGGTCTTGAACTGATGACCTCAAGTGATCCACCCGCCTTGGCCTCCCAACATACTGAGATTACAGGCATGAGTCACCGCATCCAGCTCCTATGTTTTTAAAATGCAAGTTCGGATCTGGGATTCTGGAGTGAGGTCTGACTGAAAGTCTGCCTTTCTAACCAGCTTCCAAGTGATGCTGATGTTGATGGTTTGTGGACCACACTTTGAGTAGCAAAGCTTTAAACCAATCCTAAGGGGAAAAAATGGGAATGGGGAAAGGTCCCTTTGTGGTTTAGGGAAGTGCGTGTGTGTGTGGTGTGTGGTGTGACTTTTTATCCTACTGACTAGTTATATCCTTGTTCTGTCTCTAGATCACACAGTATGATTGGTTTACTTGATCAAAATTTTAAATTAATTGCTTAGGTTTCAGTTCTCAATGCTGTGATAAATACAATGATCACTTTTTAGAAATGTGTTTTCCCTCGAAGAAAGACAAATCAAGAGATCTCAGACTTAAAAAGTTTCTTCCAAACCTTGTTTTCCTACTCTGTGTTTGGGGGTAGAGGTGAGTAGAGAGGGGTCCCTGGCTAAGGGTGAAAGGAAATGGCCCAGTTGATGCCTGAGCTTATGGACCGCTGCCATTCATTGCATCTAGTGAACTGCCAGAAGAAACAATTTGCCTGAGACACTGAAGAGCCTTCAGATGGAACTCATTTTGGAAAGCAGAAAGAATCCAGCCCACAAACCTGATCTAGGACCAAAGCCACAGTCCTCGGTGATACAGATTGATCCTCATCCCAGCCTTCCACTGACTCAATTATGCTGTTACAGGGAGAAAGAAGCCTGTGAACCAACACAAAAAATTTATTTTCATGATGATTCTGGCTTTAGTACCCTTTTACCAGAATGGAATGCATAAAAGAAGGTGGTCAACCTTAGACAGAGCCTTCCCATCTCCACGGCCTTAGCGGGGATACTCACTGCAGAAGGTGGCAGCAGACGTGCCCAGCAAAAGCAGTAGCAATGCCTGTTGGATGTACCAGCATAGACTCCACCCTGCATGGAGTCGAGAGGGCAACAAAGGCAGGGGAGGGTGCTGTGTGGGGAGCTGGCCAATTTCATTCATGATCATAGGTGACAAATTCTCTGGAACCTTCCAAGAAGATTTGGGAAGAGGTGGCAGTGAAGGGGGATTTCGCAGGGACAGAGACCCCACGTTCACTATTAGGAATTAAAGCCTAGGGCTATGAACCCAATGTATTCAAAATCCCAGGTGGTGTATAAAACCAGAACATAGGCTGAAATCAGTGGTTTGAAGTCTACATATATGCTTTAGTCGGAGAAGCTCTGTTCTTTCTTATGGGACTTCCATGTATGATTCATTTGAGGAAAGCATGCCTAGGCTAAATACCCTGAGCAGGATGCTCTCCAAAGGTCCGTCCACCACTAGGACTCTATGACTCTCTTCCTCTATAAGTAAGGAAGCAGTGGGCTTATCAGAGCCAGGGAACCAGGCCAGGAGAGATTATAGTTAAAGAGGCGATTCCCAGGGTCTGTGTTCAAAGAAGGGTTTTGTGGTCAAAGAGGAGATTCCAGAAGTCTGAGCCCTTCAAAGCTCAACAGCTCTAAGTGCTGATGAAGTCCAGTCCCCTGTAGACACAGAAGTCACCCAGGACCATTGTGGCACCATTTCGAACAGGGAGAGAATCTTCAGGACAGGGGCCAAAATCCCTGGAAACAATGGCGATGGGCAAGGCCCCAGGCCTTGCAGGCTATTTTAAGCCAGGAATTGAGAAGCTATGGCTCATACTCCTAGCTTTGCAGTATTCAAATTCAGGCCCCATCACCAGCTGGCTTCAGCCACTCTAAATGTCCCCAGGGAGAGAGGCCATTTCTAAATTAACCGGGACCCAGATCAGAGACCTCATTCCACTGTGATTGAAATGTTCCGAGTAATGGGATTGTTAATAAATTAGTTATTCATCATGGAAGAGGTATTATAGATAAATACCATACCTTATTGCTATTCCAATCTGTCTACCAGCCATCTCTTTTAAGGAGAAAAATAGAGGAATTAATGTCGTTCCGAACAGTGATCTGCTTAATGATTTCAAGGTTTTTATCTGGAGAGGATTTCAATAAACTACTTTAAAAGAAGTGGAATGCAAAAAAAAAAATTGTGTGAAGGGCTTGTATAATTGCTGAAAGGTTGGTTCTCTAGGGCTAGAAATCAACAAAAAGGGTGAATGTTATGGAAAGATTTTTAAGTACTTTTTCAGGAGAAACTAAATAGAAAAATCAATCAGGAAAATAAAAAATTCATAAATCCAATTGCTTCTAATTGGCTCAGAACATAGTACAGAATTCGAAATGTTTGGCTGTGAACAGCTCAGTCTCTTGAAATTTTAACTCTTATCATAGGAGAGTACATTTGGGTTATGCTTTTTTTCCATCAAAGAAAACTCATCAAGGCCAGAGCAATCCTACAAATGGCTCAAGCTGAAAAACTCTTCATCTTGACTATTTATGGAGAAATTTCTACTAAAGATTTACTCAAACCAGGGGAGAACATATTCTTATTTCAAGTCTTTAAACATTGATTAAGCCCCTATCGTGAACACAGCACTAGGCTGGGCCCTGTGGAAGGTACACAAACTAATGAGGTATGATTCCTGAGATTTCACAATTTAGAAGAGGAAATGAATGGGCCAATGTCTAATTAGTCTTAGGTAGGACGAGAACTAATGCAATCAGCCTTAATAATAGACATATCACCGTATAACATGAGAAGAGAGAGGGGACACAGACTATTTCTGACTAAGGGGATCTGAGACGTTTTCTTGGAGGAGGTAAAATCTATTTCAAGGGGTAAGAAGATATTCCACATGGAGAAAAAACTTTGAGCAAATGTTCAGTGGAAACGTGAACTAGGCTTAGGGAATTCAGAATATTTTATAATAACTTAAAATAGTTGGTACAAGGTGAAATCCTGAACGCGACATTTACATTCAGCACTGTAATCTCCGCCTCTCCATTTTCAGCTTTTGCGGGCATTTATAATTTGTGTACTGCGTTTGTTTCTCTTGTTGGGATGAAAATATCCCAGTAAACATACACACCCTTAAGTGTTACTGACTCAATAGGTCACCCCTCCCAAGGAGTATTTGCTTTTTACAATAAAAAAACTTTTAAAATGTATTAGTTTAAGGTAAAGAAGATTCAAGATATAAAAGTATTCATAATTTAAACAGTAAGGACAGCTTTAAGAAGCTGCTAGTCCCCTTTTCTTTATTGTAAGCATTTTCAGCGTTTTGAAGCTTGCCCAGTGTTTGTTTTGATAATTACAACAGGGGCATGGGAAGAGAACCACGTTATTTTCTTCTTCTTTTTTCTTTTTCTTTTTAGTTTACTTTAAGTTATTGGAATATATGTGCAGAATGTGCAGGTTTGTTACATATGTATTCATGTGCCATGGTGGTTTGCTGCACCTATCAACCCGTCATCTAGGTTTTAAGCCCTGCATGCATTAGGTATTTGTCCTAATGCTCTCCCTCCCCTTTCCCCCAAACCCCTGACAGGCCCTGGTGTGTGATGTTCCCCTCCCTGTGTCCATGTGTTCTCACTGTTCAGCTCCCACTTATGAGTGAGAACACGCAGTGCTTGGTTTTCTGTTCCTGTGTCAGCTTGCTGAGAATGATGGCTCCCAGCTTTATCCATGTCCCTGCAAAGGACAGGAACTCATTCTTTGTTATGGCTGCATAGTATTCTATGGCATATATGTGCCACATTTTCTTTATCCAGTCTATCACTGATAGGCATTTGGGTTGGTTCCAAGTCTTTGCTATTGTAAGTAGTGCTGCAATAAACATATGTGTGTATGTATCTTTATAGTAGAATGATTTATAATCCTTTGGGTATATACCCAGTAATGGGATTGCTAGGTCAAACGGTATTCCTGAACTATGTTATTTTCTAAGACCTAACCTTTCTGTGGTGGATGGGTTGCAGTCATCTGTGTAAAGATGGTATTTTCAGACAGGAAGTTTCACCTAAGAAAACCTCTAGGAGCTACCTTAGTCTTGAGGAAAAAGCACACGTTTCAGGGACAGACAATCCTGGGTTCTAATTCCAGCTCTGCCTCTCAGAGTGTTGAGTCTGGGGCAAGTTGCTCTGCTTCTCAGAGACTAGACCTCCACGTGTGCAAACTGGAAGTGATCACAGATGACCGAGACCAGAGTGTGGCACAAAATCCCCTCAACTCACAGCAGGATGTGGCAGCTGATTTCATCTCTAAGCAAAGCCACCCCTAGCACAGATGTAGTAGAAGAGATCTTCTGGAAGTGCCCAGGGCTACAGGCATCCCTCAGAGCAGCTGCAGGTTGAGGCCAGGAGCACGTGCTGCTTGAGTGCAAAAGAGCTCCCATACCCTTCTCCCACGGCCCCTGCTGGCCCCCACCCTCCCTCTTCCTAGCCTGTTTCTCCCAGCTGATCTGCTCATTTTTCATATCTCCAGGGATAATTATTTCTTCCAGGGCACCTTCTCCCATCCTGCAGAAATGGGTTCGGTCTTATCTCTTCTTACTCCCATGGCAACTTCTAATTTACTAACACTCAATGTCTGTGTTCCTAGCTAGATTGTAAGAGTCACAAGAGTAAGTACCAACTCAGTATGGTTTACTGCCTGGCCTGTGGTAGATAGCCTTAAATATCCTTGAGTGAATTAATAAAGGAAAACAGAAATGAAGAAAGAAAGGGAGAGAAAGAGTAAAGGAGGGAAGGAAGGAAGGGGAGAGGAAGGAGGAAGGACCCTGTTAAAATTCATTCCATCATAACCAAATAGACCATGCAGAGAACTGAAGGATGGTGTGTTCAGAGTGCTGTGGCAGCCGCCGAGGAAGAATCAGAAGTCGTTCCCATTAATATGCTATGATCTTTTTGAAAGAACAAAAAGGCAGCACCGGGGCCCACTCATTCTTATATATGTCAGCTTTGCTTTCAGCGCTATTCTTGCTAAGGTTTAAATGCCAACATCATGACCCCAAAGCCCTAGGAACTCCATACAATAAATTCCCACGAACTGACACTCTGCTACTGTTCAAGAGTGAGCCTCAAAATATCGTTCACCTGCTTTGCAAATCGACCCTCTTTTACTAATTAGGGTAGATGAATATTTTAAAATAGTCTTTCAGGAAAATATAGCAGAGTATTCCATCAGAAAACATTCTGCTTCCGTTTGCAATTCAAAATATTTGATGGGATCTGGGAATGGAGAATTTGGATTGTTCTTTTCATTCTTATCTTGACTTCAGATGAGAAGTTCTAGCAAGGGGGAGAGTGAGGTTAGAGAAAGGTGAGGATGAGGTGATAGGAGATTAGCAATGGGATTTAGCATTCAATTCAATGCAAAGAACATCTATTAAGTGCTTATTGGGTTGAGTGGATTAAAATAATTCCAAGTGTCAGACACAATGTTAATAATAAAAATGTTTTATGCAATTATGGTGCCAGGTAATAAATGATCTCATTTAATCCTATCAGCTCTGTAGTTGGTATGGCACTACTGTTATCCCAACTTCCAGATGAGAAACCAGACACAGAGATTAATTTTAAAAGTGCAGAAAAAGCCCACAAAACTTCAGAACAACCTAACAAACAAAAAACACCATTTCCAGGGACTCTTACTTATTAAATGGTGAAGCTGAGAATCCAATGTGGGCATCTGGCTCAGCCTGTGTTCTTGGCCACTGCGGGAAGGGGCAGGGCAGATGGAATGGGAGGACAAAGGAATATGGGTGTGAAAGGAAAGACAGACAGACAGAGAAGGAAGAAGGAGTGAGCAAGGCTAGACAGAAACACGTTGTCTGATGATTTGGCACCCTTTAAAACTTTGTTCTTTAAATATTTATCCAACATTTGCTTAAATGAGAGGCTGAGCTCTGCCTGGGGAAAGGGCAGCAGACAGGCTGCACTCATTTGTGCCACTGTTCTAATTTAGCTCCGACCTCAAACATCATGGCCAACTCGGCAAAACAGAAGGTCTATGGGAAACAGGGTCTACCACCTCCAAGTTGTCCCTCTCAACCTACCTCACGCTTCACTCCAGCCACCATCTATTGTTCCTCCAGCATACCCCTTGGGTGTCTCATCCCCTCACCCATCCCCAAGTATCTTAAGCTTTCCAAAAACACGCAGAAATCTCTGAGAGGAGATATTTCTCTGCTAACAATTTGATGCCAGGTTACATTTGGTGTTTCTCAGAGAAGCTGCTCCAGTGGAATGGCTCCAAGCTTATCCTTGGCCTACTTCTGAGATGAGGACAGGTGAATTGCAGAGGGTCAAGTTCAAAATCACACAGGGCATTGGGAGTCATTGAAGGTTTTAAATGGAAGTGATCTGGAGACAGTTCACAGAATCCTGCATGGGGCATGATTGGTAGGTCTGGAGAGCTGAGGGCAAGAGAAATGGAAAGAACAGTATTAGTATCTCCCAATCTCAAGGCTGCCTAAGTGCCTGACTCCTTTTCAAAAATAGCAATCATTTTTGTCATTGTGGTCACCACCATCATCATAATTTGCAGGACTCAGTACAAAATGAAAATGCAGACCCCTGAGAATTTCAAGCCAGCCACAGCAAGTGGCGGCATTTCTCAGCACAGGTCACATGCCCATGAAGCCAGTCCTTCTAGGAGTCATCTTTTCTCTGTCCTAGAATTTTCTTTCTTTCTTTTTTTTTCAGACTGAGTCTCATTCTGTCACCCAGGCTAGAGGGCAATGGCGTGATCTCGGCTCACTACAACCTCTGGCTCCCAGGTTCAAGTGATTCTCCTGCCTCAGCTTCCTGAGTATCTGGGATCACAGGCACACGCAGCCATGCTCAGCTAATTTTTGTATTTTTAGTAGAGACGAGGTTTCACCATGTTGGCCAGGCTGGTCTCGAACTCCTGACCTCAAGTAATCCTCCGAAAGGGCTGGGATTATAGGTGTGAGCCACCACACCTGGCCATAATTTTCTGTAGTAACTCAGCCACTCCCTGTTTCAACTTCTTGTTTCACTGTTTGTTGACTTTACTCTGCTTTTTTCTGCTTTATAGTTTCTGCTCACTGCCTTCTTTCTGTATGTCACCTGGCCTCTGACCTTGCTATTGACTGATGATTGTCTCTGAATATCTCATTTTCAGACTCCACATAAAAGAGGGTCTGATACGTTGAAACAGACACTCTAATCTAGTGGAGATCATTTTTGTTGGCAAGAGCTCTAGCAATATTTAATCTCAAGGTCACAGACTGACCTTGACTAAGGTGTCCACTCCTGGCCAGACTGGCAAGGCACCTGGGAAGATGGAGGTCCTGGGTAGGGCAGGCACAATTGTAGGAGCCTCTTCTCCAGTGAAAAATGTAGGAGTGAGTCCTCTTCCAGGCTTTAGAGCTATAAAGAACGAGAAAAACGTGGGGGCTGGGTGTGGTGGCTCAGGCCTGTAATCCTAAAACTGAGTACCCTATTTTGAAGGTTTCTTATTTTCTTTTCCTTCTGCAGCTCTTTGTATTAACCTTTTAGTAATGCAAATGTAATCTCTACCTTCCTTTCTTTCCACCAGGTACTCCCCTGCAAGGACTGCTAGCTTACCTAATTATATGTTTGCTTAGAAGTTCCAGGGACCAAATCTTAAGACAAACAAGGTACATTCAAAATTCTCCACCAGGAGACTGCCTCAAGACAATGATTAATTTACAACCTGGTCATGCCCACAATGGTGCCAGCCAGACCACCAGATGGCCTATCGCTCAAGATAAGTCCTCAGAGCAAATCTTCTAGGCGCCACACCTCCATGCCCTTTCTGCATGCCCTGCATACCAAAATTTCCCTTCTTAAGACCCTGCTTTCTGCCCAGAAATCTGAAGTGGTTCCTTTAGAGGTGAGTTTAGTCACCTCCCCATTGCTAAGCTCTGGAATAAAGTAGCTTTCTTTTTATTGAATCTCATCCTTGTCATTTGCTTGCAAAGCTGCAAGCGGCGAGCAGCCAAGCCTGCCCTTGATAACAATCTTAGTGCTTTGGGAGGCTGAGGAGGGAGGATCACTTGAGGCCAGGAGTTCAACAGTATTGTTCACTAGACAACAGACAAGAGATAACAGAGTGAGACCCCATCTCTACAAAATATAGGAAAAAAAAAAAAAAAACAATTAGCCGGGCATGGTGGCTCACTCCTATAGTTCTAACTACTTGGGAGGCTGAGGTGGGAGGATCGCTTGAGTCTGGGAGTAAGAGGCTGCAATGAGATATGATCTCAGCACTGCACTCCACCAGCCTGGGTGACAGAGAGACACCCAGTCAAAAAAAAAAAAAAAGGAAGGAAGGAAAAGAAAAAGAAAAACACTGTAAACACTGTAGTCTTTCTTCCTGCACTCACAGGGCTTATACCCTTATTGGGGATATAGGACATGGCTAAATCATGCTAGGAGGCATCAGGCAGAACAGAAATGAGAAATAAGAAAAGCAGCTCACTGGTTATCCCCACCCTTGAGGCCATACCCTCTCCTCCCGTGCTGGCCAGGAGGTCGGACAGCCCATGCCACCACATTCCTGCCCCACCACTTGATTGTGCTGTGTCTTGGGCATGTTCCTTCACATTTCTGTGCCTCAATGTTCTCATTTATGCAATATAAAATTAGGATATTAAGAATACGGTCCTGATCTCACAGAGTTTTGTGAGGTTAAATGAGATAATCAGTTCCTAACTCAATAAGTGATTAGACCTAGTATTTTCTACCATAAGCCATTCTCTCTTCCTTTACTCATTTCTCCCACTGCTCTTGAAAGGGCAAATCTTACCTTTTTCCATCCAGAAGGTCGATGCTCCTTTCTGCTCCTGGGATTCTGCTCAGGGTTCATCTATCACCTAGTGTGTCCTCCCTTCTCTCAGCCCCCTTTTTAAGCGTGGTCTGTCTTCACAGCTCAATTTAAGTCCCAAGACTTTCATGAAACTTTCCTTGATTGTTTCAACCCACATACAAAGACTCATGGAGCAGGACGGGGTGTTGAAAACACTGAGACCTCAGGGCACAGCCCCCCTTTGTAGCTCAGGAAATGGAGGCTGACAGCCTCACCTCTGTCTCTCCCCAAATCTCCTGCTTCCATCACTCATTTGTATCACCCATCATGGCATTTAATCATCCGTTGCCTCGCTTCCTCCTTCTTCCTGTCATAAAAACTTCTCATCTTAGGCATCAGGCCTCAACTCAAATGACTCTCAACTAAGTCTTCCTCTCCCCGGAATAGATCAATATTACCAGTTATTCTTTCTCATCACCACCTGTTTTTCCCCTCAGCAGACTTCATCAAAAGGTGATTTAAGAATTACTGCTGTAATTAGTTGCCTAAGCTTTGGTTGTCGTTGTTTAAAAAATCAAACATTTACCAGATGCCTAGGTGCCCACTATGTGTGTGGCAGTGTGCCAACTGTGGGGATTTGATGGTGAACTGGACAGATCTGGTCCCTGCCTTCATGGATTTTACATATAGCTATGAAATTAAGAAGTGAGAATGAGCTCCTAAACCTTTTGGGAACCCTCATGGACTAGAAGGAGCTTTTAAAAAAAAAAAAGAATAGTACTGGGAATTTCCTCTGCACTAACTTGAAGCCAAGTAGTGAAGTGATTTCTATAGTCAAACATAAGCTGATAGAAATATCAAGTGTTCCATGTAGCATAATAAAGAAAATGAAATACCATCTTCCTTAGTCTAGGGTCCTCTTTCAAAGGGCAAGAGTCAACATTTGTTTTAGTCTTACTTGTCTACACTGATGTAATGCTTTGTTTTTTCCAATTATTTGTTTCACAAGAAACAACCTAGGTCTTCATTATGAAGGTGGCATGACCGCTGAACACCCAAGCAATTGTCTTCCTTTGTTAACTAATCTGAGTGCAAACAAAGCCCTTCATCTGAAGGTCAAGAGTTTCTTTTGCCCTTTATTTAAAGGAACTAACTCCTTCTGAAATGGCACTAAATTATAAGCACCCGATCCATTTAGTGTGAGATTAGTAATTTTATAGGCTCCAAATTGTCCACTTATGGGGACCTCCACCTTCTGCTAGCCTGTTTGAAAATACCCTCCTTAGAGATTACAATGTTCACATCCTTCAAATGTTATGAGGTTCCAATTGCCTAAAGGGCATTTCTGCTTAGCTATCTCCACAGGCACTTCAATAACATGTCTCAAATAAATTATGATCTGGTTACTCTCTTTTTATTCTTAATATCTGTTAATATCTCCCAACTAGCAATCCGAGATGCACTCTTGACACCTTATTCAAATACAAAATCCTGCTGTTTTTACCTAAACATCTCTCACCTCCCAGCCCCTAAACCTCTCAGCCCCTTCCTTTCAACACTCTTTCCTCTCCTGCCATACCTCCTTCCCCTGCCCTGGCTGAGACTGTATTATCTCCATTACCCTTGAAAGTACTTGAACTGTGGCTTCCTAATTTTTCTCAAGCCTTCACTTCTGTCTCTCCAATCTCACACTCCCATTGCACCCGAATGATCTGTTCGCAATTCCCATCTTGTCACTTCTTTCTTTAAACCCCTTCGGTGGTTCCAATCATCACCCAGCAGTTTTTCTCAAGGGAATGGAGCTCTTTTATAATTTGGGGAGGGACAAGAACATCTTGCTTGTGCTGGACTGTCCATCACACTGAAAGACAGTAAGCTTGCCTGGCTGCAAGGCCACTAAATGCCGACACACAAATTTCCAAACATGCCCTACGCTGCCTCAGCTGATAATAATCTCTAAGAGAAAAGTGTGTGCTTCCTAATATAGCCTGCAAAGCCCTCCAGCACCTGGCCCTTTTCTCAGCTTCCAGCCTTCCTCACTCTTGCCTCACACTGATTCCCTGTGAACAGTGGACTGCTGTGCTGTTCTCCCTGCCTGATGCCTCGTCCAGCTTCCTCCCCCAGATGATGTCTTCTCATTCTTCAAGACTCAGTTCTTGGTCTCCTTGAACAGGTTCCCTTTCCTTGTCTCCATGACTGCCCTTCCGCCCACTACCTGAGCACCGATTAGACAGGTGTGTCTCCCAGCTCATGCTAACTTCTAAATGCCTCTAAAGGTTCATGTTAACTAAACTCATAAGGCATTAATAAATATAAATCTGCATAGCTGTTTGTTAATTTTCATGAGAAATGAACATGAGAAACACCCCTCATGTCAAGTAACGATGCCCTGTTTATGCTTGAAGGGTCCACAGGTATTTCTGAGGAAAGTGTGGCAGAGGCAGATGCACTTTTCAGGTGTGGCATCAAGGAGGTACTTGCTGTCTGTATTAGCTTCCTAGGGCTTCCATAACAAATTAAAACAACCATAACGTATTCTGCACAGTTCTGGAGGCCAGAAGTTGGAAATCAGGGTTCAGCAGGGCTGCGCTTCCTTTACAGGCTCTAAGGGAGCATCTTCCCTTGCCTCTCCCAGCTTCGGTGGCTCCAGGCCCTTGGTTTATGGCTCTACAACTCCAATCTCTGTCTCCACATGACCTTCTTGCCTTCTCTGTGTCTTTTTTTTTTCTTGTTTCTTATAAAGACATGTGTCACTGGATTTAGGGCCCACCCTGATGATGATCTCAACTCCAGATCCTTAATTATATCTGACAGGACCCTTTTTCCAAATAAGGTCACCATGACAGGTTCTGGGGGTTAGGAGGTGGATCTATCTTTTTTGGGGGGCACTATCCAATCCACTACAATCTCCAACACATTTGTGGGATCCTCTTCATAGCAGAGCTGTGTTAGACCAGGTGACCTGAATATTGGCTTGAATATTGGGATGGGTCACTGAGAATTAGGCTACCTTGTCACCTGGCAATGATTGGAAATACCCATGGCCAAGCTCTTTGTCTTTTACTTTACTTTCCCTATACTGGCACAGCTCACTTTCTCTCTGAGTATCCTTCAATGTTAATTTATGGAGAGTCTTTTAAGCCTCTCCCTGAATGAGATGCTGAGGTTGCTATAGAAGAAGCCTAATGGATTTCCTCATCTTCCTGGGGCCAACCTTCCTCTTAAGAAAGATGATGATTACTTGTCATAATGAATGGTAAAGAAAAGTGGTGGCTTCAGAAAGGGAGCATGGCTAGGCTTTGTCAGACTCAATTTCCTGAGTGGTAAAGGGAGGCTGCACCCTGAGGTCTACATGTTTTCAACACCGGGTACTTCTCTGCAAGTCTCTCTGTGTGAATTGAAACAATCAAGGAAAAATTTCATGAAAGCCTTGGGTCTTAAGCTGAGTCACAGAGTTAGATCAGGCTTCAATAGGGAAGAAAGACAAGGAAAGCCAGTCCATCCAGCCTGAACAAACCTATGGGGACAGGAGGGGGAGGGGTATCTAGAGGAAAAGGACTAGAATTCATCTGCTCTAGAGGAGGAGGCAGAACTGGTCTGGGAACAGAGGAGCAGGGTTAGGATATGAAACAGTAGGAGATAAGGATGGAAAAAACCACAGATGCGCAGGGCTTAGAGGCCAGTCTGCTGCAAATGTGGAGTCATAGAGCCATTGAAAGAGTTTCCAAATAGGAGGAGAAATAGGAGTTGAGGTTATTAAAGTGGTATTTGTTTCTTCAAAAAAGTATTTAAGGCACGAAGAAAAGGTGAGACCAGGAATGAGAAGCCAACTCAGGATACTGTGACAGTTGCCCAGGTGTATGACAGGGTGGGACTTGGAGTAAGGTAATGATAAGGCTAGAAACCTATGTGAGTTGTTGATTTATTAATTGGTCTCTTTAAAGACAGAGAAATCTCAACTCGTGAGTTAGGAGGCTGAGGGACACCTAGAAATCGGGACATTTGGGAGTCGAACTTGAACGTGTTGAGTTGTGGTAATGTCAGGACATTCAAATAGAAATGTCCAGCTGTTTGTTAGAGACAGCTCATTGCTGCCCTGCCACTGCCACAGCAGTGTCCTGTCACAGTCTGTCCTGATGGGCTGTCTCTCCATTGCTCCTGGGAAGACAGCCTCCTGTTAACTCCACGAAGGCATTCTCTGTCTTATCTTGAATGTGACCTTTTCCTTAATTTATAATAGTGGCTCCTGAATCTTTTGTTGTGTTAGCATCCATTCTCCACTCTCTAGTGGTTGAAAAAGAGGCACAAGGGGAGGTCAGGGCAGCGTCCATTTATCTATTTGTTCAGCAGATATTTATTGAGTACTTCTTACTTTGTCTCAGGCACTATGATAATCACGGGGCATCTAAGAGTCAGTAAAACCAACCTGGCCCCCTTCAAGGTGGGGCAGATAGATGGCAAACAAGGGTGAAAAGTGCAAGAAAGGAAAGTGCAGGATTCTTAGAGCATAACACAAGGAAGCCAAATAACTCTGGAGTCGGGGGGCTCTTCACTCTGCAGGTGCCTGCTAAGGAAGCAGAATTTAAGTGGAGTCCTATGGAGTTATTCAGGGCAGGGCTGCAGGATGGCACAACTCCAGGGGGCACCTTACATCATAGTCTGTCAATGGGCCCCTGGAGATGTGCAAGAAAATGGCCTAGAATGAGGGCTGGGAAATAAGGTGGGGCATGGGGGTAGGGTTGGACTTTTTGACCAGAGGAGAATCTTGGGGAACTCATTGCAGCTCAAGTCTTACAGGGACCTCTAAGCTGATCAGAGTTGATACCAACTCGTGCTAACTAAACTCATAAGGCATTAATAAATATAAATCCGCATAGCTGTTTGTTAATTTTCATGAGAAATTAGAGTATATCTGTCATGCAGACCAGAGATTGACAGCTTTGAGGTGCTGACTCATACTAACTAAACTCCCAAGACATGAATATATGCAAGCCAGCATGCTGGCTTGTTAATTTTCCATGAGAAACAGAGTCTATCTGTCAAGTAGACCAGAGATTGACAGCCCATCCTCTCCCTGTGTGAGGGGCTCCCTGGGAAGTCCAATTATCCCAGGGTTTCGTAGTGAGCCTGAAATCAGAGGAAAGAGCAGTTATTACACGACCTGAAGATTTACAAACCTCAGGTTCTGTGCCTGATGCATCTGCCGCCTGCTGGGGACAGGCTCAGGGGGCTTGTCAGGGGAAAGGGGCAATGTGGGGTCTCTGCTCACAGGAACCTCTTTGTGCCTCTCTGTGCCAAAGCTCATTTAGTCTCCTGATTCTCATACTCTTGAGACAGAGTAGGAACAAGACTTGGCCTTGTTACCGGTGGTGAATCCGACTGCTCTGCAGCAAACTCGATCCTTGCCTCCTCAGAGGAAGGAATTTGGCCAAGGGGCAGAAGTAGGTTTAAGGCAGAAGCAGAGACCGAGGCAAGTTTTAGAGTAGGAGTGAAAGTTTATTAAAGAGTTTAAGAGCAGGAACCAAAGGAAGTAAAGTACATTTGGAAGGGGGCCAAGTGGGTAACTTGAGAGATCCAAGTTCCCTGTTTGGCCGTTGACTTGGGGTTTCATACATTGACATGGTTCCAGGGTTTTCATTTCTCTTCCCTTGATTTTTCCCTCGGGATGGGCTGTCTGACTCTGCAGAGGCCTGCCAGCACTTGGGAGGGGCCGCACATGCAGTGTGTTTACTGACATGCCCACTTGAGGTGCTTTTCCCTTAGCAGCTGAGCATTCCTAGAGGAAGGTCATAGACCAGTTAAATTCTGCCATTTTGCCTCTTAGTGCACATGCTTGAGCCCACTTGCCCAGCTCATGAGATCTTAGCAGGAAGCTGCTGATCGTGAGCATCAGGCATTTTCTATAGGGAGACTGTCTTTCCTTGTCACCAACTACCTGACCATCACCTGATGATCACCCAACATTCCTTGCGGTGGGGGCCTCTCCTGCCCTGCTCCTGTCTGCCTACCTACCTAGTCTAACAGCTTCAGGACACTTCCACTAGAGCATTCTTGCATGCATTCCCACTGACCACAAGCCCTACACTACTACCTCACTGCCTTTTACTTAAAGATGTCTGGGAACTGGCCTTAGGAAATCCAGATACACAAACCAAGGTTGTGTAATGTTTCACGTCAGAAAGGAATGCTGAACAACTTATTTACAGCCTTGTTGCTGCTGGCCAGACCATTGGGTGGCCCGTTACTCAAGATAACCATTGAAACCAAATATGGTGACCTGCATACCCTACCCTTCAGTGCTTTGCCCTTCCAAGTCCAGCCTGCATACTCTACTCCTGATGTCATTTCCTGTGTTTTGCCTAATAAAAAAGCCCAAGCATCTCTTTTTGGAGAGCCAGAGAATTCTCTCTCTCCTGTGCTGCCACCCTTATGTCCAGACATAAACTCCAATGAAGTCTTGTCTGAGAAAACTCTTTTGGCTTCATGTCAATTAGTGCACTGAGAGTCCAGGAACCCTCGGTAACACTCTTCTTTTCAATGTGTGAATGATAACTGGAGCCTGGGATTAGCCTATTGACCTCACGCAACTGTATAAAATCAATGTTTGTGTTGATTTTAAGAATTTAAAATTAACAGGGGCAACTCATTGTTCAGGTTCTTGGTGGCACCTTCCTGCTGTCCTCAGTCCTACCCACACTTACAAGCTAATTTGGTATCATGGATTGTCAGTAACAGCTTTATGGTTTTAGAGAACGCTGAATGCAAATCAGCCTGTAACCAGGTAAAATGCAGGGTAGCTTTGGCCATTGTGTAAGTCATTTTGCTAGGATTAGAACTCACACCTACAGACTTCCTGCCCCGCTCTGCTGGTGCTGTGAAGGCCTGACTAAACACTACCCTACTACTGTGGGGGCAGGGTGCCTAGGCTCTGGCCTGATCTACACTGGTCCCTCCTCAATCTGGATACTCAATGTGGTGGCAGAGTAACAGCCCCCCAAAGACCTCCACATGCTAATACGAACCTTATATGGCAAAAGGAGCTTGCGGATGTCATTAGATTAATCAAGTCTTGAGATGGGGAGATGATTGTGGATTATATGGACCCAATGTAATCTCAAGGGTCCTTATAAGGGAGAGGAGTTAGATGAATGAAAGAATGAGATGTGAGGGTGGATGTCGAGGTCAGAGTTTTGAAGATGCTATTCTGCTGGCTCTGAAGATGGAAGAAAGGGCCATGAGCCAAGGAACATGGCAGCCTCTAGAAACTGAAAAAGGCAAGGATACAGATATTCCTCTAGAGCCTTCAGAAGAGACACAGCCCTTCTGATGTCTTGATTTTAGGACTTCTGACCTACAGAACTGCCAGATAATGAATTTGTGTTGTTTTACCCCCATCTCAACAATTGGAAATGGATACAGTTGGCTTCTCCTGTCTTCAGGACTTACCTAGCTGTGTTCACCTTGCTCTTGAGAGCCCCATCACTCCATACACATGAGAGTCTGTTGGTGGGAGACAAGTCACCAGAATTTGTGCAGCGTGGAGAGTTATATTTCTCACAGCTGTGCAGTGTTAAATGCCCCAGCTCATTGCTCCTCATGCATAAGTGGTGATTCCATGCCCTGGGCCAAAAATACAGTTCCATTGTCACCGCCTGTGTCCAACACAGCTCTCCTGGGGTGCTGATGAAGATGTTGGCTTTCTTTGAAGCTAGTCATTCAGATCAGCTCTATGGGGGCCGTATGCAAGATGAGAAATAGATCCAAGATCCTCATCATCATGCAGGTTTTGTATCAAAATGCACAATGAACTGACTGGAACAGGAAATAATTAATCAGGACATTACAGAGCAGTTAAGTATAATTAATTCATACAAAAGAATGTGAGTGTGCAGTTTTAGCTGCTAGAGTGATTTTATTTCCCTGCAAATTTAGTTCAAGATAAACAAACATCAGAATAGTCTTTTCAGGTTTTTCATGACTCATGGGTTATTTCCTCCTTTCTAGTTACCAAAAATATTATTAAACTTATACACTAGCACCGCCAAGTTGATCATATTTTAGAAAAAACTCCTTGCTCATAGTAAATGGGAAATTAACTCTATCATAGAAGTCACTTTCCACATATGTTAATATCTGTGTGAGTATGTGGGCGTGAGGCAGAAACCTAGCACTTACTGCAGAATAAAAACTGGAGGGAAATTTTGATTTCTGCCCAAATATCTTAAAATCTAAGCAGAATGCATAAAAAATTATGTTGTGAAAACACTATCTGAGAATGCAACTTAATCTCAAGGGTAAACTTTATTGATATTGTGTGGGTTTTCCTTTCCTCTTTTTTTTCTCTTCTTGGAGCTGGGAGCTCTTTATAAGAAGAGAGGTGAAAAATGTCAGGCAATATGGGTTGGTGATAGTAGCAGCATTATTGGTCTTCTACCAGTTCTCCTGTCATAGTCGGGACACTCAAAAAGCCAAAAAGACATGCCCTGTAAGCAGAACTTAATGTAGAGGTAGAAAAATTCATCATGCAGGAGTGTTGGAGGGAATATTTTCTTCTCTTTGTGGCTCCAGAGAACACAGTGTGTTCTGTCGAGCTAGAAAAAACAGAATTGGGCTGGTGTGATGGATGATGAGTGTTTGGAAGTGCCAATCCATCAAGGCCACAATAGAAAAGGCAGGGCTCCTGATGGCTTTCATCAGGCCAGTGTGCTTCTCTCCTCCAATGGATCACTGTAGGATATTGATTCACTTCCAAGATTAACCGGATCACACATTACAACCAAAGGGCTGTTTGGCTACCTATGTCACATAATGTTTTATTATGTGACAAATATAGACATGCTCCAATTTCTGATCTAATTCACAGTGTAATGATGCTCCAGTTTCTTAAGCCATAATTCTTGTATTTGGAATCAGTCTAGTTCCCAAGAACTTCAGTTTGATGCTCTTCAAGTTCTACCTTCACTATAGGATGTGGTTTTCAAGATGAAAGTTATGACCCACCAATGGGTTTTGAAATAAATGTAGTAGGCCACAACCAGTATTTTTTTTTAATAAAGGAATAGAATAGAAAAGAAAATATC
Organism: Papio anubis; assembly: GCF_008728515.1. Classification (NCBI taxonomy): domain Eukaryota; kingdom Metazoa; phylum Chordata; class Mammalia; order Primates; family Cercopithecidae; genus Papio; species Papio anubis. Next base: position 27,756,817 of record NC_044977.1, read on the forward strand.
AGGATATATAACACATGGCAAGCATGATAATATGTAAAACTTTGGTTTCAAAGATAATATGTGTGTCTACTTATGTATCTATTTCACACCATACATGCTGACTACACACCTACATGTTTGTGTGTACTTGGTTGTGATAAAAATTTATTAAATGATAGTAAAAATGTGTTTGAAAAAACAAATAATTCAATCTAAAAATGAGAAAAGCATCTCAATAGACATTTCTCAAAAGAAGACATACAAATGGTTGATGAGAATATGAAAATATGTTCAACATCTCTATTAGGGAAATGTAAATCAAAATCACATGAAATATCATCCAACTCCCATTAGAATGGCTGCCATCAGAAAGACAAAACAACAACAGCAACAACAACAAAAACCAAGCGTTGGTAAGGATGTGGAGAGAAGGGAATTCTTATATTACATTTTTGGTAAGAATGTAAATTAGTACAGCCATTATAGAAAACAACATGGAGGTTTCTCAAAAACCTAAAAACATAACCACCGTATGATTCAGCAATCCCACTACTTCCCCAAATGGAAGGAAATCAATAATGGAAAAGACATCTGCATTGCCATGTTTATTCCAGCACTATTCACAATAGCCAAGGTATGGAGTCAACCTAAATGTCCATCAACAGAAGAATGAATAAAGAAAATGTGGCATGTATACACAATGGAGTACTATTCAACCATATAAAAGGAATGAAACTGGGCGGGGCATGGTGGCTCACGCCTGTAACCTCAGCACTTTAGGAAGCCGAGGTGGGAGGATCACCTGAGGTCAGGAGTTCAAGACCAGCCTGACCAACATGGAGAAACCCCATCTCTACTAAGAATACACAATTAGTCAGGCATGGTGGCGTATGCCTGTAATCCCAGCTACTCAGGAGGCTGAGGCAGGAGAATCGCTTGAACCCAGGAGGCAGAGGTTGCAGTGAGCTGAGATCGTACCATTGCACTCCAGCCTGGGCAAGAAGAGCAAAACTCCGTCTCAGAAGAAAAAAAAAAAGGAATGAAACTCTGAATCCTGTCATTTGTGACAACCTGGATGAGCTTGGAGGACATTATGTTAAGTGAAATAAACCAGGAACAGAAAATATATGTTCTCTCTCATACATGAGAGCTAAAAAAAGTTGGTCTCTTGGAAGTAGAGAGTAGACTAGTGGTTATTAGAGGCTGGGAAGCATAGTGGGAGAGGTTGGTTAACAGACACAAAATTACAGATAGATAGGGGAATAAGTTCCAAGTGTTCTATAGAACTGTAGAGTGAATATACTTAACAATAATTTATTGTATATTTTTAAAAATCTAGAAGAGAGGATTTTGAATATTACCAATACAAAGAAAAGATCAATGTTTGAGGTAATAGATACGTCAATCACCCTGATTTGGTTATTACACATTATATACATGTATTCAAATAGTGCTCTGTATCCCATAATATGTGCAATTCTTATATGTCAACTGAAAATAAAAAGAAAAACATTTGAAGGCTCGCGCTGTATGTTTTGAGCCATTCTAATGCCTGAATCACTTACAGAGAGATGCAGAGTGTGATGAAGCTAGTCTGTACTGAGAAAAGAGATGGCTAGAGCCAAAAAAAGAAAGGGACATATGGAAGCATACTCACAGTGGCTACTCAGCTCCCTACCATTGCCTCTGACGAGTTGAGGTCCCCAGGAGGTCTCCTCATACACATCGTTCTTCCGTGATTGCCTGTGAGATATCTCTTTCCTTTCTTTCCTATCTGTATACACAGCATGAGTTTCCATATGCTAAATGGGACATAACATGATTGATTAACTAGGAGACATGTGTAGACCCTCTTATGACCCACACAGAAGTAGAGTGTGTGGGCAGAGAGAAAGGCCTGTTGCATAAGTGCCACAGTCTCTTTGTTGTGCTAAAAGTAATGGAAATGTCTAAGAAGTATTGTGATGGCCTAAGACATCATTCCCGAGTGAGAGCTAGATGGAATCACACGCCACATTTTTACGTTTACAATTTCAGTGTTCTAGCTATATACTTGAAACTATAAACAATGCTTTTGTTATAGAGATTCCTGCAGTCCCCCTGCCGCTCTTTTTTTTTTTTTTTTTTGGTTAACTGAAACAAAAGTGTGTATAATGCTGTTTTTGTTAAGGTAAGGTTGCCTGGGCACACCACCCTCACATCACGGCAGAACACATTATACTAGCGCCTACAGTCGTTTGGGCCAACCCAAGGGAATTGCTCTCCCTTGTAATCGTAATGACCTAAAAGTGAACAGGTAACATACCCAACATCTCAGATTCATTATTTTTAATGTATATTTTTTTTGGTAGCTTTAGTATGGGGCAGTCACATCAAAGGTGCTTGTTATGACCTAAGCAATCATCCTCAATAGCTGATAACATCCAAAGAGAGAGACAACCAGACATCATGCACCTCCTGATTACAGTACCAAAAAATGCAAACTAAGTCTGCACAACCTCCGGCTCTAAGTACCAATGCCCAGGAAACACAGGAGAAAAGGAAACGTCCTAAACAATGTTATTATGGGAATGCCATTAACCAAAGCCAACATGTGGGAGACTACCAGACAAGATTTAGTTCCTTTAACAACATTAACAACACAGCAAACAGGGAAAAAGAGGATGGAGCTTTCATGCCTCAGGGATACTGAGGCAAATAAACTGTCAGTAAAGAAAAGACAGCAAGGTAGAAAGAGGCTATCTATAGGATAATTAGGAAAATGTAAATACTAAATGAATATCTGACAATATTACAGAATTATTAATATTGGTTTTTAGGGAGCTGTGATGATTCTTAGGGAGCTGTCATGATGCTGTCATAGTTGCCTTTAAAAAGGCCACTCTTTGTCTTTTACAGATCCACACTGAAATGTTTACTGATGAAATGCTCTCTAACATCTGGGATTTCCTTCAAAATTATCTGGGGCAGAGAGGGAGTGGGTAGGGGCAGAGGAAATAAGATAGGACGTAAGTTGAAAATACTGAAGCTGAGTGAAGGGAGTTCATTGTAATACACTCCACACTTTGGTATATGTTTGAAGATTTCCCTAATAAAAAAAATTCAGTGTCTATTTTACAGATGTATTTGTCATTTCAACAAACATATATTGAAATCATGTTGCACACTACGGATTGGAGACATATAAACAAATTAGCATTCTGGCCAGACTGTTTATCATTACTTCTTATTTCCTCTTTGTAAGATGCCACTTGTCTGGGCAAGGTAGCACATGCCTGTAATCCCAGCTCTTTGGGAGGCTGCAGTGGGACCATCACTAGAGGTCAGCACTTGGAGACCAACCTGGGCAACACAGTGAGACACCATCTCTACAAAAAGTAAAAATAAAAAAATTAGCCAGGTATGGCATCATGTGCCTATAGACCCAGCTACTCAGGAGGCTGAGGTGGGAAGATAACCTAGTCCCAGGAGTTCGAGTCTGCAGTGAGCTAAGAAGATGCCACTGCACTCCTCCCTGGGTGACAGGGCGAGACCCTGTCTCTATAAAATAAAATAAAATGCCATTTATTTTAAGACACACAATTATATTAATTGCAGCTTTTGAAGTCTCCCGAAGGTCAATGCTCACTTAGAGTGGGAGAGGGGGAAAAAAGACCACCATGTTCAAATTAAACATTGATTTTAAGACACATCCTAATTTCAGACTATCCGAACTATATATCTTGAGATCAAGGAAGAATGGTGATTCTCACTTTCTTTTGGATCTATAGTAAATATCTGGTTATAAAATCCGAGTGTATCCTAAGGGAAAATATTGTGTTCAGTGTAACTGGGGTTTTGATCCTATAGTTTTTTCTTTCTTTTTTTTTTTTTTTTTCCAATGTGTCAGAATCTAGCTATCAAGTTGAAATAGGTTAATCTGAACTTATCACCAGCAGATGCATCTCAGTCATCTGGAAGAAAATGCTGTTGCAAGAAGTAACTCTGGGTATGTGCTTCAAGAATGCAGTTGTGGAAACCATGTTTGCAGCTGTTTTCAACTGTTTCCCAGGAGTCAAGGAAAATTCAAGAGTCTGAGACCAAATGGTACCTTCAGCACAGTCTTCCTTGGCACAGCTGTGGAGAACAGGGCCAGGGCTTTGAGTCAGAGGAACTGGGTTGAAACCTGCGTGTACTGGTTGCCAACCTGGTGACCTTGGATAGCCTTTTAATTCTCTGAACCTTATATTCCCCCTGGATAAAATATATCTGATGAAACCTGCTGTTGCGTGTTCTGGGATTTAAATGAGTAACACCATACCTAAAGCATTTGGTGCAGTGTTAGGACGTGTAGAAGCTTAAGTTGTTATTCTTCTTAACATTTTCCCGGAACCAGGGTGAGGCTCCCTGAGCATGTGACTTTTTAGCTCCGTCTGACGACTGGTCCCTGCAGTTAACTGATCGTTCTACAAAGCAACCATTTGCTGAATTCATTGCCAAAGAATCGATACAGGTGATATCTCAGCTCAAGCTGCTATATCAAAATACTATCGACTGAGTGGCTTAAACCACAAACATTTATTTCTTACAGCTGTGGAGGCTGGGAAGCCCAAGCTGAAAGTGCTGGCAGATCCTGTGTCTAGTGAGGGCTGTCTTCTTGCTGTATCCTCACATGGTGGAGAGAGAGGTCTCATGTTTTTCCATTTCTTTAATGAGGGCATTCATCCCGTCATGAGGGCCCCACCCTCACCCTCATCACTTAATCTAACCCGGTGACTCCCAAAGCCCCTACCTCCAAGTACCATGAGGATTAGGGTTTCTACATATGAACTGAGGGGAGGAAGACACAAACATTTAGTCTATAGCAGGTGAACTGGCTGCTTCCATCCTGGCTTGGAACTTCAGACACAGAAGCCTTGGGACTTTCTCAGGACTTTCTCCAGGTCTGACTCATGCTCAGCAAACAAGCATCTCTGTGGATCATGTGACCTTAGCCAGGGATGTTGGTGGAACTGTGTGTTGATCTAGGTACCTAGCCCATGCTAGGTGCTCATCAAGTAGCTTTATTGAGTGACTGTGACTGAAAAGGCATCCTGGGCTGTGCTTTCACACCACCGGTGCCAATGCTGTGCATTTGTTCTTTTCCCAGGTTTTTTTTTTTTTTTTTTTTTTTTTTGAGATGGAAAATCTTGCTTTGTCTCCCAGGCTGGAGTGCAGTGGTGCGACCCTGGCTCACTGCAACCTCCGCCTCCCAAGTTCAAGCAATTCTCCTGCCTCAGCCTCCCAAGTAGCTGGGATTATAGACGTGCACTACCTTGCCCTGCTAATTTTTGTATTTTTGGTGGAGATGGGGTTTCTCCAGGTTGGCCAGGCTGGTCTTGAACTCCCAACCTTAGGTGATCTTCCTACCTCTGCCTCCCAAAGTGCTGGGATTACAGGTGTGAGCCACCGTGCCTGGCCTCTAGGATGTTTATATGCTCTCTATGCACCATGATATTAGCGCCCTGGCAGAGCAGTCTCAGTTCCACTTCTGAGCTGGGATGAGTATTTAACTCCTTCCCCATCCCCTCCCTGATGGGAACTAGGCAGCACTACAGGGCCAGAGGCAGAAAATGGGGAGGGCTTCTCACCTGTCCTTGTCCATGAATAGCCAATGCTCTGCTGAGGACTCCAGGAACCCACTCTTCATGATCAGCCTCAATTGGCAGTGGCCATCTCCCCTGGCAGCAAGCACCAGTGGATTTCTCTTCCTGCCCACATCTGCTAGATGAGGGTGACCCCCTGGAGAGAGGCTGGGAGAAGCTAGCCAGCCTGTAACCAGTGAGCTAGTGTGTGCGCATATTGTATGCATGCTGGGGGACAGAAGAGGATGTGGGGAAGGGCACCTTGCTTTCCCCAGGTGAAGAAGCAAGGAAATGTGTCCTTCCCAACCTTCTTTCTAGACCAGCTAATACTCCACTTCCACCCTTTGGGCAAGACATTTATCTGTCTGAGCCTGAATTCCCTCATGTATATGAAAGATGGAGAAGACCATCGTAGAAATTCATGTTTATTAGTATTCCAAGCAAAAGAGCTAAAGGTTAGTCTCTCAAATTCCTACCCCTTTGAAGACTGATGGATAAGAGTCTTTAAGTTTACTGCAGGTGATTAAGCATGTAAGGGCTAAAGACAGCAGAACTTTTGCCAAAGTAGGTGCCACGGTAATTCTGCCATGACCTATGTAACAGGAAATGGGTGGATTAATAGTTGCAGACTATCTACAGATTTCCATCCTCTAAGTCTTCCAGGCAGAGGCTACAAAATAAAATACGCTTAAGAGCCAGGCAGGTAATGAGAGTGAGTGGTGCATGCCAGGGGTAAATATTAGCACTATTCCTTGCTTCCACAAAGGCACTTTCTGCACTTGCTGGTAAAACACACAGTCCTCTGGGTATATGTTTTGTTTTCTCACATTTTGTAGATTCATGAGCACAGATAAATATTTCTCCACTACTAGCAAAACACTAAAATATAGGCTCAAGTAGCAACTGTGGAAGGAGCCCTGGAGAATTGGGAAGCATATGCACTCTACCCAAAGAGGACCGAAGCTGTGCAACTCTAGCTCACCGTTAGGGGAGGGGAGTAATGTGGGCCCAGTGTAGCCAGATCCTCTACTTCTTTATTAACAGAAACTGAAAATTCAGATTTTTTAAAATGTAGAGTCTCCTGCTTTTGCTGTTTTTCTTTTTCTTCTTTTTCCCTTTTAACGGTGCACATGTATTTTTTTAAAACTTTGTGCACACCAAATAAAACCCACCTGCCGGTGGCCTGTCAGCCTCTTACCTTCCACACAGCACACTGAATTTTGAAGGGTTCTTGCTGAATCGCTCTGAATCTGACATTCTGGGTAACCTCCTCATGCAACTGGGAGCCTTTGGAATCTTCACAACCAGGAGGGCCGTGTCTTTGACCTTGATTTAGGCCTCGTGTCTTCAGGGCATGCCAAGGGGCTGGTGCAGGCTGGACAGAGGCGTGATCTCCTTTTCTCAGCATAATTTCCTTCCTGGGGTTTTCATATCACCCTGAGGCAGGAGCTGGGGTGTTGGCTTCTTCTGAAGGTCACTTTCTGGCCTTTGCCTGGGTGGAGATTAGAGAAGAAAGGCAATCCTGGAAACCTCACCAGCTTCCCGGGAGAGATGATAGGCAAGTAGCGCTGGGCGAGCCATTGAGGCATCTGGGCCAAGTCCTTCATTTTACAGACAAACAAGCTGAGATGCAGGAAGCCACAGCATCTTATCTGGGTCCCCAGTTCATCAGCAACAGCTAAGGGGTGAGAGCCCGTGTTTCCCGCCCCACCACCCAATGCTTCATCCACTGTGCTTTTTGGCCTCTGCCTCTACAAAGCACACTCAGCCCCTCCCAGCCATCTCTGGAGTTTAGTTGGGATTTGAACTGACTGAATGATGGGACTTCACTACTAAGCCTGGGGACCTAGGTAAGGCCAAAGGAAAAGTTGAGGAAGGGAGAGGAAGAATTGGAAACACTCGTTTTCCTCTGGCTGTGAGCAGAATTCACCTGAGATCCACTCGGAAAAGGGTCTGTTGCTTATTTTGTCACCAGGGTCTGGAGTCGCCCATGTCCAAGGTGCCTATCAGGTCATGAGGGACAGACCTGGCAGTGACATTTCCATGGCTCTCCACCAATTTTCACTGGCCTGTTGCTTGATTCAAACGAGCACCTTTCTCACTGCCAGCGAAGGGTCTGCTCCCCTCTGGCAGGTATCCTGACAGAAAAAACTTGGCTTAAAGAATTGTTTGTCCTGTGATTTCTGACATACGATTTGCTATTTAATCCTAAGTAGCTATTTTTTTAAATCAAAAGTTTCAGGTTTCTCCCAACACCACCCTTTAAAAAAAAAAAAAAAAAAACTTAAAAAATGGGGAAATGTATGGATTTAATATTTTTCTTTTCCTGCTTATGACTGGGGGAAAAAAAGTTTAACATTTGTTGAGCTCCTAGTTATATTCCACTAGGCTCTTTTATATACATTATTTTATGTAGTCTTCAAAATATTTCCAGGGCCAGGCATGGTGGCTCACACCTGTAATGCCAGCTGTTTGGGAGGCCAAGGCAGGAGGATTGCTAGAGCCCAGGAGTTTGAGGCCAGCATGGGCTACATAGTAAGACCCAGTCTCTATGTCTCTACAAAAAGTTTTTTTTAAAAAATTAGCCAGTATACTGGTGCATGCCTGTAGTCCCAGCTACTTGGGAGGCTGAGGCAGGAGGATTGCTTGAGTGCAGGAGATCAAGGCTGCAGTGAGTCATGATCATGCTATTGCACTCCAGCCTTGGTGACAGAGCAGTACCCTGTTTCAGGAAAAAAAAAAAAATCCAGAATGTATGTATCACTATTTAAAAAAATGTCCTATGTAATAAATGAGGGGATCAAAGTTCAGAGAAAGTAAAAAATGTTCTAAATTTATATCCCCTATCTTGGAGGGACAGTGTCTGATCCTGACTGTATTCTTAGGCCTTGCATAGCGCCCAGCACAGAATAAATGCTCAACAAATAGCTTCTGATAATGTTATTTCCAGGGTAAGACAGTCAATAAATGATGAGCCTTTCATGAAAGATTAAAAAAAAAAAACACGCAAAAAAACCTTGTGAGATAAAGAAAAGAAAGACATTTGCATCATTACTAGTGAAATAAGAAATGACTGTGATTTGTGGACCATCACATCTTTCTTTCAAGGATTTGGCTTTATTTGACGTGGTATCTCACTTGTCTCTTTCACCAATCCTGGCAATATTCCTGACAAGTGAGAGGAAGTGAGACAAGAAATGATAGAGTAACGGCCAAGTATGCAACTCCAGGGCCAGGCATAGTCATTGTCTGCTTGGGCCCCAGCTCTTTCCTGCACCCCTGGGGTCATCAAAGCACACTTTCTCTTCAGATTCCTCTGGAGAGAGGGGTTTCTGCCTCTTACCCCATCCCCTTCACCTAGGAGAGAACGGTCATTAAACTCAGCAAGCAAGATTATCTTACCTTGGGTTTTTAGTTAATGGGGGTAGACACAAAACAACTAAGGAAATTGACTGTGGTAAGGTATTTAGACAAAGCAGGTAGAAACAACCCCTGCCCCCTAATCTGACTTCTGCACATCTGACATTTACTGTGTACTAAAATTTAGTTGAAAAGAAGCAAAATCCTAAGTCAACGTTTTGCTGAGCATTTATGTATTGCTTTTATTGCCAGAAAAAAATAACACCACACTGATACTTTTAGCTATAGCTCTAGATACAAGCTTTGCTTATATTAGCCCAACATGGTATCTTTTCATCAGAATCACAGAGTAAGTTATAGAAGTGGCTTTACAGTCACATTCTTCTAGAAGATTTCTATACTCCAACTGGAGATCTACAGACCTGTCCACTACAGGGCAATGGGAAGTTTGCATGAGACTCCTACTTACACCCCTACCGCTACTCATCTTAAAAGCTTGTGTGAGACACGGAAGTCTTGATTAAATGCAGACGACAGTGTCCTGAGTTGATTTTTCTCATTTGACATTAGACTGTCTCGATTTAAGTAGCTCGGTAAGAAGTGAGACATAATTGGGTCTTGCTTTTAATTAAACATAGACATATATTTATTTATTTACTAGTACCACTGAGATACTGCTTAATTTTCATTAATGCTATTGACTTTTTCCTCTCCTTAGAACAACATTCTTGTTAATCGTGCGGCTGCAATTAGTTGTCCTGTGTTTATCTTTCCGGTTCCACAGCTAATTCCAGTGTAGAACCAATTTATTTATAGTTTTCACTGCTCAGAACATCCTACCCACTAAAAATTCATTGATAATGCCATAACTGAGTGTCCTTTTATTTTTGGGTGGAAGGAAGCAGGGATTGGTTCGGAGGCAGAAGCAAGAGGGAGGTGTCAATAAGATCCTCTTCATTTGGTAGCATAGAATGGCAATGTTCCTAATGAAGGACACAAGCATACGCTTTCTGATATAATTACGGTGTTGAGATTGGCTCTTTGCATCACTTTCTGTTCCCTGAGAAGCAGACGACAGCCTAACAAAGAACTCTAGTATAGTTATTGCATTTCTAAACACCAAACAAACACAAACAGGGAAGCATCTTTTAATGGAATGTGACATATTGATTCACCACACATCTCTGGCCAAGTTGGGAGTCAGGAGCTAAAATGCCTACATATTAGGACAGTTTAGTTCCCTCTATATGGAAAATATATACTTCTGTAGCATTAAAGGCTTAATAGAAAACCATGCCTTCAAATGGACTCGGAGCCTTTAATCAGGCTCTCTTAAAGCAAGTTTCTGTGCTCCACTCGAAGGACTTAAGCCAGTTAGCCCTGCATGGTGTTTTATTCCTGCTTGAACTGGGCACCATCCGTGGCCATATGAGTAGGTGGAGAAGAGGTAAATAGAAGCCACTTCCAAATCACAGCATGTCACCAACTGCCTTTTCTGCGTTCCACAGCCACTCAGGAGGACTGATGGAACAAGGACTCTAATCATTTTAGAGAAGAGAGCAGGCTGATTACAGTATAAACCTAAGCCTTATCAAAACCCCCGACTGAAATACTTCCATTTGCTAAATAATGTTTACTAGGCCTCAATATTTTCAACATCCATCTTCACTCCCAAATACTTGGATTTAGTTTCTGCTGGTTATTAGCCTGAAGACAGCTCTAAGTTCCTAATCATATTCTTTCTGGTGTGATTGGAGAGCCTGCTCTTAACATATTTTCAGAGGTCTTGAGAATCTGTCACTGACATGAATAAATAAACGAATGAGCTGAGTGATGTTGGCAGGAGGCGCCGGGTCCGAAAGCCTCTTCGTGTGCTACAGGAGCGGGCGCCTTTCCTTCCACCTTCTTTGCATTCCAGGAAAGGGCAAATAGGATTACCCAATGCCAAATGTCACTTTCTGTCCTCTGCTTTCACTAAGGGAACCAGAGGGTGGCCTAACGTGAATATTGTGCTTGGAGTGAACATGTCTGCAACTTAGCTGCACTTGTTATATTATTTTATATTCTCAGTCATTTTGTGTCCTGTTTGCTTCTTTGGCAATAATCTAGCATAGGAAAATACATATTCCAGCATATGTTATGTTCATTGTTAGACTGTGTCATGGTAAGCTTTTTCACCTTGGCTAAAGTATAGTAAGAGGACAAAGACAAACAGCTTACATGTATTGAGAGCTTACATTGAGCCAGGCACCATGCTACCCACCTGACATGCTTTCTCTAATTTAATCTTCACATTTAATCTCCATTTTACAAATGAAGACATCGAGGCACAGAGAAGTCAGGTTATGTGCACCAGGTCACACAGGTGGGGAAGTGCAGGCTGGGGCACTCAGCTCTGTGCACATTGTCTCTCTTCTAAGCGCCTGCACCAACAGCCAATGTCTTTCATCAGGTGCTCAGAAGAGGTGAAACCTAGGAGCACAGGAAGCACTTCTACTCCGTGGAAAAAGAAGCAATTATCGGAAAACATCGACGCTTCTGTGGCTGTCTTTCAAGGGCAAGAATAAATGTGCTGAACTATCCTCGAAGGCACTAATAACTGGGCTGCTGAACACCACCATGGCGATTATTGTTTTCCGGCTGACACTTGGCCAGTTCTTTCTCCTTTTTACTTTCAGGCTAATAATTAGATTTAAATCCCTGACAGGACTCTAACCATCTCCTCAGGGGGTTCTGGATTTCTTTACTATTGCTTGCAAAGATTTCATTTTTAAAAAGCCCTTTGAAACTATAAGTAAGTTACACTAGCAACAGCTTTTTAAAAAATCTATTATCTTATTGAGTCTTTTGAAGAACATATGCTGCTCTCCTCCTCCTAACCTTGAGAGACCAACCCTCATTTTTATCTCCAGTTTGAAGAATAAAAAATGCCCAGGAGGACGAGTAAAGGCAGACTCATAAAATGTGGTTTCCACCAGTGCTGGTGTCACTGCCAGGCTGATTTGGACAGCCCTTGGAATGTGTTGAATCAGGAATTTCGTTTCGTTTTTGATTAAAAAAATTTTTTCTGCCGGGCGCGGTGGCTCACGCCTGTAATCCCAGCACTTTGGGAGGCTGAGGTGGGTAGATCACGAGGTCAGGAGATCGAGACCATCCTGGCTAACACGGCGAAACTGTCTCTATTAAAAACACAAATAATTAGCCAGGCGAGGTGGCGGACGCCTGGTCCCAGCTACTCGGGAGGCTGAGGCAGGAGAATGGCGGGAACCCGGGAGGCGGAGCTTGCAGTGAGCCGAGATCCGGCCACTGCACTCCAGCCTGGGTGACAAAGCGAGACTCCGTCTTGGGAAAAAAGAAAAAAAAAAAATTTCCTATAGACAGTGAAAATCATTATGGTGGCTTTGCTTCTCAGGGGTGGGGGAGAAAGAACTGTTCTTTCTATGAGTAAATGACACTCTCGACCTCTGCGGCGGGTTGCTTTGAGCAAGGCAGTTAGAGGCGAGGTTTTGCAGACAGCGTTTTACCCTCCACGGCCCTGCGCTCCTTGGACGCCCATACCGACGGCCGAGTGCACTCACCTGGCTGTGACCGTGGAACGCCGCTTTTCTCCCTGTGAAGACACCTGGCCCAAACAGGGCACTTTCAAGCCTTGAAGAGTAAGATGGAGTCATATAAATAAGTAACTGGGTCAGGTGAGGACCCACTGGCAACCTGGCCTCATTAGCACTGTTACAGCAACGGAGTGGCCTCCCTGGAGGCTCTGGCACACACGAAACATCTGTTCTGGGGCCTGTCACCTTATGACTACTCTGGAGAATCCCAGTTGCTTCTGAGGAGAAGGCGGAGAGCCTGTTGGTCTCTGTACTGAGTCTGATCTATCCACACAATAAAGAAAAGCGATTCTGCCCAGAAGGCCCAAGGATGAGCTATGGGAAACTAGTCCAGCCAAGCCCTTCAGCGAAGCTTTTTCCGGGAGAACGAATTTAATACCTTTCCAGAGACATAAAAATAATACAAGAATATTTAATTTTACTTGGCTGGGTGCGGTGACTTACGCCTGTAATCCCAGCGCTTTGGAAGGCCCAGGCAGGGGGATCACCTGAGGTCAGGAGTTCGAGACCAGCCTGGCCAACATGGTGAAACCGTGTCTCTACTAAAAACGCAAAAATTAACCGGGGGTGGTGGCGGGCACCTGTGATCCCAACTACTCGGGAGGCTGAGGCAGGAGAATCTCTTGAACCTGGGAGGCAGAGGTTGCAGTGAGCTGAGATCCTGCCATTGCACTCCAGCCTGGGGGACAAGAGTGAGACTTTGTCTCAAAAAAAATAAAAAATAAAAAATAAAAAATAAAAAAAAAATTAATTTTACTAGAGTGTTTTTGAAAAAAACTAAAAAAAAAATTTCGATATAACTTCAAGGATCATTCTTTTAGGCAATTAATAAATGCCCCATCTTCTATCATCATCAGCTTAAAGCTGAAAGGTTCTGTAATTTTCTGACCACTTTCCTTGAGCAGAAATGAGAAAAACTGATTTTTGTGGATGCTTTCAAACATATTCTCGCACAGGATCCATGGTAATTTTTTCTGTTCCCTGTAGTAATAGTTGTTAGCAGACAATTCCCACTGATAGCTAGGCATATAGCTAAAGACAGGAAGAGACGTGGGCTCTACTGAATTCATGATAATCAAATTTAAAAATCTAAGATATGTACCTAACCAATTCAATTGTGAGAAGTGAATACTTGATAGTATTGCAATAAGGGTTTATTCGGGTTACCAAATATATACAACTTGCCCAAGTGACACTTATAAACATCACATTCCAAAAACATTAGGTTGAGCTGTGGATGCAAACTCTCCAGAGTGTAAGGAGCATTCCTAGAATGAGCTGCCTGGGAGGCAGGGGCTGAAGGCAGCCGACACAGGGCTCTCATCCCATATGGTGGGGTCGCTAGTCCTACAACTGCTGGGGGAGGAGGCTGCAATGGTAGGGAGAGCAAGGGGTCTAGTTGTTCCCAGTTAGCATGCCAGAGACATATTTCCTCACAGAATCTGTGACATATATGATGATTGGTAGAGACACAGGGGTTCACTCTGCCCACAGTGCAGCTTAACCACAACACCCTCCACAAACAGTACTTTTAATAAAAATGAGTAAAAATTAGAGAGCTCCACAAAAGACATATTCCATGCTTTGTTATTTTAATTATTATTATTATTCTTTGAGACAGGGTCTCGCTCTGTCTCCCAGGCTGGAGTGCAGTGGTGTGATCATGGCTTCCTGCAGCCTCTATCCAGGGCTCAAGCGATCCTTCCACCTCAGCCTCTCAAGTAACTGAGACTACAGGTGCCCACCAGCACCCCCAGCTATCTTTTGTATTTTTTGTAGAGACAGGATTTTGCCATGTTGCCCAGGCTGGTCTCAAATTCCTGGCCTCAAGCAATCCATCTGCCTCAGCCTCCGTAAGTGCTGGGTGAGGCAGTGAGGCAGTGTCCAGCTTGTGTTATAAACAATACGTTTAAATTTTTTAAATAATCCATTTGTTTAGAAAGTCAAACCACTTATAGGCTGTTAATCTTGAAGAATTTCTTAGGCAACCCAGAGAAAAGTAGGAAGAAACATTATAGTTTTGCTTTTTATTAGGGGAGGCCTACGATCAGATAAGATTATTTTCAGTAGAGGCTTCCAGAAAGCCTGTCCATTAAGTGAGGAATGGTAGCAGTCTTGCAGTCTGGCTTCAAAACTGACATAAGACTGCCGTCTTTAGATTTACAAATCACTTCTCTCCAAACTGGACTTCTTACCAAGCATTTCTCATCATCCAGATTTGGAAAATATGCCTAGTCTTTCACAATTGGCTATCATCAGAGCTGAAAAGTTGCTGCCTGCTATTCAAGTGATTAAATAAATACTTGCTAAGTACATAGAGTTCCAATCATTAGCCCCACTGTTCTATGTAGTCATAGATACATAAAATAACCAGGCCAATTATCCCTAACTTAGGAGTAAATACTTCATTTCCCTCTGATTTGGTGAATGGGTACTTAGTGTGAAGCTTACAAAAAATAAAGATTACTTCTAACACCAAACACTGCCAGTTGTGCTTAAATCTCTGAGCCACTGGTAAAATCATGTCTTACCTGCATAGTGTTACCGTAGCCATTATTCTCTAAAGCTATCAAAGCTAAGGCCTTGAGGTGGACAGGTGCTGCACCAAAATGAAATTCAGTTGCGTTTGGAAGCCTACCCCTCCGTGGGAGTTCAATCAAGTTGAGTACAGTTGTGTGCTGCACAGAGCAGCTTTCAGTGCAGGAGGCAGGCCATTAAATGCTTTCTGAACTCCATTAGTTACCCCTGCTGAGAGTGAAAAGTTCTCATAAGTGCATAAAATTTAAATTGCCTATGAGGTAAGGAATGAGACGGTATTTTGCTGCAAATATTACTTTCTGTTCAAATGGTCTACAATCACACATATAATGCAGAATCACAGAGTACAGACCTGAAGGAATGAAGCGTTGACTAGGAATACTGTGCCTCAAATCAAATCTCATCATCTGGAAAGACCCCCCCGAGTTTGCTTCAGGTGAACTTCCCTCTGCCTGGCACCTCCAGCCAGGTACATGTGCTCCAATGGAGGCCAGAACCTCCACTCCAGTCTAGACTCAGGAGTCAGCCAGGCCCGATCAGAGCACCAGAGACGCTTGGCCTCAGTGACTGAAGGAGGCATGGCACATGACTCAGTCAGAGCACTGAGGTGAGGTGCAACCCAGGGTGGACAGGACTATTAAGAGAGAGAGACATGTGCTCTTTTTCACCCCTCTACTCTCCCTGAACCTGGGAGAAAATGGGTTTGGGACTGCCGCTGGCCATTTGCCATCACAGGAAACCTGGGAGAGTAAAGCCACATGAAGGACAGTAAAGCTGAGAGCTGGCAAGACATCGTGTCCTTATCACACTTTTCGGAGGCCCAGGATCCAGTTGCATGTCTGAATTTTCAGGTTACGTTAGCCAGCAGATCCCATTTTTCTTAGATTTAAGTTTTCTTTCACTTGTAATCAAAACAGTCCTAACTGATAATTAAAATGGAGAACCATACATTTCAGTCTTGAAGAGACTTATCTCATTCTACAGGTAGAGACAGACACTGAGATCCAGGGAAGTAGCTTTCCCAGGTCCTCTGCTAGCTGGTAGTGTAGCCAGGACTAGCACCCAGGTCTCCTGCTTTCTCATGTGATGTTTTCACTGCGCCATGGAGAAAATTAAAAAATAATTATGAAACACATTGGACTGGTTTAAAACTTTTAATTAAAACTCTGCTCTAATTAAAAGCTTATTGGATATTATACTCAAAAAATCCATAATTAATATTTTAAATCATTCTTTACATTGTTACCTAGAATATAAGCAACTTAAAAATACATTAATAAATTAAAATTTTCAGAAATGTGCTTGTGGTCTGCTGTAGCAGCAATAGAAATAGCCCAACAAAATAGCTTAAAATGTTTTATTAAGTATATATAATATTACAGGGTAATATTTACAAAGTTATGTTTTTTTTAAATAAAAAAGTACCTTGGCAAAGATTGCAGATATTCAAAGCTTCAAACAGTGATAAATTGATTTAATACATATAAAAAAAAAAAACCTTTAACGGTAACACAGCTGTTAAACAACTTTGGTCTTCAAATCACTGCAAAAAAATGGCTACTGACAAATAGCACACCTTTAATTGCTATGCAAAAAAGCTCTCTAGAGAGGATCTTGCACATAGCAACACTGGAGTTCTCTTTATTTAGAATGGTTAATAGATATTTATATGATGTGGGATCTAATTGTCAACAATGGCTTTTTGTAAATAATGCTCCATTTAATAAGAACAAAATGTTTTCTTCTCTCACCAGCGATGGTAACAACACTTTTAAGATTGAAGATGTTGTCTTACAGAGGAGCTTAGTACAAATGCTTTCTTTTTTTCAAAAAGAGAAATTTATGAGAAAGCTGGTTTTCAATGATCATAATTAAGAACTGTCAAAGTTAAAGGCAGAAAAACTTCCTGGTCACTCACTGCTCATCTCTTCAAAGTTACCTGGATTATCCCTATTAGTCACTGAAAATGACTTAACAAAGGACCCCCAGCAGGTGATGGCAGTTAGTAATTTTAAAATATGACACAAGTAAAACTGTTTATAAAAAAATCCCTCAACCAAATAAAATACAATAAAAGATAAACGGTTGCCCGACAATCATTTCTCCAGCTTCCAACAACAGGTAAATTAAGGAGTATGTGTTTCCACACACACACCACAGATCCCCCTTTTTGAATACCATTTTAAGACAAGAGAAACCTAGAAGGTTGATTACAGCTTAATTTTTATTATTGAGATGGAGGAGTAAACTTATCGTGTTTTGAGCTTTGTTAGTGCAAATAACAATTTGGTGGTCACTTACTAAATTGACTACAGCATCCGGAAAAAAGAAATATTTCCAATTATGGGAAAGACCGTTATTTTAATTCTGACATTCTTAGGGATTTAAACAGAATGGACCTGGAGTTTCCAGGAGAAAAATAATCACCTCTGAAGGTTTTTAGAGCACGTGAAATTCGTCAAAAAAAAAAAAAAAAAAAAGACAAGAAAACTCTCAAGCTCATCCTATTAAAAAGTGATAAATCTAAATACAGCCAACTCTCAATCATTTAACTTATGTACCTAGATTCTGATGTATGCAAAACACTGCAGGAAGAGAGAATGGAAGAACGAAAAGCTCTAGCTATAGAAGGAATTTTAAAATCAAGGGAGAGGAGCAAGACCAAAAAACTAATAGAACTAAGCAAAGATGCATAAAGTACTATAGGAATGGTAAGTTAAGAGATAAAAGAGCAGCTACACAGATGGAGAGAGACTGCAAAGGAGAGCTGGGGGAAGGGGCTGCAGGGCTGGAGGAGAATGTTTTGAAGGAGAAGACAAATGGAATTTGGCAAAAGCAGCTGGAAAGGTTGTTGCAGAAAAGGACAAATGGTGTCACTGTGAGAACAGACAATAAATAAAACTGAATGGAAGAGTCGACAGCAGAAACTGGGATCAGGGAGTAAAAAGCATATTGTGGGACAAAACAGATACATAATGTGCAAAACATTGTCTGCAATTTAAATGTAATGCAATGGAATTTGGGAGCCATTACAAATCTGATTTAAAGAGAAGGAACTGGCCCAATGATGCCCAAGCAGGAGGACTCCTGCTGCTGTGGTCCTTTATCCAGAGAAGCTGACAACTAGTTAGAGCAAGAGTTGGTTTCATCTGGCATTTCCCCCCACTACCTCTGGTGGCATTGTCTAGGGCAGTGAATGCCTCAAAAGGCAGGCAGCATTAAAGAGAACACAATGGATGGATGAGATCCAAGAGTGAACCCCAAATAAATGAGAGTTTACTACATAATAAAAGGTACAACTTTAGTTTATAAAAGATTTTACTATAAAGATTTTCATATGTTTCCTAATAGGAGTTTGGATGTTTTTCAAGTCCATCTGCTTTTCCCTCGTTTCATCAAAACTGATTTTTAAAGTAACAAACTATGTTAGCAAAGTGTAAATATTTTCAGAAGGAAAAAGTGCTGCAGGAGCCATCGGATTTGTATAAAGGAATACAGCTCCCTCTATATATGTTATTATTTTGGACAGCTACACAATCAGGGAATAATATACATGTGTGTATAGATATACGTATATATAGATATACGTATATATTTGTGTATACATTTTTTTTTTTCCAAGAAGAGCTGTCTTGCTAGTATGTTCAGTTTTCCGAGAGGCTTCAGCAGGTCATAAATTTAGGTTTGCCTTCGGCAAACTACTTGGTCCCAACATGAAATATGACCATTAATTTGGCATAAAAGAGGCACACGGGAACATCTGATGGACTAAGAAATAACTATTATTAATGCAACTACAAATATGGATATCTCATTACACAAACAGGAAGAATTACGTATTTTTACAGGGTATTGGTGAGCAGTCAAAAAGCGTGGCGAATTACCTAGAAGTTTTAAAAGTTTTAAGTGATCAAATATTTGCATCAAATATAATTCCACCCAATAAAGAACTTTGTATTTAAATGTTTTTACTAAAAGCACAAAATTAACCTTTGCTCTCCTGTAGGTACCCCACCTTTGTCCATACAGAAGATGCATGTGCCCTTCTCATACATATGCACATACAAACACACACCCACAAACAGGTAAAAAAACGAGTGCTAAAAGTCTAAAAGTACTCCAGGCGATCACAACTGTCAGAACGTTAATTTTCTTCTAACCAGGATAGGAAATGTGGGTTTTGTTTACTTTTCAATCATAGGGGAAGGGGAGTACGAGGCAGGACTACAGGAGGAAGGTGATGAATGTTTATCATGCAACATAGATACAACAGTAATAAACCCCCATTCAAGGGCTGGCCCATTGGCCTGATGGTGACACACATTTTGTTGCCATGCAGGAGACTCATAGTTCAAATTTCAATCTTGCTTTTTCATGCCCCAGATCAGAAAAGAAGTGAAGAAACACTGTAGATTTTTGCCTTCAAATCAGAGGAAGGGAATACATATGTTACAACCATAGCTATTTTTGCTGAAAAGTGTGAACAAAGTGCTCTGAGAACACGTCTGGCTCCTTCCTGCAACTGGTGCTACCGTGTCACTAGACCATGTTCAAAGAGGAGAAAAGGTGCTACATCTTGTACAGCAGAAGCAAGTAACAGGAGGACAAGACAGAGTTTCAAGGGGTTATGTGAATAAAAGGAAAACATATCCATCAATAAAAGTACCCTAAATCTGGGAAGGACCTGTTACACTGTTTGTTGAAGGGGAAATGTGGGAATGGCAACCCCCAAGAATGAGGACCACTATCTCCATCAATATCACATCATATAGAGATGGCATACAAGATGCTCCCAACCAAATTCCTGCCTGTACTTAATTTATTATTCCCTTGACCCAGAAGTGGCGGACACATCTCGGCTAGTGCCATACTGCCATAACTGCCCAAAGCTGCTGTGAACCTGAGTTGGCAAAGGTTTGATGGAAGCCACTGGTTTTCATAGCTATCTCTGGGTAATCACCAGGGCAGTGCTAAGTAGTTATCACCCTGACCCAATTTAAACTGGTTACCTAGAGACCAGAGGCCCTAGGATCTGAAAGGCATCATTCTTGGAAATTGTCCATTTTACTTTTGCCCCTAATTGATGAAAAATAACAACAAAAAACTGGATCTCAATTGGGCAAACAACAAAGATCATAATTATTTTATTAACTAAATTACAGCTGCTTTGAATAAAAACTTAACTAACAATCACGTAAGGGTCTCATAGGTGACAACCAGTTACTTTTCTTGTTTCTTCTCCCCAACAGTGAATCATCAAGGCCATGGTGCTTAAACACAAGTGTATTCCTTTCACGTCTTACTACTCTCCAAATCGGAGTCCATCACTTCACTTCAGTTATTCTGGAAAATTGAAAAATGAACATATAATCACTATTCGTGTCTATTTTCTATCCATTAAAAAGTTGATGCATTAAAAAATAGTTTCAGATATATAGCATCTAAAAATTAAGAAAATACATCTGCAAAGGTCAGAGACAGAAACCAGGCAGATCATTAGCCTTTTTAATTTCAGTAAGAAAAAGGCCAATGCCAAATCAAAGTGAAAAGTCAACACAGTCTGATTATTTCTGTTTGCTCGGTTGGCTGAGGAAAAGCCAAGAGATGTTGATTTTTCAAAGCAAAAGACATTGATCCTAGAATAATATTCTATAATATTCACTTTGGATCTCCACCATTCATTTAATGTAAGTAAAATAAACATCTGATCAGCTGTAGATGAAAGAGAAAAACGGTCCTGACTCTGATCCCTGGGAAGCACCTTGAACCTCATTCATCGACAAGGCAGACACACTGTGAGCACTGAGCAGCTGTCAGTGGGAAGCACCCGCCAGACAGACATTTTAAAAACAAATGCTGATCAGGTGAATATTAGCAAAATTAAGGGAATCTTGAAGATCATCGTAGATTTCATCACAAATATTCAAGGCAAAACTGATTTACAGTATTTCCTGATGCAGTAGTTTAAAAAAGTCACATCTTAAGAGAAATTAACAAAGGAAGAGGCACTCAAGATTCTTAGATTGCTTTCCTGAAAATGGAGAAAAGTTTAGTTTCTTCATACAACTACAGAACAATGACACCACCAAGGAAAAGGAAAGGACATAGAAATAAAAAAAAAAAAAAAAGGACATCAGACTGTAAACATTAACAAACCATGCCACAGTTACTGGAACAAACCATGCCACGCCACAGTTACTGGAACAAACCATGCCACAATTCCTGGTACCAGTTGTTTTTTGTTTTTTTAATATCTTTTAGTTTATTCCTATGAATTTATTCCTTGAAGTCTTTTTTAGGAGGGTAATGGCTTACATAACAAAACACGCTTTTAAAGGCTGTGACACAAACGTACAAAAGTAGGATCATTCTGTGACTCCATTTTGAATATACATGGTTTTAAACTTTGTTCACCAATGCATGAAGTGTTTTTAATCTTATGCAAATATTAATGGTACTTGGGGGAATATAGCTTCCTGAGTTAAATGCTGCACTTTGCTACAGAAGTGGGCAGGTAAGGTCACAGACTTTAAAACAGTAAAATATAAAGCAAACTATTTACATGACCGAGGAGTGATTATAAATATCAAAGGTAAGAAGATGTTTTTGATAAGATAAAAACATAAACATAGTAACTAAATGCCAACAAAACTGAGGAATCATAATATGTTAAGGTAAAACCAAAATGAATGCTTGTAGCACTCAATATCTCAAACCTATGTATCTTTAAGAACAAATATATATCTTTGAAATATTCTATAAAGATTAGAAGTTATTAGCCCAGAGTCCTTAAAAAAAAAAAAAAAAAAAAAAAAAAAAAAAAAAAAAAAAGCAGCAGCATCAGCAGCAAAAGCTCAGGACAAAACATCTCTCTTTCTCTCTCTCTCGCTCTTTAATCATCTCCCAAAAGGTTAGAACCAAGCTCCTGATTGGAAAAGCAGAGATGTTAAGTCCCCATGGGTTAAATGCAACAAAATCACCAACACAAGCAAAAAAGAAACTTTGTCAAAATGATAAAGATCTGTGGCAGATTATTTATGTGCCTTATAAAAGGCAGTTTACAGTCACCAGACACTGAATCTGAAAAACGTTTTACAAAAAGTGGTAATTTCTCTTTGCTGAGAGCCATATGACTGGAGTCTGATTCGTGACACCCTACAGCTTTTATAGTAGTAGTTCTGCAATTTTTAGCGAAGTAGATTTAAGTTATATACATCAAGAAATGTGAACCTTTATTATCTGACAGTGTCCCTTTTACTAAAAAAGAGCCACATTTTCAAGAAGCTTTTTTGTTTTTCAATGTCCGTGTTTTAACTGATCTATAATTATTAAGTGCAGTTTATACTTACCATCATTCATCATTCCTTTTGATTCTTTGAATGCTAGGGATTAGTAACAAGCCAAGCAGGCAGTTAGTAAGGATCCACAATTGGAAATCATTTCTAAATCAACAAATATGCCATGATATGCTAACTAGTCTACAACTCTACAGCCAAATTAATTGTAAAGCTATCATTTTATTATGTAGCCTTTTTGTGGATCATACCCACAGCATTCACAAAGGAAACAGACTTAGCTGGGAAATCAGATCTAGGTTTACAAAGAAAGGAAATGAGATGTTTTGGTCTCACTCTGTGGCAACAGCGTGTATCTTTCTAAAACGTGTAAATCAGAAATTGGAAGTAATTGGGATCCTTCTCTACTAGGGGGTGTCACACTTCATCTCAGCCAGTACCAAAAGGCAACGATCTCCTTGCCCATATAGCACTTGGCTAAGGTAAGCAACTACTTAGACACAGAATGTGCATTTTTCCCACAGGTGAGAATATTATAAAATATTCATAATTCTTTTTTTTTTTTTTTGAGATGGAGTCTTGCTCTGTCGCCAGGCTGGAGTGCAGTGGCACGATCTCGACTCACTGCAACCTCCACATTCTGGGTTCAAGCAATTCTCCTGCCTCGGCCTCCCGAGTAGCTGGGAATACAGGCACGCACCACCACGCCCAGCTAATTTTTGTATTTTCAGTAGAGACAGGGTTTCAACATGTTGGCCAGGATGGTCTCAATCTCTTGACCTCATGATCTGCTTGCCTCGGCCTCCCAAGGTGCTGGGATTACAGGTGTGAGCCACCGTGCCCAGCCAATAATTCTTGATGAATAATCAAGAGTAGAGATGCCAAGGCAAGAGGAAAAGAGGAAAAAAACTCTATATTCTTCCTAAGGCATAGACGGGGCATTCTACAGTTTTGCGGGCCAGTTCAAATTATGATCTGGTAAGGGATTAAGAGTGAAATAACCACATACCATTAAGGGGTTCCTCTACAGCTTTCTGAAAAATATTTAAAATATATTTACATAAAAATATAATTTGTCATGTCCTTTTATAGTAAAACTTATATATGCTAATATTTAAACTATGTAGTAAGCAGTAAATCCTACAGTCCAAAAAAAAAAAAAAAAATGAAATAAGGCTATAAATGTTAAAGCAAAGCTTGCCAAGTCTGGTTAATAGTTTAGTAATAATTGCATTATTCTCTTAATATTATTTTTCTCAACAGAATTTCCCACTTCACCACTCTCAGCTCAAGAAATTCTAACTTCTAAAAATATTAAAGTGCAAGCATAAATAGCAACAACAGAATAAATAATACAGTGGAGAGGTGGAAGCAAAACAGAATCATCTTTAAGTATCGCAAATTGCGCTCAGTAACCAGGAAAGAAAATGTGTTAGGATTTACAGGTCCGGTTAAGTTGCTGGCCTCTTGTGACCAACGTAGCTATGGCACCAATCTTTCTAGAATATACTCCTGTGGTCGACACACATACCCGCCCCACCTGCCCTTTAAGCACACTGAGGCTTGTCAGACTTAGAAGCATATGTGACCTCTACTTCCGGCCACAGACAGAAGACTCTCTTTGGCATTCCAGATAAATCTATCATCACTCCGTAAAAGGAAGCTAAGTACAATATAATCCTTTCCAGAGCTTATCTCCACAAAATAGCCGTTGGGCCTGTCACCGTGATAAGTCTATGTTTATAAACATGCTTTTCTCTTATTTATGCCCTCCTAAAATTACTCCTTTCTTGGAATTTTCTCAGATGGCTTAATAAGGTATCTAAGGTACAATGAAACCTTAAGCACAGTTTTAATGGAAAAAATGTGTAAAACATTTGTATGGGAGGGGATCGAATCATAACTCCGAATAGATGTTTTCAGCAATATTTACATTTATTTTTATAATTATCATTTTTAATGATGTCAATTTAGTATGAATTTCTCCTCATTTTTAAGCCTGAAATTGTCAATTCTGTGTATGCATATCCAATGAATCCAAGAGGTGAGGCGATATATTGGAATCAGCTTCCTTCTGATTGCAGAGATAATATAGCCATTATTCCTACTTTGCAGTTCTGGGTGTGAGAAGTCAGTACAATCTTAAGAAATCATGTATTCCATCCCATTGATACTAAAATGACCAAACACAGGTTTTAAAATAGAACTGGGCCCATTCATGCAAAGGTCATGCAATGACTTCAAACTTCTCTTAATTTGATGTGACACTAAACAGATAGCAAAATATCTCAATTACCAATTTCCTCAGTCTAATCCCTCAAATGATCATTCACAATTCATTTAATAAACTTTAACTTACCCTAGGAGGTTGTATAGTCTTCTGATTGGAAGCTGATATAAATAACAAATAAGAATATAAATTTAATAAATGAAATAAACTAAGGCATTTGGTAATGTTTAATTTTAAGATAAAATGTTCAGGGCTAAAACTAAAGGTGCCAGAGATGTTAATGAAAGAGTTCCAGTTCTGTCTATTCAAACATGCTGAATATTCTTGATTATATATACTGATTTGAAAAACGAAGCAAATAATCCACCTACATCAAATAATAAACACATTCTCTCATTTGTTAAGGTCATCTTTCCCCTAAATCAGCCACTTGTTACACTGGTTGGTGGGAAAACGCTGTCACCAACATACCCCCACTGTGGGTGCTCCATCCTCCCTCCTCTGTCTACCCAGAGTGTGGACAGAATGTGCCAGAATTTGTCCCCACTACTCCATCTCCCTTAGCTCACTGTTCCTGTTTCTTACTGCTCAGTCTCTTTCTTCACACCACTCCCTGGGTCTTTCCAGTTTCAAAGCTCCAAAGAGCTAACAAACTAAAGAAAATACTCAGATCGCTCTGAGTATTCCTGTATGTATTTCTTTTTAGCTTTCTGACTCGCCTTCTTCACTGCTTCTAAATGGATTCATTAATGAAGCTGAAGGAATATAGGACATGAGCAAAGTGACGAAAGGGAAAAGAATACCCTAGTTGGGTAGGGAAGAAGAGATAGCTTCCTTATAAAAAAAACAAATGAGAAGGCAGGCCGTGGTGGCTGACGCCTGTAATCCCAGCACTTTGGGAGGCCAAGGCAAATAGATTGCTTGAGCTCAGGTGTTCAAGACCAGCCTGGGCAACATGATGAAACCCTGTCTCTACCAAAAATACAAAAATTAGCTGGCGTGGTGGTGCATGCCTATAGCCCCAGCTGCGTGGGAGGCTGAGGTGGGAGGATCTCCCTCGGCCTGGCAGGCAGAGGCTGCAGAGAGCTGGGGTCACGCCACTGCACTCCAGCCTGGGTGATAGAGCAAGACTCTGTCTCAAAAAATAAAAGAACCCAAAAAACCAAATAAATACAGAATTAGAATCCTACAGATGGAAAAGCGTCGAACAGAAACATGCCATGAACCACGCAGCAGGAGGGGGATCCTACTGAACAGAGAGGTCCATTCCACTGAGACCTGGGCTGGATGACAGCATTGGATTTTCTCATCAGCAGATCGAGGCACACCTCCAGGACTGCTCTGTGTTCCTTACTATTTATTTACCACCACTGCACACTTGCACTCTGTTAAGCTTCTGAAGCTGGCAGGGAAAAGAGCAGGTCCTGACCCAAGGAAAGCCAATCTGTGAGCCAGCCAAAAGCTGACGAGTCTTTCTCCAACAGGAAAAATGGCAAAGGACTGGACTGACAAGTTTCTCCCCACCACTGGACTCTAAGGAGAAACAGAAAAAAGACCAGAAAGTTGGTGATGGGAAGGGAAAGTGAAAAAGAAACAGAAAGGAGGCAAGGACGAGCTCAAAGCTGTAGGTAAGAAAAGCTGTCTGTGAGAAGGCATGAATAGGATAAAAAACGGGGGCATAAAGGAGAGGGTGAGCTAGCTGGCTAACAGGCAAAGAATCAAAGACAGAGGAACTCAGGAACTATAACCGATAGGAGCATCACCTTACTCTCACGGCTGAGAGGGCAACACGATGCTTCAGCTCTTTGAGATGGAATGGATCCTTCCAATTCCTAGACTACATACTGTCCCACCCCTGTGAGGCCCAGTTATGTATCTGAACTCATAGGAGTCCAGTCTCTGTTAGTGCCATGGGTGGCTTTAAATAGACCTCCCTTACTGTGGAGGAACCTGGGGGAGTGATCTGGTCCTTGCATCCAAACAAGAAGCCAACCTCTTTTTAAAGTAGAACGGGGTAAAATGGGTTGGGATGCACTACATTTAGCAGCTTCCCCAATAAACCAAGCAGAAATATAGAGCTTTATTTGGGAACATCAAGATAGCTACATGTATATACAACTGAACTTCAATGAAACCATGCCTTATATCTATGTTCTACAAAGAAAAAGAGAACTAAACAGCTACCTAAATTTCTGATGATAATATATAAGGTCAGAGATACGGTTTTAGAGTTACATTTTTGAGCTCATAAATTTATTTATCAGAATAAACATTGCCAGGTGTGGTGGCACATGCCTGTAGTCCCAGCTACTTGGGAGGCTGAGGTGGGAGCATAGATTGAGCCCAGGAGCTTAAGGCCAGCCTGGTCAACATAATGAGACCCTGTCTCTAAAAACAAAACAAAACAAAATAGAATATTGCTAACTGCCAAGTAACTCATTTTCTTCCCTAATAATGTGTAAAGAATAGTTTCTAGTTCTAAATCTCACATCCAAGGGATGTCACATTTGGCTGTCCCATTCTGAAAAAAGAGATTTATGAAGAATGGTACTTCAAAGGGACATCAGTCAGTTGTGATCCCTCTAAATATTATAAAACCAAATAGTGTAGAAGTTAATTTCACCTGAGTTAATTCTCTCCAATATGGATATAACCCATGTGACAAAAGAATTATTATGACTAAGCTGCTGCTATCATAAGCCTAAGACATTGACAGCCATATACATATATTTTTTTTAACCACAAGCCTTAAGCATTCCATACGAGCTTACTTGCAGTGCTTTTTGATTTGTTCTTCTCTCCCTGAAACACGTGACTCCATGCCATAAATATATTTCCAGGGTTTAAATTTTTCAAAAACATTTTTTCTACTGATACCAAATTTACCTCTCAAATTGAACAAGAAAATATCTGAATTTATACCTATACATACATATAAATTCTACATATACATTCTGCATCTGTATCATTCTAAAATATCTGGATGTTGTGGTAAATATGGTTCTTACTGCTACTAGATTGATTTGTATCAAAACACTATATGCCCTTATATTGAACTAACTGGTAACAGCTTTAAAAATGAGAAAGTATTGACCCTTATAATCATATAAACGTTCTCTACAAACAACAAGCCCAACTTTAGTGAGTTTGGTTAGTTGCTTGTAATCTTTTCTATGCTTTCACATTAAGTTATTGTGCCCAGTCCTTTGTCTCATCTTATAAAATTAAAATGCTTCCAATAAAAGAAAAAAAAATACAACAGTTTAAAAAATTTAAAAATAGAAAGTGAAAATCACTTTCACAGAAAGTTGTAGAAAGTGAAAGGCCTACTCTTTAAAATAACAATTAAGGCTACAAATTTAAAGTTGGAAATAATAAAAATTATAAAAGTTAAAAATCTCATAGTGACATTAACTTCTTCTTGAAGAGAAAGCTTGGATTTTTAACTATCTGAGGATTTTATTGCATTTAAATCAAAGCACAATCATTAGAGTTTTCTAAAATAGAACACGTGCAATGAGTAAAAATTGTTTTGGAGACACTTAAAATTTTAACTTCCTAATACAAACGCTCATATTTGCAACCTTAATGTAACATAGATTCAGATTTACACAGTCAGATTATATAAGCAAACCATATTAATGTTCCTCCTAGTCTACCACATTATCTAAAGAGCAACTTTCCTGTACCTTGTCTCTTCTTGCCTTTCAACTGACCGTAGGTGTCCCTCTGAACTCTGGCATCAGACAAATTGATTTAAAAAGTTAACTTAGGATACTATCAATAAAATTAGGACACTATCAATAAAATTGCACTAAATTTTAAACATATAGCATAAATTTTAGCATATAGTATACTTATATGCTAACCTATGACAAAGAAAAAATAATTTGGGGAACTTGTCAGGATTTCAGTCATTTTAATTTTAATGTCAGAACAGTGACAGGTACAGTAGAGTGGTTTCACAGTCTTGGAGGAATGTAAGTGATGGAGAAGGCAGGAGAGTGAGGTTAAGGAGATGGCAGATAGACAATGCTTAGTTCCACTTGAGGCATTGTCACCAGACCTGCTAGCAACTGTACTGAAGATCATTCTATGCTAGATATGGAAGGTATGGGGTGGCATGGGAGTAAAAGGGAGGACAACCCAGATAGTGAGGAAAAAATAAGAGCGTGCTGCCCACCAGCCAAAGGTATCTAATACTAATTCACCAGAGTTGTATGGATACTGCATATCACACACTATTCTCAGGCATTTGTGGGGAGCAACAAAACCAGGAGTGTCATCTTCCAGAACCAGACACATGGTGATTGGAAGATGTAGCAAAAATAGAATATGCACCAACATTCAAGATGTTCACTGTAGCTACCACATGGATTCCATTCTGCTTTAGATGTCTCCATTGTATTTTATGGCATTATGTGGTATAAAATTAGAAAATTTCATTGAGCAACAACTAAGACTTATGAACTCATATGCTAAAGATAGGTAGATTTTGGTTAAGTATTTTAATTATCTAATAAGCATTAATTAAAGAAAGACACAGAATATATGACAGAATTGAATTCAATTACCAAGAACTAAAAGTTCAGAAATAAAGGTAAAATTTTTTTGAAACTATTATGAGTCATATGGGAAATTATTTGACTGTAACAATTCAAGTTTTGTATTAGATTTTAGAAACACATACAGCAAAGTTTACCTACAGCAAAGCAGAAATACTATTTTTTTACTCCATTAATTTATAACTTTGGATTATTAAGAATATGTTTTATTTCATAAAAAATATAATTTTTTTAAAAAGGGAAACTAATATAAATGACATTATCGGGAACATCCTGAGCTTAGGTAAGATGACATTAGTTTCAGGCACAATTAAAAATATCTCTCTGTGTGCACATATCTCAATAAAAATAAGAATTTATGCAGAAACACTACTTGAAAATTGGCAGATTAAATATAAAAGTTAGAAACAATGAAGTAAATTCCATACTTATTAATAATTGATTTTAAAAGGAGTAAGTCTAAATTTTGAAACTCAATGTTTTCATAATTTGGTTTTAACTAGAACTGTTTTAAAGTCATGCATTAGAGGTCACTGTTCTTTAAATGAACAAAACTGATAGATTGTGAATCTTCATTCCTGTCTAGGGGTGTCTATGTCTGCAAGAAAAAGAGCAAGTGATAAACAAACAGGTCTCTGCAGGAGAGCTCTACACAGAAACACTGCAACAATTACAACTCCTATTCTATTACTTAACATGGATCCTCAAAGATCGCTCCCCTTTTACTTAGTATAAAAAGATACACATTCTAATAGGCAAAGCCATTTTCTTTAAACTAGTTTGAAAACCAAACTTTTCATTAATCCTATATGTCTTCCACCCTCTTTAATTACCCTCAAATCATTCCAATTGTATTTTCTGATTTTTGGTCCTAAACTGGAAGAACAAACTAAAAAGCATTTTCTAAGTGTTATATCTGAAATTACTGGCATAGGTTAATGAAAATAAGATTGACTTACCCACAAATTTCATATAAACTAGTCCAAGTAATTGTGCTAGAGCTAAGATACTCAAACCTGAAATCAGAAGAGGGCCATGCATTGGTATACACGCTGTAAAAAAAAAAAAATACAATTCTGTATTAGAAAAGCATATGAAACAACTTACTAAAAAACAGTAATGATCCCAAGTTTTAAGAGTTATTCTAATGATCAAAAAACAAAAAGTATCCATATATGTTTATTAACTTAACCAGTAAAATGACTCAAAATTAGAGATATAAGAACAAAGCCCTCCTTTGCATAACACATACCTTATCATATCAAGAAATGGGAACCAGTGTTTCAAGTCTAAGGCTCCAACCAATTTGAGCCCAGTTATTTTAAAAGTTCTTCCATAAATACAGGCATATCAGTTTGGGTGCTAGAATAATCAGCCACCAAGTCATATATACAGCTAATATCTTTGTAGCAAGGAGGAAAGCACTATTACCACTGGGGTAAATTGGAAGTTTAAAAAGAAAAGCTCAGAATGCTAAATGCTGTCAAGTATATGAATAAACAAAAACTCTTATTTATTGGTGGTGATAATACAAAATGGTACGGCCATTTTGATACAGAGAGTTTGGCAGTTTATTACAACATACTCTTAACATACAGTCCAGTAATTGTACTCCTTGGTATTTGCTCAAACAGAACTGAAAACTTATGTCCACACAAAAATATGTATTTGAATGTACTTTCCACTCAATTTTGCCATGAACCAAAAACTGCAATAAAAAAAAAACATCAAGTCTATATATTTTTAAAACGAGAGAAAGAAAAAGAAGAAAAAGGAAGAAGAGCTCTGTCCAAGAGTAACCCAAATTAGGTCTACAGAAAGATGACTCTTACCCGCAATACAGAGACTCAGTCCAACCACAGCGAGGATATAGGCTATCACCTGAATAACCAATATGGCAATGACGAAGGAGGTTAATCCAATCGCTGGAGGAAGGAAAAGGATGTAACAGAAGCGTGTCAAGAGTATTTAAAAAGCAATCACCTCCACTTGCGTTTGGTATAATCAGGGATCTCCTAAGACCAAAGACTGTTCATTGTCTTTGGTCTTAGGACCAAAGAGTTCATTGTCCGATGGTAGATGTTAGCTCAGTGATCTAACCATTCCACACAAGTAGTCAGCTCCAAATTCACACATTCAGCAGCCTTTAATTTTCACAGTCAGCTAAGCTGGACTGGAAGTTTTTACCCTAAATCTTAGAACAATGCTGCTTTTACCACACTCGTGCATTTTACAATATGAACGGCTATTATGAATGGCTTCTCCACATGCACACAGAATTGCTCTTGCTGAGAGAACCATTATGCAAATCCGTGACTGTAAACATCATGCTCTCTATCTCTAGATCTGTCATTTTATAACAAACTAATACCTTTCCAATGTACAACAAGCCAGAGATAGGCTCTAAGACCAAGTGTTAAATGTGACTCTTTAATCGTAATAACTAAATATGGTAGTGATCTACTTTCAAAATGCAGTGTAAATGATACTGATTATAGTTTGGATATCCATACCATCTTTTAAAACTACAGTTGCTAATAATTAAAACAAGTATGTTTCTACTATTTGTGATTCATAATTCCATTTTATAGAACCAGTCTTCTTAATACAGAAGCAGAAGCTTAGCAAAAGAAGAGAAAGACTGTTTAGCATCCACTTATAACTTCAAAAAACTGAAATTAGAATATGAAAATAATCATTAAGAAATGATATGCATAATTTAAAATTATGCTGATTGGCATCAAATACATACAAAAATCACTTTTTACAAAATAGCTAACCTAGAATAAACTTAAAGTTAATATGAATGGGAAAATGTCACTAAGAATAGCATGAAAAATCTTTTAATAAACCAACTCTTATTGAGTTGTACAAAAACTATGAGTATTTTCACCAAAACTACTGTTTTGTAAATGAAAAAGGTAGGCAAAGTCATACTGTAACAACAAATACTCACCTGTACTAAACACATAGTAGTGAAGTAATATTAATATCCCTGTAGAAGTCACAATTAAACCAAGGCCAGTAGCATTCTTTAATGAATATTCACCTGTCAATAAATAAAAACATTTAAAATATTTTCCTGCATACTTTTTAAATGTACTAATCTAAATTCTACGCTTAACAACTGTGAAAATTTTAAAAATATACGTTTCCCTGAAAACCTCATACAAAATTAGTGACTATTTTTTCATTAAGACCAAACTTAAAACATCTAAATCTCAACACTGAAGTTTCAACATGCTGAAACCATGAATTGGCTCTGCCTCCTTCTTAACTAGCTTACAGAATTCCAGATGAGAAACTGGTATTCATCATTCACCGTTCCCTTCATTTGCTGTGTTCAGTATGTCCCAAAGTCAACTCAACTGTTCTTTCAAGTTGTCTTCTGAATCCACCTCCTTCCTCCCGTTGTCTTCACTAACTTCAGATACCAACAGAGCTGCCAAGCCCATGTTCCTAAGCATTACATCTGTACTGCATTCTTCTCCAGAAACGATGGTGTGCTATAGTTATCAGGTTGAGTCCCAGCTTTCCTTTGCTTTTCTTGTGCTACATATCCTCATTTCCCACTCACATTCCCATTCTCCAAATGCAACTGCCAATTTCCACCTTCATTCCACTTTCATGTCTTGGCCAATGGAGTTTGCCTCTGTAGTGAGTTGAATGATGGCTCTAAAGTTATTTCTACCTCCTAATCCCCAAAACCTGTGAATATTACCTAATAGAGCAAAAGAGTGAATACTGCATTATATGGCAAAAGATATGATGAAGTTAAGGATCTGGAAGGAGGAGCTTACCCTGGATTATATGAGTGGGCTCTAATTCCAATGACAAATGTGCTCGTAAGAGAGAGGCTGAGGGAGATTTAACAAAAACACACAGGCAAAGACATAGAGGAAGGAGAAGGCAATGTGACCAGAGAGGCAGAGGGTGGAGTTATGCTGTCGCAACTAAGGAATGATAAACACCGTCATTCGTTAGCAAATTCCAGAAGCTAGAAGGGGCAAGAAATGGATTCTTCCCTAGAGCCTTGAGAGGGAGTATGGCCCTGATGACATCCTGATTTCAGACTTATGGCCTCCAGCGTGGAGAGGGAATTGCTATTGTTTAAGCCACCCAGTTTGCAGTCATTTGTTCCAACAGCCCTAGGAAACTAATGCAGCCCTCCTCACCTTGGCATGCACTCATCTACCGCCTGTGTTCCTGCCTAGGAACTGCACATCTTACCTGGGACGAAAAGAATGGCTCCAACAATGACAATGACAGTGATCATCAGTCCAGCAACAAGTAAAGCAATCGTTTTCTCATCCATACCACCGGATCTATATTTAAGTGCTTAAAAAAGAAAAACAAAGAATTACATGAACTCAATCACAAGTGAAGCCATTTTAATAACTTATACAGAGACAAAGTGACAAAAGTACTATAACGTAATAACTTCTGAGGAACAACTCCTTCATATCATCAAGTCACCTCACATCTCTTTCACAAGCAAATGGATACTGTCACGGCATATAAATATGGATGGTGAATTTATAGGTGACACTTTATTTTCCTACACTAACAAATGAGGTTCTATACATCAGTCTTTCTCAGTTGATGTATTACTAATATCTTGAGCTAGATAAGTTTTCTGGGGGAGGGGGGACACTGCTCTGCATAATACAGAATGTTTAGGAGCATCCTTGGCCTGTACATACTAGATGCTAGTAACTAGATGCCAGTTATGTCAATCAAACTGTTTTCAGACATTGTCAATGTCCCCTGACGAGCAAAACCACTCCAGACTGAAAACACAGCACTGAGGTACGTAATACTAATGGGAAACAACAGGTTAATTAACAATATTGAGAAAAAGAGAATTTTGTTCCACCTTATATAAAATTAGTAAACCATCTGGAAATCTGGTTATTTTGTTTTGAAAAAAATGACAGAATAAAACTGAGCAAATTACACCCTTGTGAAATCCTGATGAAGAAAAAAAGCTTAAATTGTTCAACTGAAATATTTTAATAAAAACAAACTGCAAAGACTCAACAGGATTCATCATACATGTTATTGTTTCTGCTGCTAGCTCTACTGTCATGTATCTCGTACCTCCTCTGAAAGACAAATGGCATAGATCAATCTGCAAATATTAGTTCTTTTACTATATATGAATCTTTTAAATTTTGGTTAACACTGAAGTTGATTTTTTCACTAAGGAAGTCGTTTAAGGTAACCTAAAAGCAAACTGAGTAGCAGAAAGAAACAGTGTGTGACTGAAATGCTTCTGTGTGTTATCCACATAGAGATATTCTCCATGCCAGTAATCAATGGGTGACTGTCATGAAGGGAAAAATATTTTAAATGTTATATTTAGCATTTAGGTTTTTTTTCTTCTGCAGTGACAAACATTAAATAAAGTAAAAGCAATAAATAAGCCCCTAAATGATCATGATAAAAATCTATGTTTAAGGTATATGACAGGTACCTAAATATTTTTGGAATTTCTATCTACCCATACTTTATAACCTCAATTTTAGTCTCTTTACAGGGAGATAAGTCCTAAGCAATAAATAAGCAATAAATAACCAATTTATTAATGTGGATACTCAGAGTAACTGAAATCCACATTAATAAGAGAAGAGAATCCATATTAATCAGAAAACATCCTATAGCAAGTTCCCCAAGTTTTTATTTGATTCGTTACCTTCGCCCAGCCCTGGGATTTACGTGCCTAATAGTCATAGCCTTGCCTTCTTATAAGGCACAGAGTTTTTACAGCTTCCCTATTTTCTAGGCTAAAATGCTGGCTAGAATGAAACTGAGTGTGTAAGTCACAAAAGGCACACACACAGAAAAAGGAACTTTCTCTAGATATATGTCACATTTTCCATTTTAATCCCATATATATTGTGATCTAAATAGAGCTTGAAGGTTCTGCAAAAGGTTATAAAATAGAAGCTGTTTCAAACGCACCTCACGATCAATCAAACATTCATAAGAAACTCTTCCAGGTTTAAGTCAATGCATAAAAGAGCTACTAAGATCAAGCAACAAGAATTTGCCTTAGAGTACAGTATAATTTCATAGAAAAAGGTTGACTTACGTTCTTCTTCTATTTTCTTTTCTTTTTTTTTTTTTTTTTGAGACAGAGTCTCTTGCTCTGTCACTGAGGCTGGAATGCAGTGGCACAATCTCGGCTCACTGCAACCTCTGCCTCCCAGGTTCAAGTGACTCTCCTGCCTCTGCCTCCCGAGTAGCTAGGACTACAGGTACGTGTCACCACGCCCGGCTAATTTTTGAATTTTTTTTTTTTTTTTAGTAGAGATGGGTTTTCACCATGTTGGCCAGGCTGATCTCCAGCTCCTGACCTCATGATCCGCCCGCCTCAGCCTCCCGAAGTGCTGGGATTACAGGCATGAGTCACTGCTCCCAGTAACTTACATCCTTCTTAATAAAAATAAGAGTTTGAATCTCATATAAAATTTATCCTCTTCAGGCTTAGAAGAGCTGTTATAGGAGAAAACAGTGTGAATAACAGCAACAAAAATAAAACACCACAAAATACTACCATAGACAGGGTTCTATCCTAAAATGGTCTGTCTCCTTTTGAATATAAGTACACTATATATTGGAAGTAGCTTTGGTTCCTGTTGATTAGTTCAACTACCACTTGTTTTCCAGGCCACCTTAACCTTTTCCTTAAATTAAGCAGCCATTTCCAACAAATACACACGTTGAGGATCCCAAGTGTGAAAAAATCTGAAATCCAAAACACTCTGGTCCCAGGACGGACACTCCACTGGTCTCTGTGGGGTCTACCTAATAACCACAGGCAATGAAAGAGTATCTCCAGGTTTTCTTCAGTGAATCTTCAGAAAGAGTTTCTTTTGGCTCATTTTCTTTGCTAGCATAGCCACATTTCAGCAGGTACCATGGCAAATGTGGGGTAGGTATCTTGTTGCTAGCCCAGTCATCAAATTTCTCAGTGTAGTGAAAGGGCAAGGAATTTGATACAATAGATACCATAGAACCCAATAACCTCAAGGATCTTATTGATCTTTTCTTATCCTTCAATAAGTGGATTTATCCTTATTTACTGTATGTATCAAAACATTAAATGCAACAAAAAAAAATTCAAGTAATTCTCCACTTAGTATTAAGACAAAAATAACTTAATGTGTTCTTAACAGCAGGCTCTTATCAAATTTCCTAGTATGATTTTCAGACTGCTTGGCAAGGCAATCTATGTAATTTTTAAAATCTGCGTGCTCTTAAGGATTCCCCTCAGCTACAACTACTGAAATCAATACACAAAATAAAGTACATGAGAAATAATAGCAGTTACACACTTAACAAAAAATTTATAACCTTAGTGCTTAGCCTGACACAGGAAAACCAAGTATCAGGGAAGGCAATATAACATTTTTGTGAACAAATTAGGTATTCTAAAATTTTCTTTTATATGTTCTATAAAATAATCAGTAACCAAAAGCAGGCTACTTCTCAGAAATCTGTTGGGTTGGTTCATTTATTTGTTCTACAAATATTTACTGTGTACCTACAATGTACCAGCCCCTTCTGCTAGTCTACATCAAGGAACAAGTAGATTACTTAATTTGACAATAATTGATTGAGCACTATCAATCTGTATGACAATCACTATTTTAAATGCTGGCGGTGAACATAAAAAGCAAACACAAGGCCTGCCTCAAGGCCCTTACATTCTAATGGGTGAGTGTGTGTGTTTGAGGGCAGGAGAGGGTGAGTGATGAGTATGTTACTCCCAAAACTTCTTTCCCAGTTAAACAGATGGTGAAGGCCTACTCTAGTCTAAGAAAATTCCTTTATGCATTTAATCTTTCAAATTCATGCAGATGAAGCAATGACATGTCCCTCTAGCCGCCTGAGAAAACAGCTAATGTTATGGATGGACAAGAAGGTGTTCTGATTTTGTGACTGATAGACAGCACATATAAGATAAAATGCAGGTTGTGATTGATGAAATCTAATGAAATTACCAAGTCAACTTGGGGATAAAATCAAGTCTATCATGTTAAGTTTCCATGACACCCCAAAGACTGGAGCTGACACACCCATATAGGCTCACACAGACTGCAGTCCATCCAAGGAAACCCAAAACCCAAGAATTTAATGGCTGCCCAAAGACATGACATTTGGAGTGATTGGTAAGTAAGGAGAGAGACAGGAAGGCTTACCAGGCTGATGCGTATCAGACTAAGAATAAATCATAAAGAAAGATGGGTTTGATTTCATTATTATAGTGCTGTTTTCTGATAACTCTAGGAAAGTAATTTTAGAATCTTTTTTGTATCTGTTGAGCTGTAAATGAATATTGTTTTCAGTGCAGAATAAAGCGCATCTGACACCTTTACACATAAAATTACAATTTCATTTTTTAAATTATTTAAATTTAAATTACTATTTTTCAAATATCTAATACACCTATTTAAGACACACAAGCACACACAAATGAAAGCTTCTGAAACTGGTACTGGAAAAAAAATGAACATTAATACCAATTATAAACTGGTTACTTGACAGAAGGCAAGTTAAATAATTTTATAATAAACTCCATACACTATCCAACTTGCTCTGATGAAACAATTTTGTCACAATGAATACTGACTAGACATCAGTCTATAGGATAGAGATAAAAGAGCCCAGGCTTTGTGCATCAAGTACTTTGAACATAAAAGATGAAAGAAGAGGATGTCCAACAGACCAAACTTCCTTTTTTTCATTATCAACTTTCCCTGCCTTGTGGATTTCAAAATTTTAGAGTGTATGGAGAAAGTTGTGATGTCCGGATTTGGAAAAGGTCAAGGGATTTCTACAAAAGAGTAAAATGCTGAGCTATAGATTTGTTCAATTCCTCCTACAATAAAATCAGCACATAATCACATTAATAACAGAACGTGCTCATTATATGGACAGGACCAAGGGAAAGCACTGGGAGTTCAAGATTATTGAATAGAATTCACAGTAAGGGGACAGGCACGTAGCTCACGACTGTAATCCCAACACTTTGGGAGGCCAAGGCAGACGGATCGTGAGGTCGGGAGTTCGAGACCAGCCTGGTCAATATGGTGAAACCCAGTCTCTACTAAAAATACAAAAATTAGCCAGGCATCGTGGTGCACACCAGTAGCCTGTAGCTACTTGGGAGGCTAAGACAGAGAAATGCTTGAACCCGGGAGGCGGAGGTTGCAGTGAGCCAAGACCACGCCACTGCACTCCAGCCTGGGCGACAGAGAGAGACTCTATCTCAAAAAAATAAAATAAAAAGAATTCACAGTAAACATAATAACAAAGTCTTATTATCAGGGGCCATCAACCAGGTCACAGAATGATTCTTTGTGATAATATTTATTGTATATTTTACTTTCTTGGATGGAAATTTCCTAGTCCAAGTTAGGATATGTCTTCACTTTTTCAGAATAATTTTTCTAATCTATGAAGAGATTTCCTGTTCCATTACTTATTTTAAATATGCTTTCATGGCCGAATTACTTTCATTATTAAGCTGTCCTCAAGTCAAAACTCAAGGACTTAATAGGATCTCAAGGTAGTATAATGAGAACTTTTTTCCTTGAATTTTCTAACAATGATTTCTACAGGAACATCTACTCAAAGACATCTGAGCCATAACCAAAATCTCTGTGGAATAATTTTGAGTAGGGAGGGGAAAGTTGAAAAAAAATTAAAGATGCCTAGAATACACAATTTTAAATTTGGAATCAATTACAGCAGTCCTCACTTTGCACTATTCTGATAGGAATTCCAGTTACCATGGTTTAATCAAATAAATTCCTCACAAATAGTCCAAATTTCAATTACCACAATATATTAACTGAGTAACTGCATGAAGTACAACTTCACTGCTATTTCTTCAGTTCAAAAATAACTATGTAAACAGCAGATGCCCCATCATGATCAGTGGTTAATCATGTCACTTCTTTTGAAGACTGTTGGTGACTAGTCACTGTACATCTGACATTTAGGTCATGCACAGACAGCAAAGTATGGAGTTTTGTTACCTCCTTGTTTCCCAGTGATAAACCCATGTGACATTTTATAATGGAGAAATCAAAAGAGGAAACTAGGCAAGAAACATGAAAGAGTAAAGAAATAAAAACTGACAAATGCTGGGAGTGAAATTTGAATAGACCATAAACGGAATAAGAGAAGAAATAGCTGATTGTGGGAATGTTGACATTACTGCAATGCAAGAAACTCTAGAGACGAAGCCAGAAGAACTCAGCGAAGGTGGACTTACTGATATAAATGAGGAAAGTGAGGAGGATGTAACAAAAAGAATAAAGCTGTCCCAGAGGAAGTGACTGGCAATAAAATAAACTTTAAACATTCAAAAACATTAAAGGAATTCTTTCATGACATTGAGAGTGCAAAGGATAAAACGGTAGAAACTGATCCAAACTTAGAAAGGGGTATGACAATTCACCAAGCCACAGAGAAGACGCTTGCTCTGTATCCAAAGTTATACAAGAAGAACACACAAGTGTTGTTCAAACTACTCTTGATAACACACTTTCATTCTCAATGTTTCTAATGATTTAATTTACCACATACTAAATACTAGCTTTACTATTTTTCATTTCTCAATGTCATTGTTATTGATAATAACAGAGTTTTTAAGGTTTTAACAAAAAAAATTTTTAAGGTCATGGAACAATACAATAATAGTTTTTCCCATTCATCGTGAAGATTGTTTTGCAGAATTTCAGCTTACAAGGTCATGTTTATGGTCTTGAAGCAAGTATTGCCTGTATAAGACACAGTTATAAAGGCAAAGAACGAACAGACAGACCTATCTCAAAGAATTTCAAAATGTTAGCCAGTTCTTTACATACAGCTGGACCTTAATCCTGCAGGAACTGGAGCTGTAGGTGGACAGAACTTAAAATGATATCAAAGAGTGAGAAAGAAGAATCCTGAAAATCAGCCAGGAACTTAATTGTCAGTAGAGTGGCAAACTGAGTTGGTGTAGTTTTCAGAACACGAACAAAGCGTGTTAAATGCAATACTATCAGTTAAGGCTTGGTGTCTGATTCTAGCAATCTCAGAGTCGTTTGCTAAGCATAGAGATTCTGCTTAAAAGTTCCTAAGTTAAAGCTAAGCTAAAGATGAAGGTATTCAGGAACATTTCCCTGTGAGAGGCCTTTATCTTTGACACATGGTCCAGGGCTCACCAAGTCCTGGCTGGGCTCTGGGAGTTTAAGAGTCTTCTCGGGCTTCTTCCTCAGGAGGACCAATGGCATCCTGAGATACCATTCAAGATACAGCTCTGGTATAAAGAAACTCTTTCTCCTCAGTGAGCAAATGAGGGCATAACCTGCTGTCTTTACTGAAAGTTTAGCCTGGTAAAGGTCCAGGTTTTGTCTTGGATCACAAAGTCTCACATGCAGAGCTGGAAAAACCACTGAGAGAAATCCCCTGTAGCCAAGTACAGACCACAAATAGTAATCAGGAAAAGTGAAAGAGAACTAGAAATCTATAAAATAAAAGTCATGGGTCTCAGTTATTATGAATGCTTTAGGGGCTTTACCATACTGGATTCTAAAAAACATACATCGAAGCAGGTGGAAAATAGAGGTGCTTTCTGTTTCTATTTGGTGGAATGCTCAGGCCATCAACAGGAGGCACTAACAGAAAAGTCAGATTTGGATCCATGACTATCTCGAAGATGTGACAAAGCACAGGATGCACATACATACATGTCTCCCTGGCTGCAATGACTTAAATGTGGGTGCTACAAAGCCAGGGCAATATGCACGTCACACCCACATTTCAGGCATGTAGCTAGCTCGGTGCCCAGTAATCAGCAGGCATCCCGTCACTAGGTATTTGCAGAGTAAGTAAACAAATTAGGTCAACATTCTGCTCTTCTAATAAGTTTTATCTACTCACTATTATGTGCTTAGGTACAGCTTCACCCTTCATGGAAAGAAAATCCTCAAAATAAATGCAAAACGGGGAGGCAGCAGTACAGTGCAGAGGTACACAGTACTAGTTCAAATCCTAGTACTACCAGGAAACGGCTGGGGGATTGCGGGCAAATTGCCTCATCTATCTGTGCCTGTTTCTTATCTACAAAATGGGAATGACAACAGTGCCTACGCCCATAGAGTTCCTGGGAGAAATAAATGTCATTTCAGATACAGAGTACTTTGCACAGAGCCTGTCATGCAGAGCAAGAGCTCCACAAATGGCTAGCTACTATCATCATCAACACCTTTAAACGTGAGCACAGGCTGGGTGAATCGTGCATAGACATACCTCTTCCATGCACATACACACACATCTACCTGTTTCAAGATGAGCCAAAACAAAAAATTCCCACCAAAATATTTCTTTAGGTTTCTAAGCACGTTCCTTAAAATATGACCAGTATAAAAAATATAAAAAAAGAACATTCCACCTTACTAACACAAAAATTTCAATTAAAATAAGATGCTTTTTCACCCATCGAATTAGCAGAGATTTTAGAGTTATAATATCAGAATTATAACTGAGGTGAAAGACAGGTATTCTCATCTGCAATAGTAGTTGATACAAACGTTTCTGGAAAACATTTTGGCAGTATGTATCTAGAGTCTTAAAATATCTCTGCCATTTCCAGGCTTCATATCTTTAGCAGAGTTATTTTCATAGTATCAAAAAAATTGGAAACATCCTTAAAATCCATCAAGATGAGAGTTAAGTAAATTATAGTGCATTCACGAAAGTAGAACACAGGCAGCTATAACAAGATTTCTGAAGACACGGGGGAAAATCAGAATGTACAAGCGTATAAGCTGTATGAGTCCATTTATGGTTACCTTTTTTAAAAAAACATAACAAAAATGAATAGAAAAAGACAGAAAGGGAAATAGGAAATTCACTAGAATATACCAATAGTTTATTTCTAGGTTTGGGGACTACAGATGAGTTTTTTTTTTTTTTCAATAACTTCCTACTTTGTATGAGGTGTTGTTCTAAAGTGACATGTATTTTTTTTTAAGTCAGAAAAAATATTGTAAAGCTCATTTTGTAAAAATACAGCCAACAGTGCACAAACTCACTCCTGGTATTTCACTAAAAATAATGTCACCAATGATAACATCTGGATCAGCAAACATCCATCAAGCCAAACTCAAAATATCGCACTATGTGAAATAATTTCATGATCTTTAAAAAACGCTGTTCCCTGCCCACATCATATGACTTAGCGCTTAAAAAACCTGGCTCTACCAATATGGTTAAAAGCTTTCCCTAATATCACTGATGTCAGAATAGGTCTTAATGCTATGCCAGTCCTTTTCTTGATATAAAAAATTAAGAAATTCTAGGAAAATTTCAAAAAGAAGTCTAGACACTATCTTGAAAGTAAAAGTTATTAAATGTCTTGACAATTGCCACTGCCACTCCTTTCTCCCCCTTTTTCCCTTTCAGACAAAAGTTGAGAACATTTCTGAAATCACTGAGCATTTCCAGAATGCCATACTTTGAGAAAGTGCTTAAAACATATAATCAATCAGTCATCTCCCTTCCATGTTTATATATCACCATAGATATACACAGCTTAAACTGCTGAGTAAAAGTAAAATTCATAAAATATACAACTGGGCAATCCACTGCAATATTTTGCTAGCTTTTGTATGTTTAAAGGTTGCAGAATAAATTAAAGAAGCAGTATTTATTCCTTGCCTATATAAATGTTTACTGGTCTTCAGGACGCTACAAGGAAAGAAGGAATAAATCTTGTATTTAAAAAGCTTAAAAGTTTAGACTGTCACCTCTGAACTTCATTAATTTTGTAAATTTTCTTTACCAAAATATGAAAATATGGTTGATTAAACATTAACCATAATACATATTACCTATCTGCCTAGTAATGACAATTCTATATTGTTGAAGCTAAATCTAGTGCAGCATCAAGATCTGCCCTCAGAAGTCTGGTTATGGTACTATTATAGGAAAGCAAGATCAGAGAACATAACTCTCTGGTAGCTGCTTCTTTAGAGGCTGCAGAACTGCACAGAGAGGAGGACAAAACATGGTTCCACGGGACTTTTCCAAGGGTGAACACATGTACACAGAGAAATTCAAACTGGGAAAATAAAAAGAGGGGAATCTAAATGCTCCAAAGTATAACATCCTATCTCAAAACTAATGCAGGCTGTCACCACCTGTTTACCAAA
This sequence comes from Papio anubis, assembly GCF_008728515.1. Taxonomy (NCBI): domain Eukaryota; kingdom Metazoa; phylum Chordata; class Mammalia; order Primates; family Cercopithecidae; genus Papio; species Papio anubis. The sequence continues at coordinate 27,800,211 of NC_044977.1, forward strand.
TAACATAGTGTGTGTGTAGATGTTCTGTGACTATTAAAATGTGACATGGGTTTCAGGTGTTGTTACTAATATTCCCACTATCCATTCTTAAGAGATTAAAAAAAAAAACACCAAATGAAAACCACCTTCTTAGGAATTAAAAGTGAACTACAGCAAAACGTGGGTGACAACATATACTTCAAGGAGACTAGCAGTATTCAAATTACATACTCATATTTATCATAATAGCACTTTTCCTAGTACAACTTTAAATATTTCACTGATAATATCTCCTAGAAATAACTATATCATCACTGAAGCATAAATGAAAAGTAGAAATAATACTTACTTTTAATACCAAACTGTCCCCAAAACAGGAGTATAGCAAAAATTGGGAAAATAACAATGAGAATATTTTCATTTGGAGAAAACCATGAAACTGGGGAAAAAGAAAACAAAAGTCACAATTAATATTTACTATAACACTTTAAATCCTGCTAATGGTCTATAATACATGCTTTATTATGGAGATGGAAAAAAATTAAAACTGTGGCCTTATTTTTACATATATTTATATACACACATATATTTTATGTATACACACATATACGTAAAACAAATTACACATATAATGTACTTACGTAAATTTTATTTATGAAAAAAAACTACACTTACTTAATCGTTTCTCACATTTTTCCTATGTTTCACGGAAGGAGGTAGTGCAGTGCAGCGGCTGAGAACAAGGCTCTGTGGCCACACTGCCAGGGTTTGAACCCAACTCTAACTTAACACTCTGTGGAACCGTGACCACCACTTGACACCTCTTTGTTCTTCGGTGTCCTCAACTGTTACACCAGTATAGCACAGTACCTGTATCTTGAAGGACTGTTGTAACTACTAACAAAGTCAATAAAGTACATGCAAAGGGCTTAAAACAAAGCTTAGCACTCACCAGTACTCAGTTAACTAAAATTAGTATGTGTTCATGTGCTGAGTAGCTGTGTATGTGAAGTCCCAAGAATGTGCCTTCAAGTAACAATGAAGCAGTCCTGTAAAGACAGACTCAGGGAACCTAAGCGAGGAAGATGCACCACTAGGTACTCTCTTCTCACTGTGGCTAAGATGGAGAGCGATGTGCCCGGTCGGTCTTTTCTCAAACTCACTCTGCAATTATCCATGCACAATTAGGCTTCAGAAGGACTGTTTATATGTAAAGTAACATGAGTGGCTTTAGGGTATTAACGAAGCTGTTATTAAGTGGGTCACATGTTACTTTTATCATAAAAATATATCCACATATCCTATATAAAGGAAATTAAGATATTAAGACTTCAAATACGATTTGTGAGAACTTTTAAAAATTAAGTTTAATTGCCTCTTATAAACCCCTAAGACCATAATTTTAGCCATGAAATTTCTGCTCTAACAATAAAGCCAAGTAAATGGACTGAAAGTATTCCGGAGTTTGCCTGTACAAGGGGCCGTGCGGTTGGAAGAGTACTTCTGATACTGCCTTAAGCAAGCACTGGCATTCCTCTGAAATCAACACTTCTTTCGAATTCAACCATGCACTACCCCTCAGGTCAACAGGTGAGGAATTTTCCAACCTTTTACTCCATAATGATAGCCACATGTTTCTTGTGTTAAGCTTATAATGCTATAATAAATCCTGGTAAAATGCTTATATCAATCCCCAGAATACAACAACATTATAAACTCTGTTTTACAGATACTAGCTTTTCAGAATCCAGCATTTTGTTCTATATGTAGTAGAGACTCAATACGTTTGCTGTTGAAGGTTACGATAGTCATAAGACAGTTTCATGAGTGAATGGAAGACCTTTTCTTTTATGCTTCTTTGGTTGTAGATCTCTACCGAGAGATGTTTTTGGATACTCTGAATCAATACCTTAATTTCCAATTGTATAACTGAGTATCTTCTTATACCAAAGAAAAGTCACTTCAGTATAGCCTAAATCCCTACCAGGAAAAAATTTTGGAGATCATGCTTGGATTTTTGTATCTAATCCCCAATGGATTTGGTAAAGCTGTATGGTCTAATAGCCATGCTTAATCGATGTACTTTTCCTTACTTCCTCTGTGCTTTTGTTTTTAATTGTGTACCTCAACTCAAGTCCTCACAATTATCATGTGAGAAATTATTAACCCCTCCTTATAGTCATAGAAACTGAGGAACAGTGAATTCAGGCTTTTCAGTTATCTGAACTGTTCAAGTTCCACACTGAATCCTGATATTGCCCTCAGCCCATCCTCCACAAACTCCCCCTCTCATTTTCCTCATTTCAGTCGTGGTGACCCCATTTCTCCAGTTGCTTGAGGCTGAAAACCTTGGAGTTATACCTGACTCCTTGATTTCTCTCACATCTCACTCTAGTTAAACAGCAAATCCTGCTAGCCAATATCTGATCTCATATTCAAGATGAGCTGACAATGAAATGTTCTTTCATTGGTCTCTGCCCCTATACACACAAAAAATTTAGGATATAGTAATAGACTATTAATATACTAATATTAATTTGAATATATTAAAAAAAGTAAGAGGTGCCTTCGACCCTGGAGTGACCACTCACTTTTCACTTATTCCACGAACACTTATTGAAAGTCCACCATGGAGAGGAACTCCTCTATGCTCTTGAAGGCCAGCAGTGAACAATGCAGGGGACCCTGAGTGTACAGAGTGGGAGAAGCTGAGGCAGTAAGGAAAGGCCTCTAGGGAGAGGAACAAAACTAAGCCTAGGATGGAAAGGAGCCTACATTGTGAAGACAGAGAGGAAGAGATGCCAAAGTAACAGCAAGTTTGAGAAACCAAAGGATGGCCACTGTGGCTGGAATTCAGTGATGAAATCAGATGGGAAGAGTTTGCTGGGGCAAGACCATGTAGAGTCTTAACAGCTTGTTGGGAGAGTTTGGATTTTATTCCAAGAGCAATGACAAGCGGCTGGAAGGCTTTAAACAGGGAAGAAAAATAACCTGACTTATTTCAAATCTTCTTTGGCAGCCACATGGAGAATGGATTACAGGGAAGCAGGACCTGTCAGAAAGTTACAGCAGCAGTAATTTGGAAGGGAGAAGGGTGTGACCAACAAATGCAGTCCTGAGCTCAGTTTTACTCATCACATTTGAAGATATAACAGGGAATTGCTCCAAAGGAAGATGACTAGAATGGGGATCCTAAAACCATGAGCAATGGCTAAAAGAACAGAGATTTTCATCACAGAGAGGAATAAATTTGAGAGAAATACTACAGCCCTCCCAGTGAGTGAGAATAGCAGCAAGTTTTAGCTTGACTTAAGGAAGAACTGAAACTGCCTGAAAACAGACCAAGATCCTCTGGGAAGTAACAATGTCTCATCACGTCAAGTTTTTGGTAAAAAATCTGAATCGCCAGCTACTTGGGATGTGATAGAAATAATTCGTAAATTAGATGATGAGATAGACTAGATGACTACTGAATGACTCCCAGATTCTACGTGAAAACAAGAAATATGAGACATTTCAACGACAGAGAGTAAGATTATAGAACAAAAAATACTGTCTAAATGATTCTTTTTTTTTCTTTTGAGATGGAATCTCGCTCTGTTGCCCAGGCTGGAGTGCAGTGGTGCGGTCTCAGCTCACTCAACCTCCACCTAGCGGATTCAAGCAATTCTCCTGTTTCAGTCTCCCAAGTAGCTGGGATTATAGGCAGGTGCCACCATGCCCAGCTAATTTTTGTAATTTTGGTAGAGACAGGGTTTTATCATGTTGGCCAGGCTGGTCTCAAACTCCTGACCTAAGGTGATCCACCTGCCTCAGCCTTCCAAAGTGCTGGGATTACAGGCGTGGGCTGCCACACCCACCCTAAGTGATTCTTAACTGGAACTTATCAGTTTGTCACTCTCCGTTCTCACTATTGTGCCAGGATTTTAAATTGTTCCCTGGTGTGTGTGGGGGATGGGGAGGGCAATCTATGGAGAAGGGCATCCATAATTCTCTGTTTGAAATCACTGTTACACATTTCTGCTGGATTTGAGCTACAGTCACTGATGAACGTGTTCCTCCTCTAATTTGTTACAGTGGGAAAAGTTTGAGGATCACTGAATTAGATATTTAAGAACCAACTGAGATGCTGGGAGAAAAAAACCAACACTTTATATAAAGACACTTGCATGCCTGTTAATCTATTGATTTGTTATGGTAGTATTGTCAGATGACGTTAACTCTTGTTCCTCAAGGGGAGAGTGAGACATGATACTTCTTTCAGCTCTGAATTTCTATGCCACTAAGAACATAAATTAAGCTTAAAATGGACTAAGAACAATGTCAGCAATTTTTCCATCACAAGATTAATAAAGGTAAGCCAAGAACATTCACATCCTTATTCTACCCAAGCTATGGCTGACAACTGTGTCTATCATTCTCCACCAATTCCTGGACAGGCAGAATGGCTTTCACGAAAATGAACTTCTTGCTAGTAGAAAGGCAAAGAAGTGATATTACAAGGGTGTAGTCTACGAACGAGTGTCTAATTTTTACTTCCAAGCTTAAGTGTTATTAAAACCCAGAAACCCAGGACCTCATTTGTCTTACCACTGTACAAAAATGAGACAACCTAAAAAAGTGAAGACACCATTTCTATCAACAAAGTGTCTCCTTCAAACCTCCACAAACACAGGGAACACCAGGTTACACACACACCCCACAGTAACATTTACAATACTAAAATGCAAACCAAATTTTTACTTGATGTTTCAGGATTGTGATGGCTTTTTTTGATGTGTTGACTTGCTAGGCTACAGTCCCATTATTTATTTAATCAAACCCAGAATTCTAAGGTGGTCCCAAAACCACTGCCCTAGCCATGCATCTTTTATACTTCCCTCCCCTTGTGTGTGGGAGACTGAGACTGTGGATGTATTGGATTTCATTTCCGCGCTTATACCACCTAGCAAAAGGGAATCAGCTGACTTTAAGAAAGAGAGATTATTTTTGAGGGAGAGAGAGCTGACCTAATCAAGTGGTCTCTTAAAAGGGTCTGGGTTCTTCCTGGCAAAATAAACTCAGTATGTGAGAGGGATTCAACAAGAGGAAGATTCTCCTTTGCTGGCTTCAGATATGTAAGGGGCCAGGGGGCAAGCAATGAGGGCAATCTCTAGGAGCTGCTAGAATTCCCTGGCAGATATTTAGCAAAGAAAGAGGGACCTCAGTCTTACAATCACAAGGAATTGAATTCTGCCATAATTATGTGAGCCTAGAACAAGACCCCAAACTCCAAATGAAAGTATGCCCTGGGCAACACCTTGATTTTAGTCTTTTAAGACCTTGATCAGAGAACCCAGTCACGCCATGACCAGGCTTGCCACTTACAAAACTGTGAACTATGAGTATTGTTTCAAGCTGCTGTATTTGTAGTTATTATGCAGCACTAGAAAACTAACACAAAGCTCTTGCAATGCCTTCATGTCTTCATCATGAACAGACCGTATGTCCTGTTGATAATAATGGAACTGGCAACTCTGTGGAACTTGAACTGACCTTTCTAAACAAAACTCTAATAGCTTAGAGAAAAATAAATTTTACGTTTTCAAGTTTTGGTATTGTTAATAGAATAGAAATATTAACGACAAATTTTAAGATTACTATTACTTGCATTTAGTATTTAGTTATTTACAAGCTGTTGTCACATGAACCACATACTATGGTGGTAAAAATACTGGGTTTTGATGCCAAAGAGATCTAGGTGTAATTCCTGGCTATTACTCTGACCTTGAACAACCTTGAATCTCTTTTGCTTCCCTGTTTGTTAAATGGTAAGACCTCCATCTATCTCCTAGAGTTCTTGAGAGGATAACAGGACGCGACTTACATAAAGTATGTGGCACATGTGCAAATAAATGTTAGGTCACTTTACATATTTGTACTGCAACCACTTCCTTGAAATCAGCAATGATGTCTTCTTCATCACGGAATCTGTGATGCCTAGCATGGTACCTGACACATGGTAGGCACTTAGTAAAATTTTGTTAAGTAAGAGAGATATTATTTATATCTCAAACATTTCCATGATGGTGATGGCATCTTTATTGTACTAAGAAAAATTTGAGGGCCAGTTAGGTTGAGTTTCTTATCTAACTTTTTTTAAAGCTATTAAACAGTAAAGTCTAGAAAACAGTGAAGTCTAGAAAACAGTGAAGTCTAGAAAACAGCTTTGTAAATTCAAGTCCAGTGCTCCTTCCAATGGACTACACTATACATAGGCACAGAGGTATATAAAACTATATCTTACAGTGTTTCCATGTATTCAGTCCTAGTCCTCTAAAAAATAAAAAAAGGCACAAAGAATGGTCACTATTATCTGCATTCTATTAAGTATAATTCACTTCTCTATTGAGCAAATTCTGTTTCTCATTTATGCCTGTATTTGCAAAAATCACAACATAGTAAAAATGGTTTCTAATGCCTAAATCCTCAAAGTCCATAACAGGTAAGTATTCTTACTAGAAAAAACTTATTCTCCATAGTAAGAGTCCTGCCCCATTTAACCTTTTTGTGCAGATAAGTTTTTAACTGTTTTTTGTTTGTTTGCTTGCTTGTTTTTTTTTTTCAGTTAAAAATGGTTACAACATAGTGGTACCAGATACTGCTGAGGATGTGGAGAAACTAGATCACTCTTACAATGTTGATGGAAATGTAAAATGAAATAGCCACTCTGGAAAAGTCTGGCAGTTTCTTTAAAAACTAAGTATATACTTACCATACAGCCCAGTAACCATACTTCTGAGCATTTATCCCAGAGAAATGAAAACTGTGTCTACACAAGAAACTGTACACAATTGTGCACAGCAGTTTCATTTGTAACAACCCAAACTTGGAAACAACCAAAATGTCCTACTGTAGGTAAATGATTAAAAAACTGCAATATATTCATATTAGGGACTACTACTCAGCAAAAAAAAGAAAGGAAAAAAAAAACTATTGATAGACGCAATCACTTGAATAGATCTCAAGGGCATTGTGCTGAGTGAAAAAGCCCTCAAAACGTCACATCCTGTATCATTCCATTTATATAGTATTGCTGAAATGACAAAATCATAGATATGGAGGGCAAATTGGTGCTTGCCAGGTTAGGGACAGTAGGAGGTGGTGGTATGACTAGTAAGCATAAGCATGAGGGAGATGTTTGTGATGATGGATAGGTCTATGTCCTGATTGTGTAGGTAGTTATGCAAATATACACATGATAAAACGAGAGAGAACCATTCACACACTGCACCATTGTGAATTTCCTGATTTTCATATTGTGTTATTGTCACCTAAGAGGAAACCACTGGGGGGACCAGGTGAAGGGCACATGGAACCTATCTTTGAATCATCCTGTAAATCAATAATTATTTCAAAAAATTAAAATGGATGCAAAGCCAAATGTCTCAAACCTCTGGTAGAATTTTCTACATTCTCTATAATAAAACAACACTTTCTCCTTTTAATGGCCCCCAAAATAAGTCTAGTTCTTATTTTTATAGGATATTTTGAAAACAAAGAAAGATAAAACAATCTTTCAATCACATGCAAAATAATAAACTGCTTTCTTCTCAGATCCTGGCATTCCTTTCTCTTCCATCTTCATTTCATCTTCTGGCCTTTCGAATCTCGTATCTTGAGTTTTCCAGTATACCTCTCAGATGATCTAACTCCAGTTAGCTGCAGTGCATATGACTGACTGATTACACCCTTCCTGAAAGGTATACTTAACAACAACAAAAAAAGCTCCTTTGCCCAAATTAATATCAATAGTAAAAACTACAATGTAAGAGAGAGTTCTTAGCAGAAAGACCTTTCAAATTCTCCTTGCCTACTCGGAGCCATTCCCTGCCCATTCCTCACTGCACACAAATCCCTCTCACAATGCTCCAGGCTAACTTCAACAACTTGATACCTTCCTTCACAAAATAAACATCCCAGGAAAACAACTAATGTTTACAACACACTTTGGTTTACAAAAAAACATGTTTACACAGGATCTCATTTGATGCTCATTAGACTACAGAATACATAAAAGCAAGTATCTATTGTAATCTCTTGGACATGAGGTCACTTGGACTCGGTTAAGTACCTTCTCAAGATCACACAGGTGAATAGTAAGTTGCTGAACAGGGGCTATAACTCAGACCTCCTGATTCTCAATCCTAAGTAATGTCCAAACATTTCATCAAACCAAACACCCCATTCCTAATCTGGTAGCAGATTATTTTACAAAAGCTAGGCAAATAGTTGATCCAACTGAACAGAACTGAAGCTATCCAGAGTTAAGGTTCACAGAATGTGGTTAACCCATGATGGGTAATATGACAGGTAATTTTATTTTTTTGAGATTTTTTTTTAATTTTTAAATTATTATTATTATACTTTAAGTTCTAGGGTACATGTGCATAACGTGCAGGTTTGTTACATATGTATACTTGTGCCACGTTGGTGTGCTGCACCCATCAACTCGTCAGCACCCATCAACTCGTCATTTACATCAGGTATAACTCCCAATGCAATCCCTCCCCCCTCCCCCCTCCCCATGATAGGCCCCAGTGTGTGATGTTCCCCTTCCCGAGTCCAAGTGATCTCATTGTTCAGTTCCCACCTATGAGTGAGAACATGCAGTGTTTGGTTTTCTGTTCTTGCGATACTTTGCTGAGAATGATGGTTTCCAGCTGCATCCATGTCCCTACAAAGGACACAAACTCATCCTTTTTTATGGCTGCATAGTATTCCATGGTGTATATGTGCCACATTTTCTTAATCCAGTCTGTCACTGATGGACATTTGGGTTGATTCCAAGTCTTTGCTATTGTGAATAGTGCCGCAATAAACATACGTGTGCATGTGTCTTGATAGCGGCATGATTTATAATGCTTTGGGTATATACCCAGTAATGGGATGGCTGGGTCATATGGTACTTCTAGTTCTAGATCCTTGAGGAATCGCCATACTGTTTTCCATAATGGTTGAACTAGTTTACAATCCCACCAACAGTGTAAAAGTGTTCCTATTTCCCCACATCCTCTCCAGCACCTGTTGTTTCCTGACTTTTCAATGATTGCCATTCTAACTGGTGTGAGATGGTATCTCATTGTGGTTTTGATTTGCATTTCTCTGATGGCCAGTGATGATGAGTATTTTTTCATGTGTCTGTTGGCTGTATGAATGTCTTCTTTTGAGAAATGTCTGTTCATATCCTTTGCCCACTTTTTGATGGGGTTGTTTGTTTTTTTCTTGTAAATTTGTTTGAGTTCTTTGTAGGTTCTGGATATTAGCCCTTTGTCAGATGAGTAGATTGCAAACATTTTCTCCCATTCTGTAGGTTGCCTGTTCACTCTGATGGTAATTTCTTTTGCTGTGCAGAAGCTCTTTAGTTTAATTAGATCCCATTTGTATGACAGGTAATTTTAAATAGAGATTTCAAAACAGAAAGAACAGACTCATATGGGGCTGAAGAACTCAGCTAGCACAGCAGGAAAGAGCAAAGACAGGAGACTATTCAGCTAATTTTACTACCTTCTACACCTCACCAACCCAAGTTTGTGACAAAAAGGGCAGAATCATGGTGCTATAATCAAGTCTGAATTTGAATAAATTAATTTGAATCCCTAGCTCTCTCATATTTTGGCCGAGAAAAAGAAGACCAAAGTAAGGCTAAGCACAGAAAATCTGAAGAACTCATCCATGATAATGTGATTTAATCTCCTGATTCTCCTCTACTCTCTCCAGAGGAAGCATGGCTGGGACTTGCCAACCCTTGGTCAAAGTGTAAGGTTAAAAAAAAAAAAATACCAGAAGGCTGAATAATTGGAAAGAGACTTTAAAATTAGTCACACGAAAGAAAGTATTTGGATGGCAGCAAACAGAAATGAAGAGTACATTACCCCAGGACCAATCACCCAAATAGAATGGTCCTTAGACCAAAAGTTTGAGAACCACACAATATACAAATTAACAAGTAATACAAATTAAATAGTAAATGTGTTTTACTGTGAAGAGTAGACTAACAAATAGGATAGAAATCACAACCTTAAACCTGCTAAACATTACATCAACATTTATTATTAATAGCCTGCTTTTTGATTCAAAGGAGTACCTATCCCCATTTGGCCTCCTCTCGAAAGAGGATCAGGTTGTACCAGGACAAATAAAAAAAAAGAGCTTTCATAGAAGTCTTACCAACACGATATTTTAGCTCAATGATCGTTTCACCTTCTCTGGTTAATTCTGTTACTTCACAAGTGTAGTTTCCTGTGTGTGAGACAGCATCACTCTTATCCATCTTCAAAGAGGCATCTCCTTTTAGTAATTGTGAGACTTCAATTTTTGCACTACTAAAGTTAGCGGGGGCAGTGGACTTGTTTAGAGCTCCATCAAACGTGTAAATATCTCTTCCTTTAAATTTCCACTTTACATATACTTCGGTAGTGTTTTGTGCCTCCATATTAGTAACAAAGCATGGAATGATGACAGTGTCATTACAGAACGTGAATTCTACAGATTTTGTTTTATTAAATAGTAGCTGAGCTGATCCTGGAAAGGAAAAAGAAAAATATTTCATTAGTTATAGAAGTCTGTACTGTAAGATCTTAAGTTACAAATCCTTAGGATAAACAGCAACATTTCCATTGTTCACTTAAGTAAACAGTATAGCAATGAAGAAGACCTATTAGGTGAAACACGGAAACAAATTATATTTTAATATTAACTTGCACAGCTGGAAGGCATCATTATGACTTTTCTTTATTCATTCTCAATAATACAAAGTATACATTACATGCATCTTGGGAATAAATTCAGCAACTATGTTAGAACATGCAGGTGTAGTATCTGGCTTGCAAAGCTTTGAAGTAATCATTACTGCCTACTGATATATGTAGAAAAACATTGTACTTATCAAGGTAAAATTTTGAACAGAAAATCAAACCAAATATTTTATTCAGTTTCAACTTCAATACACTGCTAAATAGAACTTGCTGAACTGATATGAAATTTATCTTTACCCTTATGCTGCATTTCCAAAAAAAGTGGCAGGTTCTACTGTACTTTAATATACAAAGTAAATAGAATGAATCAAATCATATCTTTCCACTAGGATGGAAAATCCTAAAATACTAATGAGGAAAAAAACCCAATATCTGTGGCTACTTTCCCATTGCAAAATATAGGCAGCAATAGACATTTTGTATGGGAGTCCTGAATGACATTTTTCCACCCCTACATTTCATTGACACTACAGAACAACAATCTCCAAATGTGTATTACAGGTATTCTTCTCCCAAGAAACCACAAAACAGTGAAAAAGCTAAGTAAGATACAGGCTGAAACCAAGAGCAGTTACTGCTAACAAGCATCCTTTCAACACTTCTCAATAGGATAAACTACCAGTTGTTGCCTTATAGAAGAGGGACTGGGTAAATAAATGTAATCACTCATTGTTCAACTAAAACGTACAAGAATGTGTAGGAATTATAGTTTTCTTCCATATTCTTCAGTCACTCAGCAATTCTTTTATCTAAGTAGCTACTTGGCCTTCCCCTCAAAATATAAACAAAAACAAAACACAAATTACTAACAAATATAAATAAAACATCAACTTTGTTAATAGTTCACAATTAGGATTTCCTTCTACATAAACTGGAATAAAAATCAGAGGCATAGAATGTTTCTATTGTAAGAACACAATGTTTATTCAGTAAATACCCCATGAATTGAATGCAAGGATGCATAGTGGAATATGTACTGGATAATGTTCAAAACACCTGAGTAAAAATTCTATTTCTACCTCTTTTTAATATGCTGCCTTAAGCAACTCACTTTTCTATGCCTTGATTTACTCTCTAAAATAGGCGGATCTCTTAAATAGGAGGATCAAAAACAAACACTGGGCTACTTCACAGAACTGTGTTGAGCATTAACATGGAAAATACAGCAGCAAGTACTCTCTAAACAATACTATGCTGTAAAAATGTAGGGCGATACTATAAAAACTAGATAATCTGGCATTTTAATGTAATGATATGGACCTTCTTTGACTAGTCCAAATGGTTATATTTCTGGGAAACTGCAGTCTGAACCTACATTGTGGGCATCCACAGCTCACCTCTTCCCAGTTTTCTACATTTCTAGCTGCCCAAGTATGAGGAAGCCCAAGGCAAAACCTGGACTTCTGTTGCATTCTTTAAAACTTTGGAATTGTGAATTCTTTCCCCTGAGAGAGAAACACTGAGGGAGAGAGAACGTAGTATACAAGAGAAGAAAAAGGGGGTGAAGATGTTCAAATTACAAAGGAAGGCAAGTATCAGAAAATATGGTCAAGATTTTGAAAGGGATACAAAGATTACTGGGTATTCTTTCAGCGAAGTGCTGGGCAATGTCTAACAGACCCTGTGGAATTACCTGACTCTATAGAAGCCTGCGTCTTTCACTGACTTTGACTGGGCTGTTTTACAGTTTCATAAGTTGTAGAAAACTGAAGGTAATTCAAATGGATTGGTGTCCCTAGAGATAAAAATAAATCGTGTTCTGCAATTGATTTCCACCTGGTGGAAGAGAGGACTCCAAAAGATTACATTTTACTGCCCTGAGGATATTGACCAATTTTGCATTTATTAGCAAATTCACTTAGGCATTCTTGATTGCCTATAAAAGTGTCTGTTTTTCCAATTTTCTTTTAAAAGGGTTTTGCCTTCTTGCTGGTTTGCTTGTTAATTAATGAGTAAAATAAAATCTTTGACATATTTTCATTTTATATTTGCATGAATCATGGTTTGACTTTTTAGAGATTATTCTTAAAAAAAAAAAGAGGTACAAATGAACTCAGTCATCCTATGAAACTTTTTGCAAAGGCTTTAATTAAGTAAGTAAGAAGTAGTTGGTGAACAATCCACAATTTCATAAATGTTTAGAGAATGAATTTTCAAAGGAATACAGAAAGCAATAATTGCACTGCATTATGTTATAATAAAAACATTTTATAGCTGAAGCAATTTAAGTAGAATAAATGCTATTAGTAAAAATAACAGTAAAATTGACCTGGATAAACCATAATTTGAATAACCTTTGCACTAGTAATTAATAAATAAGGGCAGGCCAAAAATATCACTCTAGCTGTTAACTACAACTTCAATCTCTATACTAAGATGCATTAAAAAACTATTAAGCAGTAAAATTGTCTGATTTGGGGTTTCTTCCTTTTGCCTACTGCCTTCTCATAAAACAGCAAAGTGAAGAAACTATTTAAAATGTAGAGAGCAAATAAAGAAACACAGATAATTAACATGAATAAGAAAACTCTGAATAAACAAAATAATGCTTATAGCAGTCTAAATCAGATAGAAGTAGACAAATGTAACCAAGAGTAATGCCAGAGTTATAGATAAATTAGCAAATAAAATGGGAAAATAATTTTATATCAAATGCCAAAAGTATTAGACTTGAAACCTTCACTGGAACTGTACAAGTACTGGTGAATATAGACTATCAGCCCAAACCATCTCAGATCACAGTCTAGAAAACAGCTTTTTAGTGGCAGAGAAGACTCAATCCATGGTGGTCACAGCACACAAGTTCAGGTTAGAAATTTTAAAAATGCAACCAACATTTGTCGAGAATTACCTGTGATGAAATATTGTGACAGGATGTGGGGATACAGCAATGAAAAAATATAGTTATTATCTTTTACGAGCTTACAATTCTCATACGGGCGATGATAAGTACTTTATATAATACAAGGTTACAAGTGTTATCTTCTCTGTATGGATAACATCCTTATGGATGGGCAGAAGAGTAATCGGTCTTACAGATTTCTAAGAAAATTTGTGTTGCTACTAGGCAAAAACAGAAGAATGTCATAGTCCCTGCTCCTCCAGGCCTTCAATCTTTATCCTTTTACATGTTTCATGTGAATGTTCTCTTCTTTTTAACAACTCTTAAATTACTCCCTTTTGCCCTTTATCCCACACTCTCCAACAGTCCTGTCTCCCTACTTCTTAATACAAACTGAATCCTTCAGAGGAGAATCCTGAAGCTTCCAATACTCCTTCCCTATAAACTTACCTGCAACCCCAACTATCCACACTGTTTTTGTTTTTTTTTTTTTTTGCTTCCTTTTCAGAAATGAATCCCATCACCTGAGAGCTAGTTTCCATTTCTGCTCCATACCCATCAGTCTCCTCAAGGACTTCCCTTAGTTGATTATCAGCCTCCCACATCCCCCATTCCATTTACAAGGTGTTTTGTGTGTGTCTTTAAAAATTGCTCAAATATTCGCCAACTTAAAAAAAAAATCCCTCATACTTGCCTCTCTCTTCCCAAATTAACAATCTAAAGCATTTCCTCACTTCCAATTCAATCCTTAAATCTGTTACCGGCCTCCACCCATTCACCCCTATTTCTTTACTACTACAGCTCTTGCCAAAGTCACCATCAATCCCTTGTGAAAAATCAAATATGCATGGTTCACTTTCTGTCTTGTCTTTTCCACAGTTCTTGAGCCAGTGGGTGGTTTCTTTCTTGCTCTTCTCTCTTGGCCTCCATGGTATCTCCTGATTATGAATTTCCTCCTGCTTGGTCCATCCCATGCTAGTTTGCTTTCTTTGTTGAAATCTATTCCTTGACTCACACTAAATGTTAGTGTCCCTAAGGGCTTCCGATTCAGCACCCTCTGCCCCCCAGTATTTTCCCTGACTCCCATGGTTTTCTTCACCTGCAAACTTTTAAATAAAAAACTTAATCATGCACTGCCTTTCTTCTAAACTGCAGATGTTGGACAGCCAACTGTCTGCTGCGCACTTCCACTTGGATATAATACAGTTACTTCAAAGTCAGTATGTCCAAAAACTTATGTACCCCCTCAGCCTAAATCACTTTGCTAAAGCATTTTCTATCATCTACCAGTGAACCGGACCTGGACCTAAGAATCACGTTAGATTCCTCCCTCTCCTTAGCCATGGAGAATTCTTAGTAGGTTCAACCTAATTAATAATTCCTAAATCCAATGTCTGTTGAATGAATGAATTAGACACTCATCCTCTCCCTCGAACTATTGCCATACCCTCCTAACCAGCTCCCTGCCTCCATCCTCAAGGTTTCTCCATCCTGGCCCTGACGTATTTTCTACAGTTCCCAAAATAACTGTTCTAAATGCAAATGTGCACTCCTTTGCCTAAGATACTTTAACAACACCCTCAACCCTTTTCAGGCTAAATTCTAAGTACATTAGCATGGAATACAAACGAGGTCCTTCAAGATCCTTTCCAGCCCCACCTCCTGTACTCCCTCATTTCCACACTAAGCTCCAATCATAATGACCTTACTGCAATTCCATGACTATGCAAATGCACTCTCACCCCCATGCCTTAGCACATACTGTTCCTCAAACCTAAATAGCCTCTTAACTATTATACACTATTACCCCACTGAGTACATAGGGTGTATAATAGTTAAGAGCACACATTTAGGGGTCAGACCCTGGTTTAAGGCTCAGCTCATGCACTTCTTAGCTGTATAACCTTAGGTAAGTTACTTACCTCTGCCTCTCAGTTTCCTCATCTATAAAATGTGAATACTGGTGGTATATACCTCATAGAGATATTGTTAAGATTTAATAAGATAATGAACATGTTCTTGTACCACCTTTCACATATACAGCAAGTATTCAATAAATGGCAGCTACAGCTGCTAACTTTTGCTCTTCTTACAAAGGCGCAGTTGAGTTGTTCAGTCTTGTTTCCCTTCCCTACCATTACTCAAATGTATTCTTCCCCTCCTTATTGCTCCCACTGCCTTGTGTTCAAATGTTGTCACTGTACCTACTACTGTATAATTACTATTTTACTTAACTGATATCTCCAGGCTCAGAAAGTAAGACATTGTCTTCATTTGGTATCCCAAGAATCTAACACAGGGTCCAGAAAGTAGGATTCAGTACATTCCTTGTGAATGTAAAAAGTTTAAAGTACAAATTCCATAGAAGAAAAATCTAAAAATCATGTGGGAGAAGATATACTTTTCTTCCATATTTCAAGAGAACCTGCCACTGCTTCTCACTTGTATAGACTTGATTATGAAATCATGAAGCTGCATATTTTCATGGAAAATCTCAAGTCACTTGTATGGTTGGATAGAAAAGTTCCTTAAAAATCACAAGAATGTGTCTTCCTAGAGGGTGAATGATCTTCCTAGAGGGTGATGTTTAAACTGGGTCTTAAAGGATGAATAACAATGTTATGGGAAAGAAGGGGCTTTCTAGGCAGAGTAACGTGTACAGCCAGAAAGTGAAGAACTGAAAGCAGAGAATTATTTAGGTGAGCTCTAGGAAATGAGGTTGGAAAAGATGATTAAGAAAAATTCTAAAGGGCTTCCTTGAATGTCATGCTGAGTTTAGATTTGATAACATAAACAACTTGTAAACCACTCAGATTTAATTTCATTAAAAAAAAAAAATAACATTGACAGCAGTGTAAAGGAAGGACTGAGGGCAGCAAGGGAAAAGAGAAAGGGAGATCCATTAAGAGACTATTGCAATAGTCCAGGTAAAGAACAACTGGAGAGAAGACCTAAAACTTACAGTAATCAACAGAAGTTAGTTGTGGAAAGCAGGTGAGATAAAGAGGGGAAAATTGAAATTGTTAACCAAAATGGTATGCATAGCTAGTTGAATGGTAGGTTAATTATAGAGAAAAGAGGCTTAAATATTTGTGGGGAATATCTTTCCATCTGTTAATGGACTACTGAGATCTGAGGTACACTATGTTTGAGAAGTGAAAGAGAAAGAAGATGGCTTTATCAAGCACTTAAAATATATTAAGTGGCAGTGATTCTTTTACAATAAATTTGGCAGTGCAAGAAAGTAGAGAAGGCAACAACTGACAACATGGAAGCGGGGACAAGGGCAAGGACATTTTGGTTCTTGAGGTTTTTTGTTTTACTTTTTAATATGGGGTAAATTTGATCACGTGTGCAAGCTAAGGGGAAGGAGTCAATGGAGAGGGATGGATCTAAGACGCAAGACTGAAGAATTAAGCTGACTGAGCAGGTCTCCAAGATGGTATAAGTGAAAAGATGGTAGACAGGTTGTCCTTTCCTTGGAAAGATGAGTAGGTTTTCTTCTGAAGCTGGATGAGGGAAGAGAATGAGATGAAGGTTATCTAAGACGTTATAGATCAGTTTAGTAATGGTGGGAGGGAAGCTGAGGGAGTCCAAACCACACACCACTATTTTTTGCGGTAGAGTAGGAAGTTAATTATCTGCTGGGAATGGATGTTCAGGAATAGGGTAAGAAGTCTCAGCAGCCTCTAAGGTAAAGAAGCAAAGATCACCAGTAAAGATACATGCCAGAAAGGAATTCTACCTACTTTTGCCCTTAGAACTAGCGTATGGCTTGAATAACTGGAGTCTCTAACTAAATTGGGTTATGTACAGAAAGGATGAAGGCAGATCTCTCCTCAATGAATGCTAAAATAAAGGTCTGGGGGTAGAGTGGAGTGTCCACAAGTTGTACTTAGTTCTGACCCAAAGCAATCCCCCTAATGAATTTAAAAGTAGCCTTGGCTGGGTGCAGTGGCTCACGCCTGTAATCCCAGCACTTTGGGAGGCCCAGGCGGGTGGATCACGAGGTCAGGAGATCGAGACCACGGCGAAACCCCGTCTCTACTAAAAATACAAAAAATTAGCCGGGCATGGTGGCGGGCGCCTGTAGTCCCAGCTACTTGGGGGAGGCTGAGTCAAGAGAATGGCGTGAACCCGGGAGGCGGAGCTTGCAGTGAGCCAAGATTGAGCCACTGCACTCCAGCCTGGGCGACAGAGCAAGACTCTGTCTCAAAAAAAAAAAAAAAAAAAAGGTGGCCTTATAAGAATGGAAGAGGCCAACTTAGAATTACAAGGGGCAGGGCAGTTTAAAGTCAATAACATTCAGAATTATGGCCTTATCAAGCACCTAAGTACCATCAGGGGATAAAAACAAGATATCCCTATGGTCTATATACTACATCTTAAGTCATTAAGAGACATACTGTCTGAAATTTGTCTATATGCCAAACAGGGCTTTGCAAACTGCTTGGTGCATAGCATAGGCCCACACTTGCTTGAAATGGAAAAAGTGGTTTTGACAGACCTTGAACTTGCCAAACCCCTTGGCTTTACCTTTTAACCTACAGGTGTGATATATATTCAAATATGCACATTAATTCTCCTAATCTGAATCTCAAACCATAAGACTGACCAGATTCTGACTCTTATGCAACTGCTCCATGGATTTGGAATGAAATATTCAGAGGTGGGTATAGCTTGATTTCTGTTTCAACACTGTATAATCATGAAGAGGAAAACCCCAGATTCTATTGTCTTAGTCTAGATATATCAGAATCAAATTTCCTGGGTGCTCTGTATTTTCTACTTCAGTACTACAATGAGTTTAACAAAACTGATCCTACACTATTATTGTTGCTCTTTTTATCACAGAAGAATTATCTACACCAGTATACAAAGTGAAAGTAACTTCATGATAACCCAAGACAATATTATTAAAATCAGACTGAGATATAAGATATGAAAATAGAAATGTTTATCTTGTATAAAAAGGTAGGCAGAAACCTAAAAGACAGGGAAAGTGATTGAAAATTATGTCACAAAAAGAACATTACTATATTAAAAACAATGCCTATATACTAGCTATAGCTGAATTCGTGTTATGAAATGTAAATCTAGTTTTGCTAACATGCGTGATTATTTTGGATTTAGAATATGCAACAATTTGGGGGAAAGTCATCTATCTCTCATCTTTAGAACCTGGCCTTTCAAATCTCCATGAACAACTCAGTGGCAAAGATAAAACATCTGCCAAAACACAGATGACAGCATGAGCAAGTGTCCTAATGGTAGGCATTTAGTGTAATGCTTTAAAAAACACTGCCTCTAGACTGCTGGGGCGGCCCCATAAATACGTACTTTTAAATAGGCGTTTACTTCCTTAAAATGGCAACTTGTATTTAAAAATAATATATTCTTTAAGAGAAAACATTTTTATTTAAACAAGCCGAATTACTACTAGACTTAGACAATGGAAAAAAATTTTATTTAATCATATGTGCCCTGATTTAAAAAAAAAAAAAAAAAAAAAAAAAACTCATTTTGTACAAAGAGAAATCATTCAACCACTAAAAAGACAGTTCACAACACCATCATTATTTATTTAAGGTTTTATTTGCTAGCTAATAAATACCACTGAAACCATGTACTTTTAAACAAAGTATAATTGGACATGAGTGGGGGCAGAGTGGAACGCAACATAGTAATTCATTCCACATCTCGCAAACCATTAAGGTGCCTTGCAGTTTGCCTGTAATTGCATGAAATGAGTATCTGAGATAACTTCTTTCACCACAAAGGCCACTAACACTGTAGAGGGTGCCAGGAAAGGTCCCTGATTCCTGGGGCTTAATTAATGAAACTGAAAACAAAATCAAACTTCAATAGAAATGAATGTACAGATCCATGACTTTCTCACTCATTTAGATTCTAAAGTCAGTCTCTCAAACCCTTGGTTTGCTGAGACATCTTTCTTCATACATGTCCCTTTCGAAGCTATATATTAAACACATACAAAAACATATTTTATAACAAATACTATCACTTCCTGTTTTACAGTCCACACTTAAATCAATTGCATAATGCCTGTATTTTGCGGGTTTTTTTCAGGTTAATATTAACTAAGTACAATAAAATACTATAAATTCTGAATTCTATGACTCTAGGGATTCGAACACATTAAAATTGTGTGTAAACGAATGCTAATTACATGATATTAACTATTACTAAAGAAGGCCTAACATAAATCCTATCACTCAAAGTACCATTCCAACAGTTCTAATCTACTTGATTTAAATCTAACCTACCTGTTTTAAAAATAGTATACGGTTTATACTTTTTACTATTTAGGCAATTTGAATAAGTGATACTGTATCACTTCATATCTGGATCAAAATGAAAGCGTTCTGAAATTATTATGCGATTATACAACACATCTCTGAAAGCAGTTTTGGCAATAATGATAGTAAAGGCAACAAGCATACTAAACGTGATGGCAGGAAACACTAACATCAACCATTTAGATAACGGAGATGTTGATTCAAGTGGTCAGCAGAGACTTAAGGGCATCTTGGAAATAGCTAAAGTCACAAGCCTTTAGGAATGGCACACTGAGGCTAATAATCAGTTTAAAATTGAATTAATTTAGCATTCCAGGATAAATGTAACAACTGCTGTTACTGGTACTCAAGCTGAATTCTGAATCTTACAAAAGTTCACAAAAGGCTCTATAGATGTGAAGTGTGACAGGCACTCACTGTAGAGCTACGAATGTTTCTATTCCTCGCTCAGTTTTTACAGACGAAGCACACGTTTTACAAAAGCGAAATGGATTCCAAAAGCTCGGGGGGGGGGGTGGCGGGGGGGAGGTTCTTTGGCGTCAAAAGACACCAAATCCCATTCTGTTGCACATGTTTTGACTGGAGGTTACTGTCTTCCTATTTCAGGCGAAATCCAGATTACTTTTAAAACGGTTCCCCCAAATAAAGTGGGAAAAACTTCAACGTACAATTTAGAATGTATGCAAGTGGCTGATGGGGCGTGGGGGTCACGAGAAAGAAAGAGTTTCCAGCAAGCTTATTTTTAGGATTAAAAACTACAGCAAAAATTACACGGCCGGAAGATTCTTCTGATTGAACGCTGAGTTGAAAATGAAACTTAATTGTGTCCTTTACGTCCTCTTCGCTCCTATGTTCATGTGGGAGGCAAACGGCAGAAACCCCTTCTCACCGACTTCGCCAAAATGCGCACTTCCATCGCAAGAGGCCCGGGCCCTCCCACTCCCTCCCTCAACCCCAAATGCGTCTAAGCACTGAGAAGGGAGAGGGGTGCGAAAGAAGGGGATCCCTGGCAGCTGCAGCCCCTCGCCTCCGATCGCGCCCTTTCTTTCTAGTTAATTTTTGCGCGAGGTGCGCGGTTTAGAGTCTTCCTCTGCGTGTGCATTTGGAGATGGAGAACCGGGTGGAGGAGATGAGCCCCGCTCTCACCCAGGGGGAAGACGACGACCAGGGAAAGGAAGGGAGGAAGAAAGGGGGCGCCCGATTCCCCGCGGGGCCCTCCCACGTCTGCACTTCGGGCGCTCGGGGCCCGAGCGTTCTGCGACCCGGCCACCCTCTTTTCAGGGCGCCGCCGGGCTGGCTGGGGCGCAGCCCACACACCCGCGGGGGCGAAGCGACAGCAGCCGCAGGGCTGGGAGCGAGGAGCCACTCACCGCAGCACGCCGAGCCCAGCAACAGCGCCGCTACCAGGGGCCACATCTCTGCGCCCGCCGCGGGGTCGCCGCCGCCGCCGCAGGTGTCTGGAGCAGCAGCCGCCGCCGCCGTTACAGGCAGGACCGACCGCCGCCGCCCGTCACAGGCAGGACCCACTGCCCAGGCTGCCCGGCCGCGCGCACGCGCGCTCCCACCGCTTCCCGCCCGCTCCCCCGCCTGCTCCCCGCCCGCGAGAGCCGCGCACGCGCACTCGGCCCCGCCCCGCAATCGCGGCTGTTGACGCGGCGCCCTCCCCAGTCGCAGGCTCCAGACCCGGGGCCCGCCTGCCCGCTCCACGAAGACCAGATGCCTGCTCTAGGGCGGTGGCACGCGCCGCGCTTCCGGGTCACGTCCTGTCGCACCCGCCCGCCCCTGGGGTCCGCGTGCTCTCCCGCCGCAGGAGGCTGAACCCTGTGTTCCCACGCTCGCCGTGGACCTCCTTGCACCCGTCCCTCTCCGCGGGTCTGTTCCTGCCTTTCGCGCGGCGCTGGGCCCCACTGTCCTCTCTCTCTACTTTTTCCCTCTTTGCTTTCACTCCCACCCTCGCGCTTCAGGGGCCCGGCCCCGCCCGCCCCGCCGCAGCCCTAGTCTCTCCCTGGACCCGACGTCCGGCTGCGCGCGTGGACCCGGACGCCTTCTAGGCTTTCACCAGCACCCACTTCCACCGAACGCGGCCGTCTGGTCCCGAAGCGCACTCGGCGTGGGGGTGTCTCGCTGCTTCCAGCGCGTCCCTGAGCCCGAGGCCGCCACGCCCAGGGCAGGGCGGCGGCCCGGTCCTTGCCCGCAGGGAGCTTCCACTCGCTCCTGGCGGGCTCTGCGTTCCGCTCGTCCACTCGCTCTGCTGTTTCCTATGCGGTTCTCTTCCCTCTTTCTCACTTGGTTCTTTAGTGTTTTCATCCTCTGATCAGGGTTAATCAAACAAATTCCATTCACGGTGGTAAACATTGTTACCTGCGAACACCGCCACCACCGGGACTAGCGAGTATTGTCGCAAACAGGCATTAGCAGTGTATCCAACACATCCCCACCAGCAAGGTTATTCAGCTTGGTTTGTGACTGCCCCGTGTGCAGCCCTCTGCGCTGCGCTTGGGTTTAACATGCTTGAAAAATGGGTTCGAAATGTGGCCGCAAGCCACAATAGGGACAAGGCTTCCGAATTTATCGCTGAATCACACCGGCCACATCATTCATCCTGAAGCAAAAATACTTTTAACAGTATTTTTACTTTTGAAGATACTTTTAACAGTTGTTCTAACTGATGTACTCTCATCAAAAAGTCAGGCTCTGGTGGCTGCTGTAATGGGGTGCCCATCCTGTCCACCTCCTTGATTGTTTTTCTCCTACCTGCTGGGAAAGAAAGCAATTTCCCACCACAATACCCCACTTCTACAAATCCTCTACACAGTGCGGCTCCTCCCAAGCACCCCATTGCCACAGAAATAAAACCCAGCATATGAAAGTGGCACTGTCTATGATACTCTGTGCCAGTGTATTGTGTACTATCGAGCTTCTTCCTGTAATTGTTTTTTTGTGTGAACCTCTTCCCCACAGCATTATCAATTCTTTTAAATCCGAGAGCATTTCAAGTATTCCCTCCTCCAAGACTTTCCATTGAGCTCGGCAAACAGAAGGGGTTTAATAAATGTGTTGATGCAACTTGAGGCAAGCTTTGCTCTAGTGAAATTTGATTGCTTTTTTTAATGATTAAAAAATAAAGAAAAACAATTGTCTGGCAGACATCTCACTAAAACAATGGTTAATAATTATGGTGGTAATGATTTGAATGGCAGCCTTGACACCCCGAGGCAACCAAAGGGACTCATCGATTCTCCTCCAACTGCTGCTTATGTGGATACAAAAGAATCATCCACCAGACTTTGAGCATTAGGGACATTGTGTATCACAGAGCAGCTGGTTGGCTAAATAAGGCTGTCAGCTGTCCCTGATATCAACCAACCCCCCTAAAGCTGAAGAGTGGCTAGAAAGGACTGTCCCCAACCTTCAGAGGTAGAGATCGGGTGATGTTCTGTTTTACACTGGGAGCTACTGAGCTATATGTTTAATGTATTTTTGTGCAGAAAACGGAATGAGAGGCCACCTGGGTGACCACTGCTGCTCTTGGGAATCTAGCTGGGGTATGTTTTGGTGATGAGGCAAGAGCAGGCCTCTCTCAGGAGAGACAGTCCAAAGAAGCCTGCCTAGGTTTGATTATCCTCTCCCTGAGATAACCTTAAGCTCTTTTCAGTATTTAATCATTTTAAAGGTTTCCCTTTTAACTTTTCGAAGCATTTTAATTTGGATGATGAGCTCATCTGTATGTAAGGAGTTTCTTGGGTGGAGAGGGAGAGAATAATACATATTAGAATGTTTTGAACACAGGAAGTACACATTAGCTATATCACCTAAGTTAATCTTCATAACAACCTCAGAAAGCATAAATGTTATGATATCCCTTTTTGAGACGAGGAAACAAAGGGAAAGAGGCATGGTGAGCGCTTTGCCCACAGTTATACGTGACACTGCTCTCTCTCTTGTCTCTCTCCCTTGTTCTCATGTTCATCCTTTTTTCTTTTGACCCTGTAATATCAAAGTTGTTGCAGTTTCCCCTTTACAGATAAAAAAAACGTACAAAAATCACTCTTGTCATCTTTATAGATAAGGAAAGTGAGGCTTGGTCACACGCTCAGGGTGGACTGAAGTCTCCCTGACTTTACGGCCAGCGAAAAAATTCACAAACTTCCTCTCTCAATGCATAAAAATTTCCCTTTCCCTCATTTCTGTCTCAAGGATACATCAGGCCGGGCGCGGTGGCTCAAGCCTGTAATCCCAGCACTTTGGGAGGCCGAGATGGGCGGATCACGAGGTCAGGAGATGGAGACCATCCTGGCTAACCCGGTGAAACCCCGTCTCTACTAAAAAAAAAAAAATACAAAAAACTAGCCGGGCGAGGTGGCGGGCGCCTGTAGTCCCAGCTACTCGGGAGGCTGAGGCAGGAGAATGGCGTGAACCCGGGAGGCGGAGCTTGCAGTGAGCTGAGATCAGGCCACTGCACTCTAGCCCGGGTGACAGAGCAAGACTCCGTCTCAAAAAAAAAAAAAAAAAAAAAAGGATACATCTACTTTTATCTTCCTCCCCACACAACATCAAGATCCTACCACATAGTAGGTATGGATATGATAGTATCTTTAAACGTTTACGTAGATACAATTGTATCCTTATTGTAACTTTTCATTCAGCAAATGTTTTGCCCCATACTGGTGTGTCATGCAACGACATGAGACAGTGCTGTCTCCTGGTACCCCCAGGGGTTAGCTTAGAACTGTATGTGCCTACCTACTCATATTCTGTGTTTTGTGTAGGGCCAGATGCATCTTTCAACATAAGGGAACATAACAGCAAAGGATCCCACAGTAAATCAGGGTCCAAGATAATACCAGTATAAGTTAACTGCTCTTCTCTGTGTTTTAGTCTCACTTTGGTGCATATCAGTTACCGTCTTTTATTGAAATTATCTGTTTATATAGTTGTCTTCCTGTTCAGTAGCCTGGCACATAGTATGTACTCAACAAATGGTTGTTAAAAGAATAAATAGAATGAAGAAATGAATGACTGAATGAGTAAATAAAGCTCTCAGGGTCAGGAACCGTATCTTCCATCAGTGTCTGACAAAGCACCCAGCATTAAAGGGTGTTGTGTAAACATATGTGAATGAAACTATTGAACTAACCTTGGAGCTGACCTGACATATTAGAGGTTCTTAGCGTCATTAAGTTCCTATTTTTTTAAAATTTATTTATTATTATTATACTTTAAGTTGTAGGGTACATGTGCATAACGTGCAGGTTTGTTACATATGTATACTTGTGCCATGTTGGTGTGCTGCACCCATCAACTCGGAGTTCCTATTTTTGACTTATCAGTCATCAGCTAGTTGTAGTTTCTGAGTATTATCTCTTTCTTCTTAGTGTCTCTGAATATGTGCTTTCTTTTGTAATTAAGATTCTTCACTTGGTAATAATTCTGGCCAATGGAATGCATACTAACATCTGTTGCATGGCCAGGCAACACTAGCAACACTGGATTATTCCATGCCTGGACTATGCAACTTTCAGGCTTTTGTGCTTCAATTACACTGTTTGCTCTGCTTCTCATAATTCTCCCTCATGTTTTCTTCTCTGTTCCTCAACTCAAAGAATTCCAACTCATTCTTCAAGGCCAAGATCAAATATCACTTCCTCAAAGAAGCCTTTCTCAACCCTACTTTTTTCTTTGCCATGATTCTCTATCATTTCATAGTTCTAGTTATCTCTCCCATGATGCTTTGTTCATACACTAACAAAATGTGTCAGTAGATATTTGTTTCTATGTAATAGTTTCCTCTTCTATCACGTTAGCTTGGAGAAAATGAAATTTGTCCTGAGTATATTTCCATGTCTGTATTAGGGTTCTCTAGAGGGACAGAACTAATAGGATAGAGAGATAGGTGGATTGGCTCATGTGATTAAAGAGGCTGAGACATTCCTCGATAGACCATCTGTAAGCCTGGAGACCCAGGAATGCCAGTAGCATGGTTGTCCAAACTGGAGGGCCTCAGAACCAGAGGAAGCCCTTTGTGCACCTCTCATTCTGAGGCTGAAGACCTAAGAAGCCAGGAGGCCACTGGTGCAAGTCTCAGAGTTCAAAGGCTGGAGAACCTAGAGTTCCGATGGCCAATGACAGGATAAGAAGAGTGTCTTAGCTCCAGTAGAAAGAGCAAGAGAGCCTTTCCTCTGCTTTTTACTCTATCCACACCCCCAGCTGATTAGATGGTGCCCACCCATGTGGAAGGAGGATCTCCCCAACTCAGTCCACTAACTCACATGCCAATATCCTCTGGAAATAACCTCATAGACACACCCAGAAATAATGGTTTAACACCTATCTCTTAATCCAGTCAAGTTAATATCTAAAATTAACCATCACAATCTCCAAAGTCAAACATAGTGCCTGGTTGGAGACCTACATGTGTTGAATCAATCAAGAAAACTCACAGTGTGGTGTGTAGTATACAGAGTTACTTTAATCTAGGTCTGAGTTATAGCTCAAGCCACTTACTACCTGTTAACCTTGGACACATTATTTAACCTTTCTGAACCCTTGTTTTCTCATTTGTAAAGCAAGGATGATAAAAATAATATAAATTAACTTTTGAACATGGCTTGAGAATTTAATGAGTTAACACCTTTACAGTTATGTAGAGCAGTGCCCGAGGCACAGTAGGCACACAATAAATATTAGCCCTTATTTTAATAATCATCTTATGTCGTGAGATTGGTCTCCAAGAAGGGCAGTGAAAATATTATCAAAAGAATCACCAATTGCTGCTCAGGAGCATTGAAGGAGCACTTTGAGTTGGAAAAGTGTCAGCAATTTTCATTGAAGCTAGATGCGCATGTCTATGCCTAGTGGGTAGCCCTTAATTTGCTTTTTCTTCACATTTCTTGGCGATTCAATGCTGAGGGACCCATGTCTCTGATACCTGGCTCAGAGCCCAGTCTCCTAGGATGCTATTTCAACTTGACCCAGCTATAAAAGCATAGGAGCCCCAGTCATCAAATAAAGCAGCAGAGCAACAAAGGTCTGTGCTGTCTGGTCAAGGGTTAGATTTGGATGGTTAGGGAGCTGGAAGATATTGGTATGGGATTGTGGGGTTGGAGAGATGGATTTGGCTTAGGAGAACGGAAGGAAGGCTCCAGCAGCAGGAAATCATTTTCTTGCTAGCCTGTGTTTCAGTTAGGGGCAAATATTAGAAGCAGGAACTGCCTCAAGGTAGGAGATAATAGGACTGAGGGTTTTAGGTAAGGGATATCCTGCTACAGAGATGATAATGTGATCTGGTATGTGTTTTTCTCTGCATGTCAAATGAATAACAAGGATTCATTTGCTTTTGCCACAAGATGCACAACATTCTCTACTCCTCCCTCTGCGGTTGCTGCTGGAGGCCACTCATGTAGGGCACCCATATTCATGAC